>NW_020622492.1:3032413-3344413 GCF_003573695.1 Papaver somniferum
TCCAACTAGGCTGGCTAAACTGGACGGATGTGATGGGTTTGAGGCCGTTATGGTCGGTCTTAGCTCGTTGAGCTTCTCTTTCAACAACGCAACTAGGATAGTTCTGGCTAGCGATTAGGGATGTCGATGGAAGGTTTATAGGATTCCAATTGGCTGGCATGGTAGTGGGAGCACCGGTGGACACCATGGAGTTTGCTCGGTCTCGTCAGGAAGCGGCCAAGCTTGACAAACCAGCCGGCCAAACGTGCGGCTGTGATCATTTTGAGACTGACATGGGCAGCCTATGTTTCATTCCTTAAGGAATTAGGTGTGTCGACCAACCAACTTCCAATTTTAATTAAAAGTGCGTGTGGCGCTTTTGGAGCGATCTGATTGGTCGGTGGGAAGAGGGAGCCTTCAAGTAGCAGCATGGAGCGTGGTCGGCTAGCCACGGGCGGCGCCTGCTGAGGAAAATCGGCCGTCCAAGTGTCGCGGTCACGCCTCCTTTTGCTGTTGCTCTTACTTGCCGCAATTCCTCTTTATTTCTTGCTTTCTGATTTTTGGTAGGATCTTGCTCCTACTAGCTATGTGATGGATCAATTTCCTAGTTTTCCTAGGTTTAGTTTCGACCAATAGGTTTCGAATTATCGCGCAAGGTGCAAAAAACCTAATTTTTGCAAATTGATAAAATTAGGTTAAAGAACTGAATTTTGCGGGTTGCCGCAAAACCAATCAATTTTTGGTGAATTTCGCATATTGATACAGAAATCACTAATTATGTTTCTGAGGGCATCATAACTTGGCGTGCCCCTAATTGAGTATTTCCATGCATATCTTAAACCTGACACTTTGGGAAATTCATGCTGCTCAGTTGCGAGTGAACATTAATTATCATGTTATGTCAAAATCAAGAGTTCGGCTGGGAACATAGCATGGAATAAATACTCGGTAGGCTCCGGCATTAGTGAGTAATCCAACTAGGAGCTTAAATACTCATTAGGCTCTATACTAGTGAACACTTCATCTAGGAGCTTCAGTTTCAATATAATATGGAGAGAGACATAGGCATTCATCAATTCTGATATATTCTTCAAATTCCTTGAGGAATATAAACATATCAAGGTCTACTACTTCTGATGCTGGGTCAGGTAGGTAGAATTTTACAGTTTTCACCTTATACTAAAAACCACCATCAACATTAAGTCCCCTGCTTAGAATGTAACAATGACATTGTTGTGGGGTAAGCATTAGAGGGTGACAGACGAAATTAAAATTGAAAAGATAAAGCAGGTAGATATTACTAGGAAAATTCTAATCGTCCTTCAGCAACGGGACTGCGCGGCCAGTGGTCTTCGTAGTAGCGTGTTGCTATCTCGGCTATGGGGAATGAGTGTTATGGGCCCAACCATCTATTCCCGTTCATGGAGCAAAAATGAATCCTTCTTCTGGAAACTCTGTTCGTATAAAAAGAGGTATCAACCCTCTTACGTTTTTGTTGCTCGTCTTGCTCTGTGCTTTCGTATGTAGCAGCCGGTTCCTCCTTGTCATTATTAGTAGCTCCATCACGAGCGTGCCAATAGTCGGTAATAAGTTAAGTACATCTTGTTCTTTCTTATTTTTGCAAGTATGAACTTTAGTTGTACGTATAACTTCCACGGTTTTCAAATTTCATCAAATCCTGAGTGAACTCCATCGATCCTCTCCGGAATGTGTAATAAGGTTATGTCTCAAGAAAATGAGCATCCAACCTCTCCAGTGGGTTTCAAAATTTACCAAACTCCATTGCGCTCAATTGCAAGAGGCCTTGACATTAATTTGTTTGGTGTCTGGACTGCTGAGTCGCAATTAAAATGTTCTTTAAACTCCTGAGCATTGACTGGCACAAAATTGTATTTATTCTGACTCTTTAGCTCATAGGCCTATTCTTTCCTTTCTGATTGCGATGATGATATGCTTGGAAGGCTTGTATGGGAAAAATTGATAGACACATTTTTTGTGTCTAAATTGTCCTCATTTTACTATATTTTTGGTACACGATTCTGTATTAATTTTGGTGTTTTTATGCGTGTGTAGGTGTTTTCGGAGAAATAAACTCTTACGAAAAAAAGTTGCTCGAAAAGTGGTTTTTGGACCTCCTAGAGAAATTACTAAAGGCACCCAGCATTTGGATAAGGGCACCTCGATGGATAAGGGGAACCCCAGAGCATCCCACATGCTATTTGCACCCCGATAGTGGATAAGGGGAAACCTTTCCGCCTTAGTTTGAAATGTGTTTTGGCGGGAATATGCAGACGACTGCATAACTTTGAGGAACAGAGTTTGACGAGTTCTATTGAGATTCAATTACAAATTTTGGTTGCTTTGGACTTCATTGGGTTTAACAGGGCTGATATAAGTGTTGTACCGGTGGAAATTGGGCCGGATAGTCGTTTCTCGACGAAACATAGGGTGTATTATTCTTGGATTCTATTTTTGAGTATATATGGAAGATACATATTGATTGGAGGAGATATTATCTGGGATGTTATTCTTCGTTTACTGGGGGAGACTTGACGCGTAAAGAGATAAAGTTGAAGAATAAGGGAAGAATTCCGGCGCAGACGATGAAATAGAGCTCGAGAGTTTCTCGAGATTCTGTGGAGATATCTTTGGTCGTTGGCGTGAGTTTCTCAGAGTTATGACTCTTTCTAAACAATTCTTGCACGTGTCTGAAGTGTATAAACGTAAGTTAGCAGCAAGAGAAGCAAAAACATGGCAAGAAAATGAAATTATTCCCCGAGAAAACCCGATGAGTAATGGCGGAATATTCGAAGTTATTGTGAAGATTTATTCACCTGTTGGGTATAAAAAGTCTTCACGGGATCCATAGGGGGGCATGGAGTGTTAGGGGGATACGGCAGAGAGCTGAGGCCGGAGAAAGGAAAGTTCTAGAAGCCATTGCTGCACTTTCAGGTGAAGAAGAAGACGAAGAATAGATCACAATCTAAATAGCCCTATCATCTTTTCTTTGTAACAATTTCTCAATTGTAACAGTAGGTTATGTAACATCTGTAAAGCGTTACGAATCTCTGTTCCATAATAATTCTTCAATAAAAACACCATTTTGAGCAACAAATTATCTTTTTCAGTGTTTTTTCACCATGCGGAGATAGACCCCAACACTGGGACAACGGAGGAAGTTGTATTTCATCCTTGGGATAATTTAATTAATTCCTTATTTACTTTTTGCACCGATTTTAAATGATTTATGATTTCTATTAATCAATTGTTGTCTTGTTTGATAGTGTATGCTTAGTCTTAGGTGATTTTGATACACTATGCTTGTAATTTACAATTGATGTTTTACGAAATCTATTTTGGCAAAGAATAGAGTTAATATTTCTTGTGTTTGGAGTTATAATTGCCGAGGATTAATTTCTTAACCACTTGAATATGAAAAACTGTGAAATCCGGAGTCCTAGTAAATTCTTCATCCCATGACATATTTTGTATATAATTTCTTATTTTCAGTATTTTTATATTTAAGCCTAGAATCAATTTCAACAAGTCCGAGTGACGACAACCTTCTTACCACTATCTAAAATCCGATTAGTTTTTGGCGCCGCTGCCGGGGACTTGTCTATATATTTGTTTTTAGGTTTTATTTTTATTTTTATTATTTTTGTTCCTTTTTACGCGTTTTGATATTTCTTGTTTGATTTCGGATTTGGAGCTGAGCTAAAAAAAAAAGAGAAAATTACTAAAAATAAAGGTGAAGCCCAAAAAGGAAAGAAAAGAGGAATCCAAAAGGAGTGAATAAGAAGATTTTGTAAATTATTTTATTTATTTTATTTTTAGAAACTGTAATTAGGGTTTTTATTTTTGGACATTTTTTTCTTCAATTTTTGGACATTGGACTTTATTTTATTTTAAAACCCTAAGGAAGGGTTAGTTTAAATATAAACTGCACAGGGAAGGACGAAGATTACGATATCGCCTCGGCCCCTCGGGTTCGTATATTGACATTGGAGTCGGTGGCTCGAGTCGACTTCAACGGTTCATCCCCCGTATGGACGGGAGGTAAGAATTCTAAACACCCGCGAATCCCCTGTCAGCGGGTTTACTGGATGATTTTGTATGCATATATGTTGAGGACCTGAAATCGGTTTTAATTTCTTAGTAAAGGGAAAGACCTGGCCATACAAGATAAGGGTTCGGATTTCATCACCGTTCTCTTCTTTCCCGCCTTAGGAAAACGATACCAAACGCGAACCCAAGCTTAAAATACTGACTAGAACGAGACCGATAGGGTAACGAGCTTAATAGGAAAGTCGTTCGAAAAATATTGGTTACTCTTTTAAGTATACTTCGAAGTTCATGATGGTTTCTGTAAGTTGAATGCGCCGCCTTGTAATTCCGGTGAGGCCTTGGGTATTAAAGCTCCACCAAGCTTCCCTCATCTCTATTTAGCTTACTTTAACTCAGATTAATTCCAGAGAGGTTTGCTCAAATTGTAAATAATTCCATTTCGAAAGAATATAAGCTGGTCTATAAAAAATCTAAGTGGATCCATCATGATTTTTGTTTGCTAGTTAAAATAGGCTTGTTGTGGTCGATTCAGCCTTGTTTGTGCTTGTTTTGAATTCCCTTGCAGTTAGGATGTCGAACTGGTATTATAATAGCAAATACAATAAGTATCTGACTGAGCAGCTTGGACATTATCCTTTTTATGACCATGGTGTGAATAGTGATTGGGAACGCGAAAATTTTGAAGGTTATGGTCCATACCATTGTGAGCCCAATTACTATCCACATACTCACAGGTCATACGAGCAAAACAATCCTTATATTTCTCTAGAAGAGTCTCTCAAGAGTTTCAATGATTCAACACAGAAGTTTCACTTATTTATGAAAGAGACTTATAATATTCCGCTCCCAGAAGAGTCCGTAGAGCAGTCAACTAAGATGTTTCTATAAGAGTCACTCAAGCAATTTACTGAGAGTACAAATAGAATTTTGGAAAATTTTGCTAAAGATAGTCTTAGATTCCAATACAGTGTTCCCAATACCACCCTTGAAAATAAGGATAGTTTTTATTCACATAATCAAGATGACGAAATTAGAATTGGTGACACTACTTGTTTTGATGAGGTTCGATCTTTTTCATGTTATTATAATGATAATTGTGATGAGGATAGTATTGATGAAGAATCTGAAATATATAGGCATGGTGATGAGGAATCTGTTACTCCCAATGAGATTTATAATGATAATGTTAATTCTAGTACAAATCCAAATAATTTTAATAATTATTCACCTATTCAAAAGGACGAGGATTTGATTAGAAATATCCCCGTTGTAGACGACGTAGTATTTCCTTTTCACGAAGCCAACAAAGGTTTAGAGAAACGAGTTTATTTTGAGTCTAACGATTTAGAAACAATAGTCTTAGACAAAGAAAGTGAACTCGTAGAAATGAGTGAGGATGAACCTGACTTAGAAGAATCAATTGACCATTTCGAGGAATCTGATGGCCTAGAAATTAGGGAAGTTGTGACTAGTCTTTCTAGAGACACAAAAAACTCTATGTTTGGGGGTGATTATCATTCTCCATGTGCTTTAACTCTTAGAAAGTTCCTTCGTGTAGGACTCGATATTTGTGCCTCAACCATACACGTTTTCCCGAACCTAATGATGTCCAGAAAGAAACTCAGTTGTTAGAAACCCATCCTCTGGTTAATATGGTTAACCCAGGCTATGATACCAAGTTGACTTTGTTTTCCCACCAAAAACTTTTCTTCCAATTGTGGGAACATATGATTTTCAGATGTGTCGGTTATTAAATTTTGAGACTAAACTCAATTACTTTAGGAGAATAGGGTCGACACATTTGCTTAAGGAAGACCACCTCTTTCATTGTGGTCAGCTATGTGAGTCAAATCTAATTGACTTAGAGGATCCCCAATTATTCAGGCTTTTGTTATGTGCTTCTAAGTTCTTAGTTGAGTATTTTCAGACTCTTCAACTTGATCTTCGGGATCTTACCTTTGAGTAAATCCATTCCAGGAAAACATTTTATCTAGAACCTTTTATAGAGCCTGAACCTGAACCACAACTAGATATAGTTGTCTTAAACAAGGGTATGTTTGGTATCTTCTTGGTCTGTTGCAGTTTCCTCTTCTTGTGGTTAGCACTTTTTGATCCAGATGACCCACAGTTATTCCGGATACTTCTATATGATTCTATGAGGTGACTAATTCCTTCCGATGTCTGGCTGAAGACTTTAAACTTAGCACTTCTTGGGAGGTAACCCATGCTCATGCAACACGGTAATATCTTTCCTTAACTCTTTTACTTCAAGTGGTAACAGTTTCTCCTTGTTCATGCTTTTAATTTTATCTTTAGAACATTGAGGATAATGTTAGATTTAAGTTTGGGGGTATGGGAGAAAGTTTTAGTTAGTTGCATCTTTAAAACTTCTAGCGTCACATAGTATCCGGTTAGCTAAGTTTACATATTATTTCTCACCGAAAATATGGAAATTGGAATTGCTAAGGATAACATTCTACTGAGACATTAGAGAAAAATACATTGAGATCTTTGAAATTCAGGAGAGAATATGTTCCTTTTAGAGGGTAACCGTGATGGACCTAACCATCCATGATAGAAAGGCAATTAGGCCAGAAGGAAATGCCAGAAAGACAAAGCAACCTCACAATGTAGTCTTAGTTACTGGATTCCGACTCTCTCTCAGTAGAAACTTATCATCATCAACAAGCGGAGCGACATCAAAACCAATGAAGAAAGTTGAAGACATTTAAGGTTTAGAAGCAACAATAGAAAGAATAATTCACAAAATCAAAGTTGAAGACTTAGTTACAAGAAGAGCAAAGAAAATCAAACGATATAAATTGTTAAAGTTCATGATACCAAGACGTTAGAAGTACTAAAGTCCTTCTCTCATGGCCATTTAAATTTTTGTTTTGTTATTTTGGTAAAAAAAATAATAAAAAAAAATCATCATTAAGTTTTAATTTCTGTCAAGCCATAGGGAAGTAGAAATCTATAAGGAAGTTTCAAGTAAGAAATTAAGGAGAAGAGTTAATTGTCAACGTTCTATGAGGTTCGAGAGTTTATCATCAACAGTTGAAGCCGAAGAAGATGTTGTTCTACTGAGCACTGTGAGAGAGTCGAAGAGAGATGCATATTGGTTGCTTTGTTAGTCCTCTTTCCATCTGGCACAAGATCTTTCTAGCACTGGTTCAACTCATCATACGTAATTTGTCCAGCTGTGTAGAAGATGTCCCTCTCATCTTTATCTCTCTCCTAATATTATACATCTATAAAGAGGATGCATCTTACAATGTTTATCTAGCTGTGTAGCGGATATCTCTTTATCTAGCAGTGTTGCGGATGTGTCTCCCTTATTCCTTATTCAACTTTAGAGCTGATACCTTTTAATTCTCTGGCATTCTAGTTACTTGGAGATAGGTTGAGAATATGTATGTCCTCATAGCTCTTTGGATACTTGTGACCAATTAGAAGTCAAGGTTTTGTGGGTACACCTCTGGTAAACCCTCCCGAGATTAACTCGGTCACTAGGGCCACCTAGTGAATTAAGATTTTATTAGTTTTGCTCGAGGACTAACAAATAATAAGTTTGGGGGAATTTGATAAACACATTTTTGTGTCTAAATTGTCCTCATTTTATTGTATTGTAGATTATCTGTATTAATTTTGGTGTTTTTATGCGTGTGTAGGTGTTTTCGGAGAAATAAACTCATACGGAATGAAGTTGCTCGAAAAGTGGTTTTTGGACCTCCTAGAGAAATTACTAAAGGCACCCAACATTTGGATAAGGGCACCTCGATGGATAAGGGGAACCCCAGGGAATCCCACATGCTATTTGCACCCCAGCAGTGGATAAGGGGAAACCTTTCCGCCTTAGTTTGAAATGTGTTTTGGCGGGAATATGCAGACGACTGCATAACTTTGAGGAACAGAGTTTGACGAGTTCTATTGAGATTCAATTACAAATTTTGGTTGCTTTGGACTTCATTGGGTTTAACAGGGCTGATATAAGTGTTGTACCGGTGAAAATTGGGCCGGATAGTCGTTTCTCGACGAAACATAGGGTGTATTATTCTTGGATTCTATTTTTGAGTATATATGGAAGATACATATTGATTGGATGAGATATTATCTGGGATGTTATTCTTCGTTTACTGGGGGAGATTTGACGCCTAAAGAGATAAAGTTGAAGAATAAGGGAAGAATTTCGACGCAGACGATGAAATAGATCTCGAGAGTTTCTCGAGATTCTGTGGAGATATCTTTGGTCGTTGGCGTGAGTTTCTCAGAGTTCTGACTCTTTCTAAACATTTCCTGCACGTGTCTGGAGTGTGTAAACGTGAGTTAGCAGAAAGAGAAGCAAAAACAGGGCAAGAAAATGAAATTATTCCCCGAGAAAACCCGACGAGTAATAGCGGAACATTTCGAAGTTATTGTGAAGATTTATTCACCTGTCGGGTATAAAAAGGCTTCACGGGATCCATAGGGGGGTGTGGAGTGTTAGGGGGATACGGCAGAGAGCTGGGGCCGGAGAAAGGAAAGTTGCAGAAGCCATTGCTGCACTTTCAGGTGAAGATGAAGACGAATAATATATCACAATCTAAATAGCCCTGTCATATTTTCTATGTAACAGTTTCTCAATTGTAACAGTAGGTTCTGTAACATCTGTAAAGTGTTACGAATCTCTGTTCCATAATAATTCTTCAATAAAAACACCTTTTTGAGCAATGAATTATCTTTTTGAGTGTGTTTTCACCATGCGGAGCTAGACCCCATCACTGGGACAATGGAGGAAGCTGTATTTCATCCTTGGGGTAATTTAATTAA
Organism: Papaver somniferum; assembly: GCF_003573695.1. NCBI lineage: Eukaryota > Viridiplantae > Streptophyta > Magnoliopsida > Ranunculales > Papaveraceae > Papaver > Papaver somniferum. The sequence continues at coordinate 3,041,270 of NW_020622492.1, forward strand.
TTCCTTATTTACTTTTTGCACCGATTTTAAATGATTTATGATTTCTATTAATCAATTGTTATCTTGTTTGATAGTGTATGCTTAGTCTTAGGTGCTTTTGATGTACTATGCTTGTAATTTACAATTGATGTTTTACGAAATCTATTTTGGCAAAGAATAGAGTTAATATTTCTTGTGTTTGGAGCTATAATTGCCTAGGATTAATTTCTGAACCACTTGAATATGAAAAACAGTGAAATCCGGAGTCCTAGTAAATTCTTCATCCCGTGACATATTTTGTATATAATTTCTTATTTTTAGTATTTTCATATTTAAGACTAGAATCAATTTCAACAATTCCGAGTGAACGACAACCTTCTTACCACTATCTAAAATCCGATCAAAAATCTTCCAGAGCCGTTGAGTGAAGTAGACGAGCTGAGAGGCGTTCTGTTGCCGACGTGATATTGTCAAGTCTTCAAGGAATTCGTTCCAAGTGACATCCTTTGAATCATCTTCTGAATCTTGGATTTCTGTATGGAATGGGATGCTATGAGCAGTCCCCAGTTACACTTCTGCTTGGTTACTAGAGCTGTACTTTTTGAGCCGGCTTTGGAATACAGTGCGTTCTTGCAAGGAGTTGTAGATGCGTTCTAGGTCTGATGGCGTGGCCTGATATGTGAAAATATCTCTGCGGCGTACTTTTGGAGTCTTCGATGCACGTGTACGACTTCATGTTGAGAAATTCCTGAGGTTCGTAAAGCTTTGACAGTGATGATAGTTCTATCAACAATAACCTGTGTGAGGGATGTGAAGGAATCTTGTGCTGGTAGTCCCCAGGTGTAAGTATACTGGGCCTATTTTTTCCTGAAAGATGTATTTCCATTTCATTTGTTGGTAAAGTGGTTGGCAAACCGACAAAGGCAGAAATCCTTTGAATTCGTCATTTGTTGATCAATGGGCGGGAGTCGTACTTTATAGATCTGTATTGTTTCCAAAATTTTGGCCGCCCATGCACCCCTTCCATAGGAAATTGGAAATCTAGAAACATCGGCGATGTGGTTGTTGATGCGCAGCCTCGTGCAGTCCTTGGGTAGGCGGCACTGCGTTCTGAATAGGTGATGTGGTAGGCATGATGCGGTTGGTATGTGTGGTTGATAAGGAGTGACTTTCCTCTTTGATTCTTCACTGAAAACAACACTTATGGATGGTTGATCCAAATACTTCTTGTTGGTCACGCGCTTTCCAGACAAGGGGGTGATGATATCCTCACGCTACATCTTTGAAGAGTGGTGACCCTATCATGATTTCTTGGTTGACCGTCTCTTCTGAGTTGAAGAGGTCCTTGACAGTGAAGGGATTCCATGTTGAGCCTCAGTCCCCAAGTGTGGTTTACGTGATTCTATCTTGTATGGTCGCTGAGTTGACCATGATAAAGACATCACCATCTTGCATCCGTAGTGGTGACTCTATTACTTCCTCCATGCGAAAATAAAATATGCATAAGTTCAGATTACCTTTATCCGTAGTCGTTGTTGTTATGGTGAAGCTATGTATGGTATCAACAAACGAGCAGTAATGGTTCTTGGAAGCAACTGTGATCAGAAGAGATTGCGTTTTCATGGGAAAAAAACAGGTTGGATGGAGCTTGGATGTCTACGGTCACTATCCTTGACAGGGAGGATCCGTGACTACGGGCACAAATCTTGGCAGGGACAAGTGGTGGCTATAGGCACGACAGGGAGAGGCGTGGTGATATTGGTCATAGGCTTTGGTAACCACGACCATGAATCTTGGATGAGCGAAGAAGCATAAATAGTGGGAGCTATGTCCACGAGCTTTAGGCGAGCATAGGCGGTGATGCTATCCACGACCACAAACATTAAAAGGCTTTGATCGGCCGCTATGACCCAAAGGATGAGTTTCTTCCTTTTACATAACTTACATACGTGATTTTTATTTCTCCTTATATTATTTACCCTCTTTTATTTTCAGTGAAGAAGCTCCTCCCTGATTTCCTACGTACGGTACGGTTTTTGGACGGAGTCCCCATAAATCATGCAGCTCATGACGGGAAGAGGATCTCTGTAAACTCCTTCAGTGCCTAACTAGAGTTACCATGCATCCACTTTCCTCGTGAAAATGCGCTTCAATTTATTGCAGTCACCGGTTGGGTGATTGACGAACCTACGGTAGTGGTAATATTTGGGATTTCCCATTTCTCCTCGGTTGGTGGACGTCTAAGAGAAGGTAGCTTGATAGAATCATCTTGAATCCATGCTTCTAGGACTTCGATTACCTCTCCAATCGGAAGCGGTAAGTTTAGAGTAGCCTCTCTAGTTTCATGTTGCCGTGCAAGCGTCTTAGGCGCAGCCTTCTGGGTCTGAGTTGTCTGCTGCGTTGGTGCTGCACGTTTATGTTGTTGATAGTTGTTCCCCAGATGTGTTCTATTTCCACCCTCACTAGTGATTGGATGGAGGATGGATCTTTTATTGGAAGGACGCCTTCTTTACTGAACATCTTTACGAGCTTTTTCATTTTGGGGCGGTTCGAATCGGCTGAGTAAAGCAGCAGCGGATCTCTTAGCAGCTTCTGATGCAATATGGGAATTGATATTTTCCAAGAATGACTCATATAATGAAATGACTTTTTCATTGCAAGGACTCTTATGAGAACGTGATAAATCCCACGAGTCTTCTTTATGAGTTTGAGGAAACATCTCTTGACCTTCATGAGCAGACAAGTTAGGTTGGTGGCTACCTTTCCATTCAACGTGACCATAGGCTTCATCTTCCCCACCAGGAATAAAAATATGAATGTTGTAAGAAGGACTACTACCAACAGTATTGATCGAAAATGAATTGTCGATATTATTTCCTCTAGAATGAATACGTGTTGGTTCTTTGGATAGTTGATCCGTGTGGACTTTCAAAAGCGTAAATACTTCGTCCTGCATCTTGAAAATAGTAGCTTGATTCCTGACAATATCATTCAGGATTTTCGTCAAATCGCGAATAGCCGTTAAATATTGAGACTTCATAGCCTCGACAAGGGTTTTGAATGAAAGAACAGATTTAGGAATAACATGTGAAGTATTGTCAGTATTAGGAGAAGTAAAATTGGGATTGATGGTTTCTGAACCATTCCTAAGATCATCCATCTTGAGAAATTTAGGAAATTGAAGATGAAATTGGGAAAAATATTTTTGCAACCGAGAGATTAATCTCCCACTGTGGTCGCTAGTTGTTTTGGGGTTAAAACTGATTCTGCTGGTTTTGGTAAATTTGGGTATGTTGATGAGAAACGAATCTAAACCCTAAACAAATACACTGCATGGGAGTACTTTAGATTCAAGAGATAAATCTGTACAATCCTTGCCTAAACCAAGAAATGGTCGTTCCAGTCTTGCTTCGGTCACAAAGCGAAGGAGAATGGTTGATCTTAGGGAGGGAAGAGAAGAAGGTATTGAGATCAAAAATGTTGAATCTTGAAGGTGTGGCTATTTTATGACTTGTATTAGAATATGGAATTGGCTTGCGGAATGTAAGCTATCAGTTCTTGGTGTTTTTCTGGATACTTGTGTTGTTAACCAAAACTCTGTTGTCAGTTGAAATAGGTTGAAAACCTATTTATATCAGTCATAGTTGCACGCACCCATATCTCATAGGAACTGGTAATAGTTGAGTGATGGAGGAGTGGGATCGTGCAGGATGGTGAAAACCCCCTCTCCACTATGAGGGGAAGACTGGATGATTTCATCTCACTACTCCTCTATCATCTCTAACTACCTGCCTTTCCTGACACTTTCTTGTAATGGGCGTGTTACACGCCGCACGCTGTAGACCGCCAGACCAATAACTTGATGAACATCCCCCAGTTTGTGACATGTTTGATTTCTCGAGTATTTTCGTGAAAAATATGCAGCAGGTTGTTGAGTGGGTATTTTTTGCAAGACCTAGTTATTTTGACCAATCACGTGCAAGCCAGGCGGCGGGTGGTCATGTGTGACGAGTCAAGTCATGAGACTTGCCGCAAAGAATAACATGTAACGCTATTAGGTTAAATAACTAAATTATTCGTGAAACCATACTCATAAAATATTGTATGTCTTCGATGCATGTAAAACATCGCTTTTAAGCAAGCATCTCAAAATAATCGATGTATGTGAAGCATCATTGTACAAAGCTCATTTAAGTTAGTCGCGGAGCTTAATATCTTAAAAGGAGTGTGACTGGCCATTTTCAGGAAGCTTCCAGGAGCCATTCGCGCGCGCTAAAGGCAGGTCGGTCGGTCCTTATAGGAGAGTGACGGCTGGCGACCACGACGACATTCCTGTTGGTCGCCTATAATTAGATGTAGGCCGGTCAATTCGGCTAGCGAAGTTGGACGGACGAGATGATTTGCGACAGTTAATAGCGCGACCAGCCGCCTTTGGGAGATCGTTTGGGATCCGTAAGGGAAAGCCGTGGCTTGGCCGATCTCTCCTCATGAAAGAGGGGTTGTCGGTGATCACGGAAGTTGCATAATGTCGTTGACTCAATTTATGGTTTTAAAGCCGTGTGGGCAACCCTCTTTAAGCTAATCGATTCAAAGTGTTGAGCGTTGGTTTGAGCACGCCGATTAGATAGAAGCAAAGGTGGGTTGCCGACGAGCATGCTGGCATCCTATTGGCCGCCTAGAATTGGATCTAAGCCACTCAATTTGGCTGGTTTTCCGTGTGTAGTTCGACTATCCAGGGATTGAGGCGAGTTGCCGATAATCACATCGGCACCTCTTTGTTCATTCGAAAAAAGATCTAAAGCGTCCAACTAGGCTGGCTAAATTGGACGGATGTGATGGGTTTGAGACCGTTATGGTCGGTCTTAGCTCGTTGAACTTCTCTTTCAACAATGCAACTAGGATAGTTCTGGATAGCAATTAGGGATGTCGATGGAAGGTTTAGAGGATTCCAATTGGCTGGCATGGTAGTGGGCCCACCGGTGGACACCATGGAGTTTTCTCGGTCTCGTCAGGAAGCGGCCAAGCTTGACAAACCAGACGGCCAAACGTGCGGCTGTGATCATTTTGAGACTGACATGGGAAGCCTATGTTTAATTCTTTAAGGAATTAGGTGTGTCGACCAATCAACTTCCAATTTTAATTAAAAGTACGTGTGGCGCTTTTGGAGCGATCTGATTGGTTGGTGGGAAGAGGGAGCCTGCAAGTAGAAGCATGGAGCGTGGTCGGACAGCCACGGGCGGCGCCTGCTGAGGAAAATCGGCCGGCCAAGTGTCGCGGCCACTCCTCCTTTTGCTGCTGCTCTTACTTGCCGCAATTCCTCTTTATTTCTTGCTTTCTGATTTTTGGTAGGATCTTTCTCCTACTAGCTCTGTGATGGATTAATTTCCTAGTTTGCCTAGGTTTAGTTTCGACCAATAGGTTTCGAATTATCGCGCAAGGTGCAAAAAACCTAATTTTTGCAAATTGATAAAATTAGGTTAAAGAACTGAATTTTGCGGGTTGCCGCAAAACCAATCAATTTTTGGTGAATTTCGCATATTGATACAGAGATCACTAATTATGTTTCTGAGGGCATCATAACTTGGCGTGCCCCTAATTGAGTATTTCCATGCATATCTTAATCCTGACACTTCGGGAAATTCATGCTTCTCAGTTGCGAGCGAACATTAATTATCATGTTATGTCAAAATAAAGAGTTCGGCTGGGAACATAACATGGAATAAATACTCGGTAGGCTTCGGCATTAGTGAGTAATGAAACTAGGATCTTAAATACTCATTAGGCTCTATACTAGTGAACAATTCATTTAGGAGCTTGAGTTTCAATATAATATGAAGAGAGACATAGGCACTCATCATATTCTGATATATTCTTCAAACTCCTTGCGAAATATAAACATGTCAAGGTCTACTATAGGTCAGGTAGGCATACTTTTACAGTTTTCACCCTATATTAAAAACCACCATCAACACCTATGTTCAGCAGTAATAACGGAAGAGGTTTCGTAAATAAGAACTTACGATTCTGATTCAACATTCATGGGGCATAAAGCAGATGTGGAATTTCTTTCTTCTATAAGATGAGACCTCGGAATACTTTTTTTAAGCTAAGGCCTTGCTTTAGTTTTAGGCTCTTATTCATCTGGTTAAGTATAAAGTTTATTTGCTTGCTACTGTTTTGACATATGGTTTGATCGTTGTTAAAGTGTCTAATGTCAAGGTGAGTTATCTGACTTATTGATTAAAGCATTAAGCAAAGCTAGATTCAATTATAGCTTCCTCGTGATCAGTTAATATTTCAAGCCATGCCTCTCATAAAAGAGTAGAAATTGCATAATAACACTAAACGCCCGTCGGGTGCCTTGATTGATGTCTTCCACTTCCTTCTCAGTTCCTTGACTCATTATAATTAATTTCTTCGAATTGCTCCAGTCGATTCTGTAAAGACAGAGATAGCTTTTTACGAACTCATTTGCTAACTGTGAAATTAATGATTATACTACTCTTATTCATTTAGTTTAGGTTTTGGGTAGAAAGAAACTAGTGTCACTTCCATGATTAGATCAAATAAACAGACTAAGTCAAATATATAATCGACAGGAACGTACTCCGTTTTAGTTGACCCCGAGTTGGAGTAGCGAATTCGGGAGAAACAGGATATGCAAGATTGCCTTCTTGGCAGAGAGAAACTCTTTATTTGTTCGTACTTGAAGTGATATGCCGCTATCCATGAAATTAAATACCAAGGAGAAGCATTGATCCAATGTCATATAGGCCCTCCCAACCCTTATCAACGGCTGCGCTGCCAGCTGGAGCATCTGTTCGGTCCTTTTGTAACGTCCTCTTTCTGTCCCATTGGAGCGATATAGAAGAAAGTAGGGTTCATTAAACAGTGAATTAGGGATCGCCTTACTATCAATAATACAAGGATTCTAACCCACCTAGAAATTCAAGTCTTGTTTGCAGAGGTCTACTGTACGGGGAGTATAAATGCGTTATAAACCTTGGAAATAACCATATAGAGCAACTTGTAGAGATTGTACGGATTAACTCCTGAGTCAAGTCTTCTTTATTTAAGGGAAATTACAGAATCTTTTAATTAAGGTTATTAATTTATTTTGTAGGGAAATTACAGAATTAGTAATGTGCATTTACTAATTAGATTTTCCGAGAGATATCAATCGTTATTTTTGGACAGAGCATTTCCAGGAATTATGGAAACCGAATTTTTGCTTTAATGAATATCTTGAGAATATTTTCGTTTTTGGAAATTCCTTGGTGTCCAAACTTCCTTGTCTATAAATACTTGAATTTTGCCTTTCTAGCAAACTAATCCTTCGTAACAACAGATTTAATCTTTTGTTGTTGTTACTGGTGTAGCCGCCTATTCGGAGAGGAGAGTAACCTAATTAGGAGAAATCTCTTATGGACGCTCAGTTTAAAGTCTTCTTTGGGATTGAGAAGCTCTAGCGCGACCCGTTGGTGGGAAACTAGATAATTGCGGTTTATCTTTTGTTTTCTATTGATTTGATTGACTAACGGTGGTTGAAATCTGATTGCACCTAGTTTGTTTATTCTTGAGAATCTTCTCTTCTGATATAAGATTCACTCAAACTAGTTCAGAGTTTCGACAGGGATCTTTAGACTGTTGTTAGTTCAAAAGACAATCTTGTGATAATCCATTGTTAACAGACTTCATTCTGTGCGTGATTGATCACAAGAGATTCAAGTGATTGTATGCAGGTGTTTATTGAAGATTTAAGAATATTTGAAGACAAAGAACATATAGAAGATCTGACTTGGGTTTTATAATCTTTGGTGTGCATAATACTTGTTTCGGTAAAAGAGGATCCAATTAATAATCGGTTTATCCTTGTGGTAGATTGGATTGATTAATTGAGTAGATCGGCATCAACACGGTTCTTCGGATTAAAGGTGTTGTTGGCTTAATCTTAATCGATTACCTTTGGGTGATTGAACATAAGATAGATCTAAGGACCTGACGAAGGAGTTTATGTTGAGATAAACGGAAGAGCCTTTGTCCGACTCATATCACTTGGTTGAATAGAGTTGATACCAAACAGATTTGTTGTTCCTTTACTGTTTGGAATATGAACCAAAGGAATTGCTCCAAGTACGTGACTTATTTATAAGTTGGAGGAGTAGGAATACAAAAGGAACTAGGTGAACTATAGGTTTAGTTACTTGGTCTCAACTATACGAAGTTAGTGTAATTTTGTGTAACGGCTTGATCCTGAGAGTATTCAATTCTGGACTAGGTCCCGGGGTTTTTCTGCATTTGCGGTTTTATATTCCGCATTGTAATTATTTTATTATAACTAAAGTAAATTACACAGACGTTAATTCCTATTTACTTGATAAGCAATCCTATTGTGTTTGGTTAAGTCCGAACATTTGTATCAAGTAAACATACTTCGTTGTTGTATTGTCTCGATCTCGTATCCATAGACGATCACACGAAGTGTGAACCGATTAGTTGTATGTCTCGACTCAGTCCATAGACAATCACTTTCGGAGAAAGGACTTATAGGTAGGAAAAGTTTTAGCTTGAGGTATATTTGGGTACCCTCGCCTTTTCAATTGGTATCAGAGCAGGAAAACACGAAAATATCTAACAATCTGTGTTTGGTGCGATCCAACCTATAAGAATTGAATCTAATGAATGATTCAGTTAACGTAAAGCAAGACATCAAGAGTTCTGAATTAACACTTGATGGTGGCATCTACGAATCAATATCTGAAGATATCATCACTAGAGTCTCTACTAGACAAGTTAATCTTGTTAATAATGTAGAAACCGATGACGACTGGAAAACAAGTCTACAAGAAAGGCTAGATGAAATTTCCGATGATGATGACTCAGATTTTGAACAAGGAGTAGAAGAGGATATCTCAGAATACTCCAAACTGCTGGAACCTTTGAAAAATGAAAAGCTAAGAACTTCGTATTTTCTTGGTTTTATGACTTCTATTTGTCGCGAGAACAAGAAATTTAAGGTTATTATATTGGTTTCCAAAACCGTGAATATCTACTTAAAGATCGTACAAAAGATCTAAATTCTAAGAAATTAGAATGTGAAAATCTTCGAAGAGAACTTTTTTTTTCGGAAAAGAAACGTACTGAATCAGAAGCTATGTTTAATTCTCGACAAGTACAGGGTCTTGAAGAAAAAGCCAGTGCTAGTCTCTCTCAAACAAAATTGTTAGAGAAAGAGCATGAAGTTTCTCTTGAAAAAATCACTTGTTGAAAGAGAAACTTGTTGAATCTGATGCAAGGATTAACTCTCAACAAAAGAGTTTTGAATAGAAAGAAGGTGTATATCTCTCACGAGAAAAACGCCTTGAGGCTGATCTAGCCGGTGCTCTTGATAAAGTCAAGACATTGGAAGAAGAAAATTTGGAACTGAAAAAATCCAATGAAAGCTCTAACAAGTTAATCTCAATGTTAGAAGAAAGTAGAAATCATCGTGATACACGAGGATTGGGCTATAAGGTAATAGATGCTTCAAATATTAGCAAAGAGGTAAAAAAATTTAAAGATACAAATTCTTCTCAATCAGAGGCTTCCACTAATGACAAAATGCTCATATTCCTTGTAAAGAAGAGAAGTCTGTCAAGAAGGCAACAACGTTGAACAAGGATAAGAAGAAGAAGAAGAAAACTCATCAAGCTCCAATGCAAGAGGATCCACAAAAAGGTAACATTAAAACTCATACTTCGTATATTTATACTAAGCATTGTTATTATTGTGGTAATATAGGAAACTTGCAATGGGGATGCAAAGTTCGTTAGATCCAAGATGCACTTTCTTTTGTATCAAATGAGTTGTCTAAGTTTGCTCCTCATAAGAACTCAGATCGTTATTGTCCTAAGTTTAGGAAAAAGAATTATTATGATGATAGTTCAAATTTTGCATATCACTCGACAAGGTCATCTCATAAAATACCCAATTATAGAAATAGAGATGACGTTTCAAATGCAAAGACAAGATCCGATGTTCCAAATTGGAGAAAGGATGTTTCGCAAAAGGAAAATCATCCTAATGGTATTATGAAGGAGAAAGCTGCTCCCTCGAAACCTAACTCTAAATGGGTCCCTAAGTCCTCCATAGCCAAGAAGGGACCAAAATTTATCCACAAGAATGACTCTCAGCTGTTAATTGTTGGTGACAATAATTACAAGAGTCTTCTTGAAAGACTAAAGAAAGACATTATGTCTGAAATCTCTTGTACTAGTAAAGATTGTGATAATGACACTCTTCATCACAAGTCAAAGAAGAAAAACAAGATATGGAACAAGAAAACAACCCAAGCAAGAGGTCAATAATGATGATTCGATCTTAGTAACTCGTGACGAACAAGACAAGGATCAAATAAAACAACCTAGTTGTGTTGGAATGCGCATGCTCACCTTGGTGATCAATCTTTTCAAAGGTGAGGAAGCACATTAAAATATGATCACATGATATCTCGGTTATTGTATGACTAATTAACATCTTTAGGAGATTTGTTTTCTTCTATACTCAGACTCTCTCTATCTCTATTTGAGGTTTTGATAGAAACGGTAATTGTGAGTTTATGATGTTGATATCTACTGATCATATATGTGTAGCTCTTGTTTTTACGGTTAAAACGAGCCAAAAATCACTGAATTCGAAAGTTATGTCGAAAACAGTTTAGTGTTGTGATCTGTCACAAGTAACTCATGGGAACCGATCCTAGTACCCTGTTATGGTGAGGCAACCGATCCTAGTACCATGTCATGGTAAGGGAACCGATCCTAGTGAGAGGTCACCTTACGAAGAAGTGTAAAAACTGTTTTGCGCATAACTTCTTCGTCCGAACTCGGAATGACCTCATTCTTTTTGCGTTGGTTTCATAATTCAATTTCCTAAAAGATTGGTGTGATTGAAATACTTGGTTTTATGTTGAAAATTTATGGTGTATTGCAAATTGATTTATGGGATGTCTGATTTCGGTTTTACTACCTTAATATTCGATCTCATATATTGTGAACCCTTATGGTTTGGGTGACTTTTTGATTTAGCGGGATTAAGTTCTATCCCTAGTAGGTAGGATTTATCAACGGATCATGAGGGGTTCTGTTAGAAACAATATGTGAAAAAGTCACAATATGTTGAATCAGTTTTGGTTTAGCATAAACCATATGTGTTTCGACGGTTTTCAACTTTTGCTTGCAATTGTTAAAAACGGTTTTCAAACTTTCTATGGTAAAGGTTGAGGTGTGTTGTTATTCTTTTGTTTATGCATAAGGATGACAACGTGGTGATATTTTGATATCATTTCTCCCTGGACGAATATGCTATTATATTGGATAAGTGGATGCGAAATTGAGGTAACAATCTTGTTAGTTAATTGTTTTCCTATTTAAGAAAAGCCTGATTTTATATTATATATATTTGTTGCTTTTGCTTAGCAAAATTTCGGTTCAATTGATATTTATTCCACGATGTGTGTGTGGATGTGTGTTTCAATTGGTTCCGGTTAAGAAAAACTATTGTTATCTTGCTTTATTGTGTGGTATCAATTGTTTAGGCTTACAAAATTTCGGTACAATTGATGTGTGTGTGATTCAATTGGTTCCGGTTAAAAAAAACCATTGTTATCTTACTTTTGTATGGTATCAAATTTTTAGGCTTACAAAATTACGGTGAAATTGCGGTGCTTTTAATGTCTATGATTGTTTCAATTGCTTCCGGTTGAGGTGAATAATTATGCAAGTTGATTTATATTAGTTTGTATGAATTATTTATGTCTTAACGAAATAATTTGTATACGGGATAAGTTGTTTAGTCCAATTCGATTCCGGATAATAAACTAAGTTAATTCTGATCTTAGTTTGTCTTATCAAAGTGAGGTTTCGGTTATTCAAGTCTAATCGAATGCCTACACAAGGAATGCTAGTTAACACCTAGTACTTGTCTTGTTTAAAATTGAAAGGTATAAGTTTATGGATAAGTAGAACCTGATGAGAAAAATGGATTTTATCTTTATTTTTGGTCTTATCGAATTAAGCGGTTGTTCTTGAACAATCGGTTTAGCAAAGGGACTAATGTGATTAGTTGTTTTTGGTTTGCTAAACTAAATTGGAAAAATTGTTTCGGACAATTTTTTCCTTGGTAACATATCAAAATAAGACTACTTGTAGTTTCGGTTTTTGATATTGGTTACCAGAACGTGATGTGTGGAACCCTCGTGCCTAACTCTACAGGTTTGCAAGTCTATTTGATTTGTAAGATTCTTTTCGTGTTGTCCTTTATTTTTTCGTTTCTTTGTCATTTTTGTGACAAAAAGGAGGAGAAATATATGGAGTAAACAGGTGACGATGGCATTGATTTTATATTGATTGGCATCGCTAGGGAAATGAACATTAGTACTTGAATGTTTTATCTAACGAAAGAGTGAAAGCACAGACCAAGGGGGAGTAACATGTCATATAAATTGGTATAACAAAGACGTGCGGATTTAATACCTACCTATCTTCCTTAGGGGGAGTATTAGCTTTGTTATTATAATGTCAACAACGACATTTTCAAGGATTGAATGTAAGCAGTTTTACTGTGCTGTTGAATCAGGGAATCAGGCGGATTGTAATGAGTTATTGTAATTTTTTTATCCATATGATGTAAGAGTTTTGTCACTAAAATTGACAAAGGGGGAGATTGTTAGAGCGTTGCTCGGTTTAACCCACCAAGCATTGGTATGTCAAGTTTGGTTGTCATATTTTAGTGAATCAAAACTCATGTTAAGAGTCGCTTGATTATGTACTAGAGTTAACTTCGTATAGGTTAGCTTGAAAGTATTAGGATATGAGACATTACAAGTATTGTGAAGTCTTGAAGATGTGAAGAAGCAAGTATATACAACGACAACAATCATCCTTCCACTTGAGGTTAGTGATATTTGACTTGAACTGTTTCATTCCCTAACATAACTTTCAAGTCGTGCATATTGAAAACATAACTGCGAAGCATATCTGAGGTCTAGATAGACATAGTATTAAGGAATACAATACGCGGTTTATTGCTTAACCATTAAACTTTGTAGATAAGACATCGCCATAACCATTTGAATGCTATTATAATTATGTATGGGTATGAGGTGAGGATTTAATCCTAGGGAACAATGTCTACATGTGTTCCAAGGAAGTAAGTTCATAAACTTGTTTGTGAACCGAAAAGGAAATTTCCAGGTGTTACTGGTTTTGTTATTCATTGCATATCTTATGAACAACCAATATATGTGATAAAGTATAACCTCTCACAACTTTTTGTGTTCTTGGTAGAACTATCCACAAAGTCCTGACTTATGTATTGGTATAACTTTTATTAGTAAAACCGATCTTAAGTAATCACCTGTGGTACGATTGGGTTTGTATGTATGACAAATTTTGGGAAAGGGGGAACCGATCCTTGTAAGGAGTGCAGTACATCAAAGGGAGCCGATCCGTGTATGGGGTGCATCAAGGTTTATACCAGAAAGGGGAACCAATCCTATGAACATGTGCAACACGTTTTTAGGCAAAGGGGAACCGCCCCTATGGACATGTGCAACACATATAAGTTAGATACCATATATATGTGGGGAACCGATCCTAGTACCTAGTCAACCGAATTTTCGGAAAACTAGTGTGACTATGCACAGTACTCACATGGAGCTACAACAGAAACTTGTTTTGGTAGAACCGTAAACCCATGATTGTGATTGAATGTTGGTTTGATCAATCACATAGTTCTTGAAAGTCAGATGAACCAATTCTAAACTTGTTTGGAAGTGTGGCAAATCAGTTTCAAGGTTGTAAGTGTGAAAGAGAACTTACAAAGTTAAGATGTCGACAAACTTTGAACACGTGTTGTGAATGTTTATTTCTTTAATTGTTCAAAGATATTCCTTAACGGCTAAGGGAAGAAAATCCCAGGATCGAGACATAAGTAAGTTAAGAATCTTTTAATTAAGGTTATTAATTTCATTTTTTATGGAAATTACAGAATTAGTAATGTGCATTTACTAATTAGATTTTCCCAGAGATTTCAATCGTTATTTTTGGACAGAGCATTTCCAGGAATTATGGAAACCGAATTTGTGCTTTAATGAATATCTTGAGAATATTTGGGTTTTGGAAATTCCTTGGTTTCCAAACTTCCTTGTCTATAAATACTTGAAGTTTACATTTCTAGCAAACTAATCCTTCGTAACAACAGGTTTACTCTTTTGTTGTTGTTACTGGTGTAGCCGCCTATTCGGAGAGCAGAGTAACCTAATTAGAAGAAATCTCTTACGACCTCTCAGTTTAAAGTCGTTTTTAGGATTGAAAAGCTCTAATGCGACCCGTTGGTGGAAAACTAGATAATTGCGGTTTATCTTTTGTTTTCGATTGATTTGATTGACTAACGGTGGTTAAAATATGATTGCACCTAGCTTGTTTATTATTGAGAATCTTCTCTTCTGATATAAGATTCACTCAAACTAGTTCAGAGTTTCGACATGGATCTTTAGACTGTTGTTAGTTCTAAAGACGATCTTGTGATGATCCATTGTTAACAGACTCCGTTATGTGCGTGATTGATCATAATAGATTCAAGTGATTGTGTGCAGGTGTTTATTGAAGATTTAAGAATATTTGAATACAAAGAACATATAGAAGATCTGACTTGGGTTTTATAATCTTTGGTGTGCACAATACTTGTTTCGATAAAAGAGGATCCAATTAATAATCGGTTTATCCTTGTGGTAGATTGGATTGATTAATTGAGTAGATCTGCATCAACACGGTTCTTCGGATTAAAGGTGTTATTGGCTTAATCTTAATCGATTACCTTTGGGTAATTGAACATAAGATAGATCTAAGAACCTGACGAAGGAGTTTATGTTGAGATAAACGGAAGAGCGTTTGTCCGACTCATATCACTTGGTTGAATAGAGTTCATACCAAACAGATTTGTTGTTCCTTTACTATTTGGAATATGAACCAAAGGAATTGTTCCAAGTACGTGACTTATTTATAAGTTGGAAGCGTGGGAATACAGAAGGAACTAGGTGAACTATAGGTTTAGTTACTTGGTCTCAACTATACGAAGTTAGTGTAATTTTGTGTAGCGGCTTAATCCTGAGAGTATTCAATTCTGGACTAGGTCCCGAGGTTTTTCTGCATTTGCGGTTTCCTTGTTAACAAAATCTTGCTGTGTCATTTACTCTTATATTCCGCATTATAATTGTTTTATTATAATTAAAGTAAATTACACAAACGTTAATTTCTATTTATTTGATAAGAAATCTTATTGTGTTTGGTTAAGTCCAAACCTTTGTATCAAGTAAACATACTTCGTTGTTGTATTTTCTCGATCTCGTATCCATAGACGATCACACGAAGTGTGAACCGATCAGTTGTATTGTCTCGACTCAGTCCATAGACAATCACTTTCGGAGAAAGGACTTATAGGTAGGAATAGTTTTAGCTTGAGGTATATTTGGGTACCCTTTCCTTTTCAGTTATACTCTATCACACATATTGGTTGTTCATAAGATAAGTAATGAATAACAAAACCAATAACACCTGGCAATTTCCTTTTCGGTCCACAAACAAGTTTATGAACTTACTTCCTTAGAACACATGTAAACATTGTTCCCTATGATGAAATCCTCACCTCATACCCATACATAATCACAATAGCATTCAAAAGATTGTGGCGATGTCTTATCTACAAAGTTTAATGGTTAAGCAATAAACCTCGTAATTTATTCCTTAATACTATGTCCATCTAGAGTTCAAATATCTTCGCAGTTATGTTTTCAATATGCACGACTTGAAAGATAGGTCGGGGAATGAAACAATTCAAGTCAAATATCACTAACCTCAAGTGGAAGGATGATTGTTGTCGTTGTAGGTCCTTGCTTCTTCACATCTTCAAGACTTCGCAATACTTGTAATGTCTCATATCCTAATACTTTCAAGCTAACCTATACGAAGTTGACTCTAGTACATAATCAAGCGACTCTTAACATGAGTTTTGATTCACTAAAATATGACAACCAAACTTGACATACGAACGCTTGGTGGGTTCAGCCGAGCAATGCTCTAACAATCTCCCCCTTTGTAAATTTTAATGACAAAACTCTTACATCATATAGATAAACAAATTACAAGAATTCATTACAATCCGCTTGATTCCCGATTCAACAGCACAGAAAAACTGCTTACATTCAATCCTTGAAAATGTCGTTGTTGACATTATAATAACAAAGCTAATACTCCCCCTAAGGAAGATAGGTAGATATTCAATCCACACGTCTTTGTTATTCCAATTTATATGACATGTTACACCCCTTTAGTTTGTGCTTTCACTCTTTCGTTAGATAAAGCATTGAAGTACCACTTTTTTTTCCCTGGAGATGCCAATCAATATAAAATCAATGTCAGCATCACCTGTTTACTCCTGTTTGAGGGTGAAAACGGTCTCTGCTGATTTCGGTAATTTCGGGTGTGTGGGTGAGAAACGAGCCTAAACCCTAAATAATGTACTGCAAGGGAGTACTTTAGATTCAAGAGATCAATCTGTAAAAATCCGGCGTAAACCAAGAAATGGTCGTTCCAGACTTCCTTCGGTCACAATGAGGAGGAGAAGGGTTAGTTTTGGGGAGGGAAGTGAAGAGAGTGTTGAGACCAGAATAGTTGATCCTGGAAGAGTAGTTGTTTTGTGACTTGCATCAGATAGTGGGAAGCTAACAGATGGGAAATCTAGCAAACGTTTTCTGAGTGTTGTATGCTCCTGACCAGAACTTGTTGTTCGGTGGAAATAGGTAAGACCTATTTATACAAGTCAAAGTGAAACATACTCTGGTCGCGTAAGAAATGGAAACAGATGAGTAAATGGGAGGAGGTGGTAACCGGTAACGCCTGTAATTGATGTTCCATAAAAGAAAGCGTTTTACCATTACTCCCTGTATTTACTAACCGCCTCATCCTTATGACACTGTCTTGTAACGGGCGTAGTGTACGCCGCACGTTGTGAACCGCCAAACCAATACCCAATGAGCATCCCCCAGTTTGTGACATGTGTTGATGTCTCTAGTGTTTTCGTGGAAAACATGTAGCAGGTTGTTGTTGTTTGGAAAGTTGATCTTGGGAGACTTACCGGCTCGGTGGTGACCTTCGGCGGTCGAGATTTTGCATATTGAGAGGAAGGGTAGCCGTTGATTATTGCAATCCTTTGTTTGGTATCCAGTGGCATGAAATCATGGACGACATGGCTTTAATATGGCCTAGTTTAGGCGTGGCCAAAAGTTAGGGTCTTGGCATTGTTTGGGCGCGACCAAAACTAGGGCTTGGCGTCGAGCCAATAGGTTGCCCTGCGTTAGCTGGTAACCTTGGACGACTAAGATCTGCGGAAATGTGGCCGTCGATTGTTGGAAGCCTTCATTTTGGAAGTCGTGAAGGGAAGGCCGGCATGGTATGGTTTAGGTGCAGTAAGGTGGATGGCACGGCATGCCATTGGCACATGTGGCATGGTCGGCATGCCTTGGCGCGATTTAGGCGTGGCCAAAACTAGGGTTTTGGCGTTGGGCCAAAGGTTAGCATGCGTTGGTTGGTGACCTTGGACGGCTAAGATTTTCATCTAAGATGGAAGGGTGGCCGTTGATTGTCGCACGCCTTCGTTTTGGCATCCGTGAGGGGAAGGACGGCATGGTATGGTTTAGGCGAGGCAAGGTGGATGGCACGGCATGCCATTGGCACATGTGGCATGGTCGGCATGCCTTGGCGCAGTTTAGGCGTGGCCAAAACTAGGGTTTTGGCGTTGGGCCAAAGGTTACCATGCGTTGGTTGGTGACCTTGGACGGTTAAGATTTGCATCTAAGATGGAAGGGTGGTTGTTGATTGTCGCACGCCTTCGTTTTGTCAGCCGTGAGGGGAAGGACGGAATGGTATAGTTTAGGCGCGGCAAGGTGGCTGGCACGGCATGCCATTGGCACATGTAGCACGGTCGGCATGCCTTGGCGCGGTTTAGGCGTGGCCAAAGGTTACCATGCGTTGGTTGGTGAATTTGGACGGTTAAGATTTGCATCTAAGATGGAAGGGTGGTCGTTGATTGTCGCACGCCTTCGTTTTGGCAGCCGTGAGGGGAAGGACGGCATGGTATGGTTTAGGCGCGGCAAGGTGGCTGGCACGGCATGCCATTGGCACATGTGGCATGGTCGGCATGCCTTGGCTCGGTTTAGGCGTGGCCAAAACTAGGGTTTTGGTGTTGGGCCAAAGGTTACCATGCGTTGGTTTGTGACCTTGGACGGTTAATATTTGCATTTAAGATGGAAGGGTGGCCATTGATTGTCGCACGCTTTCGTTTTGGCAGCCGTGAGGGGAAGGACGGCATGGTATGGTTTAGGCGCGGCAAGGCATGCCATTGGCACATGTGGCATGGTCGGCATGCCTTGGCGCGGTTTAGGCGTGGCCAAAACTAGGGTTTTGGCGTTTGGCCAAAGGTTACCATGCGTTGGCTGGCGACCTTGGACGGCTAATATCTGCATCTCAGATGGAAGGGTGGACGTTGATTGTTGCAACCCTTCGTTTTGGCAGTAAGCGGCATGTAGCGGGGCCGGCATGGCTTTGGCATGAAATCATGGATGGCATGATGGCGCGGCTGGCATGGTTGACATGCCTTGGCGCGGAGGTGTGGCTGGAACGACATGCCATTGGCACAGTGGTGCGGATGGCACAGTTGGCATGCCTTTGCGCGGAGACGTGGCTGGCATGGTTTTCCATTGGCACGGTGGTGTAAGAATTTAGGGTTTGGTGTACGAAGGTGATGTCGGTCAATACTAAGGCTTCTACCGTGGAACATGACACATATATATGTAAAAAAAAAAGGTACCCTGGTAATTCTTACGTAGGCGTGTTGAATGATTCAATAAATATGCTAGTGGTCCTAGTGACGCCATGTCAGATGTAAGGTTTTACGATTTTAACCCTAAGATAAAAACCACCATCAACATTAAGTCCCCTTCTTAGCTCGGAACGGGAGCATTGTTGCGAGGTAAGCATAATATGGTGATATGCGAGGACAAAATCGAAATGACAAGTTGTGAAAAGATGGTCAAGAATACCCGACTAACTTTTTTCGAGAGGTAAGGAGAGTTCGTGATTCTCGTGTTGGCGGCCTTGTATAGATTCTACTTGAGGTGTTGTTGGCTAGACCGTGAAGTGGTGAGATGTAGATTGTCGGCTTGGAATGGGAGCCACAGGCGTTTGTCGGCTTGGAATGGGAGCCGCGGGCGTTGGTCGGCTTGGAATGGAGCCGAAGGCATTGGTCGGCTTGTAATGGGAGTCGCAGGCGTTGGTCGGCTTGGCATGGGAGCCTCAGGCATTGGTCGGCTTGGAATGGGAGCCGCAGGCGTTGGTCGGCTTGGAATGGAGGAAACTGGCTTCGATCAGCGGAATGGTGGAAACCATCTTCAGTCCGCAGAATGGTGTAAACTGGTTTCAGAGCTTTGGCTACCAAACGATGGTGATGACGAAGGAACTTCGGTTATCAAATGGTAGTGACGGCGCCTGGAAACTTTGTCGAAATCAGGGTTTGGGATGCCGAAACCCTAATTAGCGCTCCTTACTAAAATCGTTGTAGAATTCTCGTACGAACTCGGATTTTGACGGTTCGCCCCTCCATCTGACCAGAAAAGAATTTCATATCTCTTCACGAGAGAATATTTATGTTTTGAGCTCGTTTAGGATGTGAAAACGGCCCGACAGTGAAACTCATGAAGAATTCAGGAGGGATGTTGCGGGCCCGGGGTAGCATAGTCGCGCTGAGTCATCTTTTCCCGTTCATGGATCAAGAAGGTAAATTTATTATGTGCAAAACTCTAGAAACTCCGTCCGTATGAAAAGAGGTATTGACCTTATTCTGTTTTCTGTTGCTCGTTTGTATCCGCGCTTTCTTCTGTAGTGTCTCTCCAGTGAATTCCAAAATTTACCAAACTCAATTGCATTCTTGGGACGGGTGGATGGAATAGATGTTCGGCAACGATCATGTCAGGGTTAATCTTAGAGATTGTGGTTGCGGTGTCGGTTCATCCTCGGCTTTAGGTTATTCAGTGCACGGACCTTCTGATCGTGATGATGATGTCTTGTGAATGCTTGTATGGTCGAAAACTTCTGGCGCCCCCGGATAAAATAGGGAAACGTTCAGTTTCCGATGTGCTGCTATCAAGTCTTCTAGGACTTTGTTCCAAGCGACATCCTTCAAACCATCTTCTGAATCTTGGACTATCGTATGGAATGAGATATGGTAAGAAGTCCCCAGTTATACTTCGGTTTGATCCGATGGCATGTATGAATATGTGAATGTATCGTTTTGGCGTGCTCTTGAAGTCTTCGGTGTACATGTACGTCTTCGTGTTGAAAAATTCCTGCGGCTCGCGAAACTTTGACAGTGATGATGTTGAAATCAGATTTAACTTGGTTGAGGGAGTGAAAGTGTCTCATGCTGGTAGTCCCCATGTGTATCCTATTTTCATTGCATCGCCTTGAATCCATGTCCACGTGATTTGATACAAGCTTATCGTACTCTTCTGGATGTGACGCTGGGATGCTCAGGATATTGCATGGACGAAATATTCTGGATAGCGAAGATGTAGGAATGAGAAAGTTATGTTGTTTATCATGGCTCCCTATGTTTTTTCAAGAAAATGTTCCGGTTGCATCTCTGGAGTTATCTCATGAGTCTTTGATGGTCGTCGATGGACTGCGAAGAGAAGTCCCCAATAGTATTTTTCTTCAGTTTCTGAAGTTGTTTTCCTCTGAGCAGGCTTGGGATCCTCCGTGGCCTCGTAAAGTGTTGAAGGCTTCTTCTAGACAGAGAGGTGATGATATTCTTGTGCTACACCCTTGAAGAGTAGATGACCTTGTTGCGGCTATGTCCTTTTGGTTGACTGTGTCTTCTAAGCTTTAACAGTGAAAGGATTCCGTGTATATCCTCAGTCCTCAAGTATGGTTTACATGTTTCCATCTTTGTAGTGATTGCTGCAGTGGTGAAGCTCTGGATGGTATCAACAAATGAGCGACAACAATTCTTGGTAGCAGATGTAATGAGAAGAGACTACATTGTCGTGGTAACAAAGTAGGTTGGCTGGAATTGTATGGGAATCCGTGGAAGTAAAAGGATTGGCTGGAGTTGTGCGGGAATTCGTGGAAGTAAAAGGATTGGCTGGACGCGTAAGCGAGCAAACTGTCCATGATTACGAAGATTGGTTGGTTGTGATCATGATCCTTGACATGGGGAGCGTGGTGGTACGACCCTTTGCAGGAAGAAGCGTCGTTGAAGCAGTTTCGGCTCTTAGAGAATATGTTGAAGACGAACGCTGAAGCCTCGTCTTCGGATCCCGGAGAAGCTTATGGAGAGAACGCTGAAACGGAGCGGCTTCTGGAGCGAGCGTTAAAGCGGAGCGCCTGTCGGAGTGATCGTTGAATCGGAGTCGCTGCTGGAGGATGTTGAAGCGGAGCGGCTGTGTTAATCAGTGTGCTGTCAAACTGGACACCTTTCAATCGAAAAATGGTTAGGAGTCCCCAGTTCCATCTATCAATCGTGCTTTCCAGGAGAAGTTGGGGTTTGGGAACGGCTTCCCTGGGTGGAAACAGCTGCTTCCCTGATGCAGTGCGGTTGAGGGATGCAAATATGCCTTGACGTTGCGTCTTGGGGAAATATAGAATCTCACATAAATGTTTCATTATAGTATGCACGATTTTTCGGGCGAAGTCCCCAGAAATCATGAATCCCCTGACAGGGAAAAGAGCCTTTGCGAACTCAGAGGGGTTGCTGATTTTTCTTTGCTTCGATTTTGGAGAAGTAGTTTCTGATCTTTCCGTGTAATGAAATTAGATTGTTGATTCCCTTCTACTGGGCGTTCAAGAGCGACGCTGGAAGTATGCAAGATGCTGGCGCAGGGAAGATGCAAGTTGCTGTAAAGATGCAAGTTGTTAGCGCTGGAAAGGATGCAAGTTGTTAGCGCTGGAAGGATGCAAGCTGCTGGTGCTGGAAAGATGCAAGTTGTTAGCGCTGGATCGGCTTGGAATGGGCGATGTCTTGGCGTGGATGCTGGCTTGGCATGGACGCTGGCTTGGATTTGGTATCGTGCGGACTGTAGGCTGGGCATGGTGCGGAATGTTGGCTTGGCACGACGCTGACTTGGCGTGGCGCGGACTTGTTCTTGCGGGCCCAGTTGCCTCTTTCCATACTAGCTCAAATAGGAAATCATTTTCTTATTCAAATTCCAAAAGTGTTATGCGTATGAAAGGGGTTGGCTCTCCTTTTTATCTCGTATCTTTGTTCTCATGTCCTGGTGTTAGCGGTAGCGCGGTATCAATAAAGTGGGCAAGCATATTCTAGCTATGTACTCCAGAGTTTTTCTTTCAATTTGTTTTCTTGCGTTGGTGCAAACCCTAGCCATAGGTATGCCTTCCATAAATCTGTGGAAATATTGTTCTTCTGAACTAGTGTAAACCTTAGCCGTGGGTATGCCTTTCATAAACTTGTAGAAACACTTCGTCATAAAAAATTCATCTTCGAATATCACCGTAGTAACGTCGGCTACCTCATGAATAGTGATGGGTAATCATTAGTATGCAAAGTAGGCACGTACGGGTAAGTGATTGTATTATTTTTTGAAAGGCAAACAAAGCGCTTGGTTTGTGGTTTTTATTTTTTGGATTTTTGGGTTGATAGACAAGTATTACCCCTGAGGGTTTTGGATTATTATTTAGAATGAACTGTTTTAGAATATTGACGTTTTTGGTTATGAATATAAGTGGCATGAGTACCCCAGGGAAGTCATGGAATTGTGAATGTTGTGCGATAGTAGAAAGCATGAAACACGGGAAAAATATGGCTATCGGTTTTTCATCTCCCCTGTGAAGATTTGAAGTAGTAGACCATGTATTTTGTCTAGCAAGACTTACTCGGTTTTTCGGATCTCCTGATGAAAAGGAATCTCCCCGGTGTAAGACCGAGTTTTGTAGGAAGCACCGCCGTGACTGTGGAAAGTCCCCAGTCATCCCTTGTCGTGTCATGACTGGTAACTGGGCCGTCTGGTAACTGAGTCGTCGATCCCTTGGCGGGTCGTTTGGATTCTACCTTCCTGACGTCTGGGTCGAAATATGAGATCGAGGATTGAAAGTTGACATTGTAACCGAAAGATCAATCTCCCACTATGGTCGCTAATTGTTTGAGAGTGAAAACGGTTTCTGCTGATTTCGGTAATATCAGGTGTATGGGTGAGAAACGAGTCTAAACCCTAAACAATGTACTGTAGAGGAGTACTTTAGATTAGAGAGATCAATCTGTACAAATCCGGCCTAAACCAAGAAATGACCGTTCCAGACTTGCTTCGGTCACAAAGAGGAAGAGAAAAGTTGGTTTTGGGGAGGGAAGCGAAGAGAGTGTTGAGATCAGAATAGTTGATCCTGGAAGAGTATTTGTTTTGTGACTTGCATCAAAAAGTGGGAAGCTAACAGATAAGAAAGCTAGCAAACGTTTTCTGAGTGTTGTATGCTCCTGACCAGAATTTGTTGTTCGGTGGAAATAGGTAAGACCTATTTATACAAGTCGAAGTGAAACGTACTCTGGTCTCGTAAGAAATGGAAAACGGATGAGTACATGGTAGGAGGTGGTAACCGGTAACGCCTGGAATTGATGTTCCATAAAAGAAAGTGTTTTACCATTAATCCCAGTATTTACTAACCGCATCATCCTTATGACACTGGCTTGTAACAGGCGTAGTGTATGCCGCACGCTATAAACCGCCAAACCAATACCCAATGAGCATCCCCCAGTTTATGACATGTGTTGATGTCTCGAGTTTTTTTGTGTAAAACATGTACCATGTTGTTGTTGTTTGGAAAGTTGAGCTTGGGAGACTTGCCGGCTCGGTGGTGACCTTCGACGGTCGAGATTTTGCATCTTGAAAAGAAGCGCAGCCATTGATTATTGCAACCCTTCGTTTGGTAACCAGTGGCATGAAATCGTGGCCGGCATGGCTTTAATATGTCCTAGTTTAGGCGTGACTAAAATCTAGGGTTTTGGAATTGTTTGGGCGCGACCAAAACTAGGGCTTGGCGTCGAGCCAAAAGGTTTCCCTGCGTTAGCTGATAACCTTGGACGGCTAAGATCTGCGAAAATGTGGCCGTCGATTGTTGCAAGCCTTCGTTTTGGAAGTCGTGAAGGGAAGGTAGGAATGGTCTGGTTTAGGCGCAGCAAGGTGGCTGGCACGACATGCTATTGGCACATGTGGCATGCTCGGCATGCCTTGTCGCGGTTTAGGCTTGGCCAAAACTAGGGTTTTGGCGTTGGGCCAAAGGTTACCATGCGTTGGTTGGTGACCTGAGACGACAAAGATTTGCATCTAAGATGGAAGGGTGGCCGTTTATTGTCGCACGCCTTCGTTTTGGCAGTCGTGAGGGGAAGGACGGCATGGTATGGTTTAGGCGCGGCAAAGTGGTTGGCACGGCATGCCATTGGCACATGTGGCATGGTATGCATGCCTTGGCGCAGTTTAGGCGTGGCCAAAACTAGGGTTTTGGCGTTGGGCCAAAGGTTACCATGCGTTGGATGGCGACCTTGGACGGCTAAGATCTGCATCTCAGATGGAAGGGTGGTCGTTGATTGTTTCAACCCTTCGTTTTGGCAACCATCGGCATGTAGCGGGCTGGCATGGCTTTGGAATGGAATCGTGGCTGTCATGGTTTCATTGGCACGGTGGCGCGGCTGGCATGGTTGGCATGCCTTGGCGCGGAGGTTTGGTTGACACGACATTCCATTGGCACAGTGGTGCGGCTGGCATGGTTGGCATGCCTTGGCGCGGAGACGTGGCTGGCATGGTTTTCCATTGGCACGATGGTGTTAGAATTTAGGATTTGGTGTACGAAGGTGATGTCGGTCAATACTAAGGGTTCTACCGTGGAACATGACACATACATATGTAAAAAAAAAAGGTACCCTGGTAATTCTTACGTAGGCGTGTTTAATGATTCAATAAATGCGCTAGTGATCCTAGTGACGTCATGTCAAATGTAAGGTTTTACGATTTTAACCCTAAGCTTAAAACCACCATCAACAACTCCATATATTTCTCCCCCTTTTTGTCACAAAAATGACAAAGAAACGAAAAAAAAATAAAGGATAACACGAAATAATCTTACAAATCTCATAATAGACTTGCAAACCTGTAGAGTTAGGCACAAGGGTTCCACACATCACGTTCTGATAACCAATATCAAAACCGAAACTACAAGTAGTCTTATTTTGATATGTTACCAAGGAAACAATTGTCCGAAACAATTTTTCCAATTTAGTTTAGCAAACCAAAAACAACCGCTTAATTGTACATTAGTCCCCTTGCTAAACCGATTGTTCAAAAACAACCGCTTAATTCGATAAGACCAAAATAAAGATAAACTCAATTTTTCTCATCAGGTTCTAATTATTCATAAACTTAGACCTTTTCAATTTTAAACAAGACAACTACTAGGTTAGTTAACTAGCATTCCTTGTTTAGGCATTCGATTAGACTTGAATAACCGAAACCTCACTTTGATAAGACAAACTAAGATCAGAATTAACTTAGTTTCTTATCCGGAATCGAATTGGACTAAACAACTCATCCCGTACACAAATTATTTCGTTAAGCCATAAATAATTCATACAAACCAAAATAAATCAACTTGTATAATTATTCACCTCAACCGGAAGCAATTGAAACAACATAGACATTAGAAGCACCCAATTGCACCGTAATTTTGTAAGCCTAAACAATTGATACCATACAAAAGCAAGATAACAATGGTTTTTCTTAACTGGAACCAATTGAATCACACACACATCAATTGTACCGAAATTTTGTAAGCCTAAATAATTTGATACCACACAAAAGCAAGATAACAATGGTTTTTCTTAACCGGAACCAATTGAAACACACATCCACACACACATCATGGAATAAATATCAATTAAACCGAAATTTTATTAAGAAAAAGCAACAAATATATATAATATAAACTCAGGCTTTTCTTAAACAGGAAAACAATTAACTAACAAGATTGTTACCTCAAATTTCACATCCAGTTCTCCAATATAATAGCATCTTCGTCCAGGGAGAATTGATATCGAAATATCACCACGTTGTCATCCTTATGCATAAACAAAAGAATAACAACACACCTCAACCTTTACCAAAGAAAGGTTGAAAACCGGTTTTAACAATTGCAAGCAAAAGTTGAAAACCGTCGAAACACATATGCTTTTATGCTAAACCAAAACCGATTCAACATATTGTGACTTTTTCACATATTGTTTCTATCAGAACCCCTCATGATCCTTTGATAAAGCCTACCTACTAGGGCTAGAACTTAATCCCGCTAAATCAAAAAGTCACCCAAACCATAAGGGTTCACAATATATGAGATCGAATATTAAGGTAGTAAAACCGAAATCAAACATCCCATAAACATACATATCAATAAGATAAAAGCAATTAAGCACAGGCTATGTAAACCGAAAACTATCACAAGAAAAATTACTAATCAAATAATTTTATTCATAATAGTTTTATTCATAATATACTAATACAATCAATGAAAGAAATCAAAAATTGATGTCTATTATACTAGATTAAGTATTACAGCAAATCACTTAATCTCTAGTGACCTTCTGACAGGAGTTTTTTAAAGGTCATCCTCAATTTCCTCAAACTTTTCAGGATCTTCATCAACAGCATCTCGACTGATATCTTGGAATCTGCACACAGTACCTTGGTTATGTTCACAGGCTAAAGCATTAACCTTTCGATTAATATTCCCAGCATACTCCCTATTACCGCTTCCAAGTTTAATCAGCTTCTTTTGGTTACGGATAACAGTTCTTCGTAATGCTGCCTTTCTATGATGAGTTTCGATGGTACTGAGGAGGACTTGTCGAAGATTGATAATAATCAACCTTAGCATCCAAACTGTTTTGGACAAGAAGATGAGTCATATCATCTTTTTTATTATCGATGTTTTCACCAGATTTCTTGAAGGCATTATCAAGATGAAAATTTTCCTTAGTAGTCATTCCACTCAAGGCTTTCAGAAGATGTGCTTGAGATCTGGTTTGAGAGTACATCCTTTTGTATAAGTTCTCTGACACTTTGAGTACTAATACAAGGAATACCTTTAATACATTCCAAACATAGATATCGGCCTTAAATAAATAGTTCTGACAAGATTTGAAAAAAGATTTTCGCATCTAATGTGTTACAGCAACACAATATTTTTTCAAAGAGATTATCTCCAAAATCGGTATCAATAGATATTATCTTATCCTTTTTACACAAGTTGTTGTAAGACAACCTTTCTACACATAAAGATGAATAACAAATCCTTAAGGTAGATTGTGTAATCTCTCTATGTTGTATAAGAGATATTAGTTGGATACCAGTTGCCGGGGTATGTGTGCTTCCTTACATCCGAGGATTGGGCAAGGTAAGGATGCATACTCCAATGCAGTTAAGCACTGGGATGAGGATAATCCTCATCATACACTTCAGGAGGAGATCTTTCTCCCTTTTGAACACAATCATGTTCTTCTTCGTGGGTTCTGAACCCATCCTTTCTGTTAAGGGAATTGCGAGATACAATATCCTTAATCACATCTTGTGCCCAGGATGGTATGTTCCTTGAACTTGAACCCGTTTTGTCTAGATCTGTCAGTCGACAGTTTGCTAACATCTCTTGTTCAAGACGTTATATATGTCCTCTTAAGGTTTTCATCCCTTGTTGGAAATATTTTTCTAAACGCTTGTTCAGATATACCTCTTGACATGTTTCAGTAAGAAGTTTCTCAATAAGAACCTTATTCCTTATCTGTGAGTGTTCCAGCGAATGAGTAAGATTTTCACACTCTATAGTCTGTTGATGAACTTCATTGCATAAATCCAATTTTTGTTCCTCATAATCTATCATATTATTTTGAAGACTAAGTTTTTCTCGCATTCCTTCACATATTCTTACATTCATTTGAACAATAAGTTCTAGGACATCATCTAGACTGTCAATGGATTTACCCTTTTCTGAAATTTTTTCAATATGTTTGAAAAATCTTTCCATCATTTTAGCAAATTCAGAACTCGGGCTAACAAGTGAATTGAATCTCTTTTCAGAATATTTCTCACAATGAATTGGAGATGAGTCCAAGCCATGTTTCTTGAGTTTCGAACTCACCCCTTTTTGATCAGGAACCTGACTCGTAATCAAATTATTAGGCATAGACTTTTTCTTTGATTTTTGAAAATACTTTCGAGAAAAATTTCCATTGGGTTTTCCTTGAGATCTTACTCTCATTATCTTGTCTTACGTTAACTGAATTGGATATTAGTTTCAATTCTTATAGGTTGGATCGCACCAAACACAGATTGTTAGATATTTTCGTGTTTACCTGCTCTGATACCAATTGAAAAGGAGAGGGTACCCAAATATACCTCAATCTAAAACTTTTCCTACTTATAAGTCCTTTCTCCGAAAGTGATTGTCTATGGACTAAGTCGAGACAATACAAATAATCGGTTCACACTTCGTGTGATCGTCTATGGATACGAGATCGAGACAATATAACAACGAAGTATGTTTACTTGATACAAAGGTTCGGACTTAACCAAACACAATAGGATTGCTTATCAAGTAAATAGGAATTAACATTTGTGTAATTTACTTTAAATATAATAAAAAAATTATAATGCGGAATATAAGAGTAAGTGACACAGCAAGATTTTGTTAACGAGGAAACCGCAAATGCAGAAAAACCCCAGGACCTAGTCCATAATTGAATACTCTCAGGATTAAGCCTCTACACAAAATTACACTAACTTCGTATAGTTGAGACCAATTAACTAACCCTATAGTTCACGTAGTTCCTTCTGTATTCCCACGCCTCCAACTTATAAATAAGTCACGTACTTGGAACAATTCCTTTAGTTCGTATTCCAAATATTAAAGGTACAACAAATCTGTTTGGTATCAACTCTATTCAACCAAGTGATATGAGTCGGACAAAGGATCTTCCGTTTATCTCAACATAAACTCCTTCGTCGGGTCCTTAGATCTATCTTATATTCAATAACCCAAAGGTAATCGGTTAAGATTAAGCCAACAACACCTTTAATACGAAGAATCGTGTTGATGGCGATCTACTCAATTAATCAATGCAATCTACCACAAGGATAAACCGATTATTAATTGTATCCTCTTTTACCGAAACAAGTATTGTGCACACCAAAGATTATAAAACCCAAGTCAGATCTTCAGTATCTTCTTTGTCTTCAAATCTTATTAAATCTTCAATAAAAACATGCACACAATCACTTGAATCTCTTGTGATCAATCACGCACAGAACGGAGTATGTTAACAATGGATTATCACAAGATCGTCTTTAGAACTAACAACAGCCTAAATATCTCTGTCGAAACTCTGAACTAGTTTGAGTGAATCTTATATCAGAAGAAAATATTCTCAAGAATAAACAAACTAGGTGCAATCAGATTTAATCCACTGTTAGTCAATCGAAACCAAAAGATAAACCGCAATTATCTAGTTTCCCACCAACGGTACATGCTAGAGCTTCTTAATCCCAAAGAAGACTTTAAACTAAGCAGACGTAAGAGATTTCTCTTAATTATGTTACTCTCCTCTCTGAATAGGCGTCTACACCAGTAACAACAACAAAAGAGTAAATCTATTGTTACGAAGGATTAGCTTGCTAGAAAGGCAAACTTCGAGTATTTATAGACAAGGAAGTTTGGACACCAAGGAATTTCCAAAAACGAAAATATTCTCAAGATATTCATAAAAGTACAGATTCATAATTCCTGGAAATTCTCTGTCCAAAAATAACGATCGAAATCTCTCGGAAAATCTAATTAGTAAATGCACATTACTAATTCTGTAATTTCCCTTCAAAATGAAATTAATAACCTTAATTAAAAGATTCTTAACTTACTTATGTTTCGATCCTGGGATTCTCTTCCCTTAGCCGTTAAGGAATATCTTTGAACAATTAAAGAAATAAACATTCACAACACGTGTTTAAAGTTTGTCGACATCTTAACTTTGTAAGTTCTCTTTCACACTTACAACCTCGAAACCGATTTGCCGCACTTCCAAACAAGTTTAGAATTGGTTCATCTGACTTTAATGAACTATGTGATTGATCAAACCAACATTCAATCACAATCATGGGTTTACGGTTCTACCAAAACAAGTTTCGGTTCTACCTCCATGTAAGTATTGTGCATAGTCACACTAGCTTTCCAAAAATTCAGTTGACTAGGTACTAGGATCGGTTCCCCACATATATATGGTATCTAACTTATATGTGTTGCACATGTCCATAGGATCGGTTCCTCTTTGCCTAAAAACGTGTTGCACATGTCCATAAGATCGGTTCCCCTTTCTGCCATAAACCTTGCTGCACCCCATACAAGGATCGGTTCCCTTTGATGTATTTCACCCCTTAAAAGGATCGGTTCCCCTTTCCTTTTAATTGGTCATAGATACAAAATCCAATCATACCACAGGTGATTACTTAAGATCGGTTTTACTAATAAAAGTTATACCAATACATAAGTCAGGCCTTTGTGAATAGTTCTACCAAGAACACAATCAGTTGTGAGCGGTTATACTCTATCACACATATTGGTTGTTCATAAGATAAGCAATGAATAAAAAAACCAATAACACCTGGCAATTTCCTTTTTGGTCTACAAACAAGTTTATGAACTTACTTCCTTAGAGCACATGTAAACATTGTTCCCTAGGATGAAATCCTCACCTCATACCCATACATAATCACAATAGCATTCAAATGATTATGGCGATGTCTTATCAATAAAGTTTAATGGTTAAGAAATAAACCTCGTATTGTATTCTTTAATACTATGTCTATCTATAGTTCAAATATGCTTCACAGTTATGTTTTCAATATGCACGACTTGAAAGATGCATTAGGGAATATGAAACAGTTCAAGTCAAATATCACTAACCTCAAGTGGACGGATAATTGTTGTCATTGTAGCTCCTTGCTTCTTCACATCTTCAATACTTCGCAATACTTGTAATGTCACATATCCTAATACTTTCAAGCTAACCTATACGAAGTTGACTCTAATATATAATCAAGCGACTCTTAACATGAGTTTTGATTTACTAAAATATGACAACCAAACTTGACATACCAACGCTTGGTGGGTTCAACCGAGCAATGCTCTAACAAATTGTTATTATAAGAAGTTGTGTAGTGGTAAATGTCTTCGTTGTGGCTTTAGATATGTTGGAAGGTTTTTTTCTTATGATGGAAATATTTACAAATTCTTCATTACTTCTTGTTTGTTTGCTTGTAATGTGTTGGATTTCATGGATGCTTATGATGGCAATTCTTCTTATGAACTAATTTCGGAACTGGGTATCATTTAGTACTGTTATTTGGGATTTCAAATGTTTTGGAGGCAAGCGAGTTGCCAGCAAGATGATTGAGTAAATACAACCACATGATAAGGCTCTCATTATTGTTGCGAGACTTCATGTGACAAAAGAATGTGAGTTTCGTAATGCAGGTGAACTAATTCTTCTGATTCATCTTGGCAGTAGCTGGAGTTCCAGGGATCATAATGGTATTCTAAAGTTACAGTTGAGATATAGTTTACTCAAAACGCCTGATTGTTTAATGATACTTCTGAGCCGTGTAGGATGTTTCCATTACAGCCATGATGTTGCTGGGAAGTCCAGGAAGGTTGGCAGAATTGATTGAGAGGTATTCTTATTACATTAGAAAGAGTTCTAAAATGAATTTTAATATACTTAATTTTGGTCGGATGGTTCTTAATGGGACGATCTTAATGACTAAGATCAATGCAATTGTTGTTTATAAGATGATTCTAGAACTTGGAAATGGTTTAGAATTGTTCTTGGTGGAGTTGAATATGTTTTTGCTTATTCAGAAGGGTGGCAATCTAGATGATTGCAAGTTGTTAGCTAGAAGGCGTCAACAAGGTAAGGTTCCCAGGACTGTTTTTCTACTTCAAATAACAAAGGAAGCTGCTTATGGAAAACCCCGAGAACTATTGGATCAATTGCACCATGCTGGTAGATGGAGCGGCAGTGGTGGTATAGGTTCTGTAATTTTGTACCTGATGTGTGGGTTACCTAACAACTTGTTCACTCATTTTTTAATACAACAGAGTGAAAGGGTACAAAACCTCTCCGACAAAATTGCAGATTTTTATCTTTCGGGAATCAGGTTCTTGCACGTTTTCTTGCTCACATCTGAAATTTATGAGAGTCTTTGGATTCATGAGAGATACATAATGTAAATTGTTTCCTACACTTGGAGTTGTTTTTAATTGTATCACTGTGCTCAGTATTTTACTTCTTGTCACAACCTTATGGTGGGAATGAACACCTCTTATTCCACTCGCTGCTTATTCCCTTGCTACAATTCCTTGCGGGGTTGGGTGTATGAAGAAACACAAAGTTATATATGGAACATATTTCTTGCAAGGTTAGTGGGAATACTGGTGTTACTCCTGGTGATTCAATTTTCAAATATTCTAATGTCGGTGGATTTCTTGAGGTGGAAATTCAAATTGCTTTCAACCAGTTATAGTTATGGTCGAAAGTGGGAATTATGTACATGATCTAATTCTGGAATTTGTGTAATGCTTCGAATTGTTAATCGAGTATTTGGGTGCCTGTTTGTTGAATATAAAAGGTGATTGTCGTAATGCTAGTATGATGGGTGGTGAAATGACGCAGCTAGGAAATGCTCACAGGGCTAAATTGAGACTCCAATTGACAAGGGACATCAAGTCTGGTAATGAATGGAGTTTAAATGGGAATACTTATGAATGGATTATCACTGAGTTATAACCTAGAGTACCTAGTGTTTGTGGGTGAAAACTGTTTCTGCTGATTTTGGTAATTTTGTGTATGCGGATGAGAAACAAATCTAAACCCAAAATTATATACTGCATGGGAGTACTTTTGACTCGAGAGATCAATCTATACAATCCCGGCCTAAACCAAGAAATGGCCATTCCAGGATTGCTTCGGTCACAAAGTGAAGGAGAAGGGTTGGTCTTAGGGAGGGAAGCGAAGAGAGTGTTGAGACCAGAATCGTTGATTCTGAAGGTGCGGTTGTTTATGACTTGTATCTGAAATTAGAACTGGCTAGCAGAACGGAAAGCTACCAGGTGTTTTTTAGATATTGTGTTGTTGCCGACCAAAACTTGTTGTTTAGTGAAAATAGGTGAAGGCTATTTATACAAGTCATATTGAATCGTTCCCCGGTCTCGTAAGAAGTGGAAATGATTGAGTGGTGTAAGGAAAGAGTAACGTGTAACCGTTAGACGTTATGCTTCCATGATGAAGGAAGTGAATTCGTATAACCTTCATACATTATGCTTCCATGATGAAGGAAATAAATTTGTTTACACCGTTACTTTTCACCACCACTAATTGTCCCACTTCATGACACTTTCTTGTAACGTGTGCATTGCAAGCCGCACGTTGTAAACCGCCAGACCAATACCCTGATGAGCATCCCCCAGTTTGTGACATGTTTGATGTATCGAGTGTTTTCATGGAAAACATGTAGCACTTCGCTACGTGTGGCAAGTTAAAGTCAAGGGACTTACCGCAGGAAAATAACATGTAATGCTATTAGGCTCGTTTTGGCTGGTCGCCTAAAACTTGCCACAGGTTTGTCATTTTGATGGAGAACTTCTATGGATGAGATCGCATCTCATGAAGGAGGGTAGTTGTTGATTATGGCTACCTTGTGTTGGCGCCTGATAATGGCGCGGTGGTGTTTTGGTATACGCCAGTGGCAATGTGGCATGGCTGGCATGACTCGTGCATGCCAGTGGCACGGTGGTGCAAGTGGCACCTGGCGTGGACATGGACACTAGATTTAAGCAGCTGGTCTCCTGAAACTTGCCACAAGTCGGTCAGTTCGGTGGAGAACTTGGATGGATGATATTGCATCTCATGAGGAAGGATGACCATTGATTATAGCCGCATCTTGTTGTATAGCGAAGTGGCGCCATTGGAAAGGTGGCGCCTGGTAGAGCCATGGCATAGAGGCATGCCAGTAGCGTAGCTGTGGCATAGCGGCATGCTAGTAGCATAGTCGTGGCATAGCGGCATGCCAGTGGTGTAGTGGCATGGCTACGCATGTGGCGTTGTAGCATGCCCAAAGCTAAAATTTGGCTCCGTGGCCAAAGTTAGGTCTTGGCGGCATGACCAAGGCTAGGGTTTGGCACCGTGGTGTTGGACCCACATGTGGCGTGGCAACATTGGCCATGTTGTCACATCAATCCCAACGCTCTGGGAAATGTTATTTGGCTTTGGTTGACGTAGCAACTTTGCTCAAATAAGGGTGTGGCATGTCGAAACCCTAATTAGTGAGTGTGGCATGCGGCCGCGACATGGCGACACTTTTGTGCAAATGGAGCCATAGCTATGTCAAAGAAGTTATGGCAAGGCCATAGTGTGGAAACGGCCACAGGAGTAGGGATTGTTGTGGGTGGCCATGATATGGCGCCAACCCTATGGCTTCCTGGGTCCCACACGGCTCGTGGCATGTTGCGGGGCCGAAGTGGCATAGTTTGTGTCACGACTGGAAATTAGGGTTTTGGTTAATGCACAGTCATGTTTCGGACTAGAAAACCCTAACTTAAGCTTTTCATGGCGTTAGCCACGAACATGAGGTAGGTTAGCACATAGGGCGCTATTTATGACAGGTAGCCATGAAGTGGCATGTTACCGCGGCAGAGTGGCATATTGGCATGCCGATCAAATATGTTGTTGTGGCAGGGCGCGTTTGGCTTGCCAGTTAGTATGGTGGTGCGGCAGGGTGCGTTTGGCCTTTAATGTATGGTGGCAAGTTTAGATCAGTTTCATTGGCCAAGAAAAGAGGGTTGGCCAAATATAAGGCGCGGCTATACTTCTGGTGAGAGTGTGGTGGCTTTAGAGCGACCTGATTGGTCGACTAAAAGAGGGCCGGCCAAGTAGGGGCGTGGATACACTTCTGGTGAGAGTGTGGCGGCTTTAGAGCAACCTGATTGGTCGATGGGAAGTGAGTCCGGCAAGTATGGGCCCATCCACAACTTATGTGCGCGTGGCTAATTTGAGGCGACACGATTGGTCGAGGGAAATAGGGCCAGTTTAGGAAGGGGCGTGGCCAATGGCAAGTGGCGCTAGTTGGCCTAAAGCATGGTCAATCCTCCCTTTACTGCTGCGGCTCCCTGTTTTCTGATTCTGGGCGAAGGTTTTGCACCTCCTAATCCATAGCGGATTAATTTCCTAGTTTTCCTAGGCTTACTTTCATCAAGCAAGGTATGGTATACTGCGGAGGCACGAAACCCTAAGTTCTGCAAGTTAGTCAGGGAAATTGATTGAATTATATGTGTTGACACAGAGTTCTTTAAGTTCATTGCCATATAGAAGCATGCTTTTCTGATTGAATACCTTATGCAAAGACCTTATCCTTGATATTTGGAAATTCGTGCTACTCTGCTGCGAGTGAACAAAACTCGTCATTCCATATCAACATTAAGGGTTCAGCCAGGGGAACATAGCATATAAGTCATTAAAAGGAACTTATATCAAGTGAATATAGGCAGGGCGCCGATATTTACAGAACATCTGGGATGGTTGCTATATCCGCTAGTCTGGATAAATTTCATATAAATATATTGAACGGCTCAATAGATATGCCAGCGGAGAGGTTAGCACTCACGGCTTTGTTCCCTTACAGAGTGACGTCACATCAGCTGCAAGGTTTTACAATTTTAACCCTAAGCTAAAAACCACTATCAACATTAAATCCCTTGCTTAGCACGTAACAGTAGCATTGTTGCGGGGTAAGCATGAGATGGTGACAGACAAGAGTAAAATCAAAAGGAAAAGATATGAGTATATTGCAAAGGAAATTTAACTAACCTTTTGCAGAAGGTATGAGGAACCCGTGATCCTTGTATTGGCAGCTCTGCGTGATTCTGACTTGGCCATAGGGTGTTGGGGTCAGCACTGAAACTTTGGCTATTGATTGGCTGAGATGGCACTGTGATTTCGTCCGCGGAACAGGCGCTGGATAGTTAGGTCAAGGAATGTGCGGAGATGACGCTGCTTTGAATGGCGGAGATGACGCTGCTTTGAACGGCGCAGATGGCGCTTCAATCTTGGCCTTGCGGAGATGGCGTTGTGGAATGGTGGAGATGGCGCTTCTTTGAGCGGTGAAGAAGGCGTTCTTTTGGTTAGGTCACG
Organism: Papaver somniferum; assembly: GCF_003573695.1. Lineage (NCBI taxonomy): Eukaryota > Viridiplantae > Streptophyta > Magnoliopsida > Ranunculales > Papaveraceae > Papaver > Papaver somniferum. The sequence goes on from NW_020622492.1 coordinate 3,077,621, forward strand.
GAATGGCAGGGAGAGTGCATGGATAGCATTAGGGTCCGCTTTCCTTCTCCTGTGCATGACCCGAAAGAAGAAACCTTCTTCTACTTCAAAATACAGTGTATATAAAAGGTGTTTTCCACCCTTTTATTTTCGTATTATTGGCTTTATCTCCGTAGCGGCAATCCTCTTTCCATCAGCAGTCCAGATGAGCCAATTATTCTTTCTTTCATATAGATCATCATAGAATTGCACCCATCCTCTTCACAGGTATCGTCTCGTGTCTTTTCTCATAGTTCTCCATTTTGTGCTCTTCATCATGTAGATTGCCGATGCAGACATAATGTAATTTTTTTTTTTGTAGTGCATAATGGGATCTTCAGGTGATGATCATACGTCTGACTCTTCGAAGAATTTTTTTGAAGTCGACGAACCCAGACTTTCTTCACATGAGGACATATTAAACTAAATCAACATTTTGCTCCATGCAGCCGGCCGGGTTATACAAGGCATGTCTCACCCATCTACGCATCGTGCGGGTGCGTGCCCAGGCTTTCATGGATTTGATTGGCATGAAGGAGAAGTGGAGACATGATGAAGCATACCAGCAATTCGGGAAATATCAACGTGATGAAGCTTCTCCACAACCCAGTGCCAGGGCTGAATGATTCTCCTCTCGATTGAAACGGAGAAGGACTGAGTCCAAGAAACTTCTAGACGAGAGTCAGTTTAATTACCCTATCCATAACGGTATCGTAATCCTCGATTCTGAGGTGGAAGAACCGGATCATTCTCAAGAGGCCGTGGTTTGCGAGACTGAAGCAGCTTCTGAAGTGGATGTCGAAACTGCTGTTGAGGAAATCGAAGCGACCACTGCGGATGTTGTCGAGGCAGATGGTGAGGCGGTGGGAGAATATGTTGGAGTCGTTGGAGAAGTTGTGGGGACATATGCTGGAATTGCTGTCGAAGCGGATTCCGGATGGGATGTTGAAGCTGCTGCTGAGACGGCTTCTGGATGGAATGTTGAAGCTGAAACGGCTTCTGGATGGGATGTTGAAGCTGCTGCTGAGATAGCTTCTGGATGGAATGTTTGATGTCGGAAAAGGTGCTGGTGCAAGTGCTTGAAAAAGCTCTGATGGAGGCGTCACTGAATAAGGTGTTCGTCATTGACAACTGGTTTTCCCATTTTGCGATTTCCTTCTGTAGAGAAAAACAATCTTTTCGTAGCTCGTAGATGTTTTTTGACACTTCGGTTTTTTTTTGGGCGACTGAAGCCATTTCTCACTGAGTAACATTCCTTCGTTTATGCTTCTTTGATAATTTCATATCGTTGATTGAATGAATAAAATCTCCTGGAAGAACCCTAAAACCCCTTTTGCGAAGAACCATTTCTTTCATCCCCATAACAATCCATCGGAAAAGAGCCAAAATACAATAATGCTAATAGACGTGTTATCTTCTTCTCGTTTAGCTACTTTCATAGCAACGCCTCACATGTCGTTGACAACAATAACTCAAAACGTGGGAAAACAGTAGCGGCAATTAAGGATTTGACCAACTTTTTTGTTGGATTTTCCCTCGCAAATTATCCAGCGCTTCTGTGGCATGCCGCCTGAGTGCGTAGAAGTGCGAGCTGCCACAAGCTGGATAACACGTCATGAGAGAAATAGAGAAAATTCGTAAGTGAAAACCGTGGCTAGAGATTTGAAGGAAAGTGTCTGCGCTTCTTCTTGATGATCTTCTTTCTTTCATTATTCTTTTCTTCAGTATTTTGAATAAGGTATTTTTTGTGGGGGTTTGATTTCTCTGGTTTTCAATCGACGGGTAATGACTCTGTGAGAGTTTAGGTTTACTTGGTATTTTTCCTTTAAGATGGTTCAGGAAATTTTTTTAAAGAAAGATGTTCTTTAATTGAAATTGAAAACTCTAATCATGAATGCAAGCGGTGCAATCATTTTTAGAGAAATTACAGATATTGATTGAAGGGGAAATTGCTGAAGGAAATATTGAAAGGAGAATGTTGGAGGAGAAAGTAGCACAACATTTTAGGTATTGAAGGGCTTGAGCCATCGCGAGTGAATCGTCACACCTTCTAATTTGTTGGTATTGATGAGTTTGCAGTAACCACCCAAGATAACATCTGCCACCAGATATGGCTCGTCTTCCTTTTCTTTAGGCGAATCAGGTTGAGCGTCTATCTTCACTGTTACATCTCCAACTTGAAACGAGGTCGTCTTGACTACCATATATCCAATTTGAAATGGGTTTGGGCATTGTGCAACCACTTGATTTTTGAGCTCGTCATTTTTGACTGCGACATCTTCCAAATTTTTGACAAAGCACTTGAAAGGTCCAGTGTTCCATTCACATCTCTTAATGATGCCCGGGTTGGTAACTGGACTAAATCCCCATGCTTGGCCGAGAGGAGAAGTGACTGGGTGCAGAAAAGGTTGTTTAACCAGACCTAATTGCATTCGGAACCTGCGGATGAACGCCGACGGGCTTTCTCTAGATAATTGATTTACGTTGGTAAGTTGTTGATATGGCAACATGCAATCTTCAAAGTTGGACGGTTTATTGGAAATTCTTTCGGGTATCGACATCGGCAGAGGGGATACTCCTAATTTTTCTTTGTTAACGTGTACCCATGAGCGCCCTAGAATCAAGTCGTAATTTGAGAGTTCTTTGACAATGTGGAATTTTCCATGTGTTAGAGAGTCTCCTACCTTAATTTCAAGGTTGATGTATCCATATGTGTCTATTGCTTCTGCTCCTCCTTCCGAATTTTTGACCATGATTGGGGAACGAGTAGCCTCCTACTTCGAAATTACTGCAGCTCTCAGAGTTTTGATGGTAAACGATGTTGAAGTCATAGGCCGCATCGATCAATGTGTTGTCGAGCTCGGCGTCCCTCAGATAAACCGTGGTCAGCAGTCCCCAGTTGTATTTTCCAGCACCGCTTTCCGAGAGAGTTTGGGGTTCTGGCGTGGTCCCTTCAGTAGGAAAAAGTCGTTTTCCAGAGTTGAAGTTCCCCTGCCTCTACCTTTTCTTTGAAAATATCTTTAACTTATTGCAGTCAGTGGTCGGGTGATAGACAAATCTGTGATAATGGCAATACTTAGGATTTGCCATTTTCTCTTCAGTTGGTGGGCGCCTGATAGGCGGCATCCTGATGGCATCATCTTGGATCCATGCTTCAAAGAGTTCAATTAACTATTCGATTGGGAACGGGAAATCTAAGGCCTTTTCTACGGCTTCTTGATGCTGCGCAAGAACCTTAGCTGCGGTCTTTCGTGGTGGAGCCTGCTGATGTGCTGGCATTATGAGCTTGGATTGTTGTTCTGCCGTCGGAGCCTTCCTTTTTCTTCTTTCACTTACCATGCTCACAAAGGGGCCAGTATTATATTGCTTGTTGATGAGACGTTTGTTTCCTTAAGTTTCGCGCACGTCTTCGACCTTGGCTGACCTGGTTATTTCCAATAATGCTGGTGTTGTTGTGGCCGACCGTTTAGCATCATCATAAAGTTCATAGAACGTATGGAATCGCAGATTCTCCAGTAAGGCACGGTAGATGGGAACCATACCATTGATGCAAGAATCTACTAATTGTTGTTCGGTCACATTTGGGTCGTGACAGTCCAGCGCTTGAATCCTGAATCTTTTAACATAATCATTTGGATGTTCATTGTTTCTTTGAAACAACCTCCCTAAATATGAGAAGGTAATTTTCTCAGACACAAAGAAGTACTTCTTGTAGAAAGCCGTAACCATGTCACCTCAGTTGGGTATGCTGTTTAGTGCAATGACGTTGTACCAGGTGTATGCTCTTCCGGTAAGTGACTTCGAAAACTCCCTCAAACGGAGAACATGATTGTATTCGTGTTCTCCCAAAGATTCCAAAAATTGAGAGACATGTTCACGCGCATTATCGGTGCCGTCATACAAGGAGAATTGAGGAGAAGAGTACCCTCTCGGAAGAGGAATTCTTTGTACTTCAGGATGATACGGGGGGTCGATGTTGTTGCATGTTTGTAGAATCACTTTTGTCTCGGTTTCGAAGAATTCGTTCTAAATCTTCTCGTGTGACAAAATTGGACGGTTGATTCCTCTCCGTTGGAGCCCCTGAACGAGTCTCTTCACCTACAAAGGTGCGTCTTGCTGAGGCATCGGCGCCAGGAGTATTGAAAGTGTTTCTCAATGGCTCTGGTTGGCGTGGTTCCTGTGGTATCCTCTCCGTTAGTGTCTTGAGGAAAATAAGCACCTCTTTCTGAGACGAAGCCATGTCCGTCTGAGCCCTAGCAAGAACTTCTTGTCTTTCCATCAAATCAGCAATGGTAATATGGGGTCGGCTCACCCTGGCTCCCCAGTCTCTCGTACGGATGGTGGAGTATCAACGGCTCTAGTGACCGAAGGTGTAACGCCTGAAGGAGCGTTCTCCGTGCCGCTGGTATTGACAGGTGGCGTATTAACGCTATTGGAAGGAACACTAATACCGAGAACAATTTCAGCGCTAGTGTTTTCAGGGTTTGTTGGTGATCCGGACCTGAGTTCTACCATCTTGAGATCGGGATTGAAAAATGAAATTGGAAATTGGAAATTGATATTGCAACCAAGAGATTAATCTCCCACTGTGGCCGCCAATTGTTTATGAGTGAAAACTATTTCTGCTGACTTTGGTAATTTTGGGTGTGTGGATGAGAAACAAATCTAAACCCAAAAAAATGTACTGCACGGGAGTACTTTTGATTTGAGGGATCAATCTGTATAGTCCTGGATTAAACCAACAAATGGTCATTCCAGGCTTGCTTCGGTCACAAAGTGAAGGAGAAGGGTTGGTCTTAGGGAGGGAAGCGAAGAGAGTATTGATACCAGAATCGTTGATTCTGAAGGTGCGGTTGTTTATGACTTGTATCTGAAAGTAGAACTGGCTAGCAGAATGGAAAGCTACCAGGTGATTTCTAGATACTGTGTTGTTGCCGACCAAAACATGTTGTTTGGTGAAAATAGGTGAAGCCTATTTATACAAGTCATATTGAAACGTACCCTGGTCTCGTAGGAAGTGGAAACGATTGAGTGGTGGAAGGAAAGAGTAACGTGTAACCGTCAGACGTTATGCTTCCATGATGAAGGAAGTGATTTCGTGTAACCGTCAGACATTATGCTTCCATGATGAAGGAAATAAATTTTTTTACACCGTTACTTTTCACCACCACTAATTTTCCCACTTCATGACACTTTCTTGTAACGGGTGCATTGCACGCTGTAAACCGCCAGACCAATACCCTGATGAGCATCCCCCAGTTTGTGACATGTTTGATGTCTCGAGTGTTTTCGTGGAAAACATGTAGCACTTCGCTACGTGTGACAAGTCAAAGTCAAAGAACTTACCGCATGAAAATAGCATGTAATGCTATTAGGATCGTTTTGGCTGGTCGCCTAAAACTTGCTACAGTTTTGTCAGTTCGGTGGTGAACTTCGATGGTTGAGATCGCATCTCATGAAGGAGGGTAGCCGTTGATTATGCCTACCTTGTGTTGACTCCTGATAATGGCGCGGTGGTATTTTGGTATACGCCAGTGGCAATGTGGCATGGCTGGCATGGATCGTGAATGCCAGTGGCACGGTGGAACAAGTGGCACCTGGCGTAGCCATGGACACTCGATTTAGGCAGCCGGTCGCGTGAAACTTGCCACACGTCGGTCAGTTCGGTGGCGAACTTGGATGGCTGAGATTGCATCTCATGAGGAAGGATGGCCATTGATTATGGACGCATATTGTTGTATAGCGAAGTGGCGCCTGGTGGAGCCATAGCATAGCGGCATGCTAGTAGCGTAGCCGTGGCATAGCGGCATGCCAGTGGTGTAGTGGCATGGATACGCCTGTGGCATTGTAGCATGGCCAAAGCTAAAATTTGGCTTTGTGGCCAAAGTTAGAGCTTGGCGGCATGGCCAAGGCTAGGGTTTGGCGCCGTGGTGTTGGACCCACATGTGGCGTGGAAACATTGGTCTTGTTGCCACATCAGTACCAACGCTCTGGGAAACGTTGTTTGTCTTTGGTTGGCGTAGCAACTTTGCTCAAATTGGGGTTTGGCATGTCGAAACCCTAACTAGTGCGTGTAGCATGCGGCCGCGGCATGGCGCCATAGCTATGTCAAAGGAGTTATGGCAAGTCCATAGTGTGGAAACGGCCACAGGAATAAGGATTGATGTGGGTGGCCATGATATGGCGCCAACCCTAGGGATTCCTGGGTACCACACGGCTCGTGGAATGTTGCGGGGCCAGAGTGGCATAATTTGTGTCACGACTGAAAATTAGGTTTTTGGTTAACGCAGAGTCATGTTTCGGACTAGAAACCCCTAATTTAAGCTTTTCAAGGCGTTGGCCACGAACAGGAGGTAGGTTAGCACATAGGGCGCTATTTATGGCAGGTTGCCATGAAGTGGCATGTTGGCATGCCGATCAAACATTTTATTGTGGCAGGGCGCGTTTGGCTTGCCAGTTAGTATGGTGGTGCGAAAGGGTGTGTTTGGTCTTTAATGTATGGTGGCAATTTTAGAGCGGTTTGATTGATCAAGAAAAGGGGGTCGGCCAAACATAAGGCGGATATACTTCTGGTGAGAGTGTGGCGGCTTTAGACCGACTTGATTGGTTGATTAAAAGAGGGTCGGCCAAGCAGGGGCGTGGCTACACTTCTGGTGATAGTGTGGCGGCTTTAGAGCGACCTGATTGGTCGATGGGAAGTGGGGACGGCAAGTATGGGCCCAGCCACAACTTATGTGCGCGTGGCTAATTTGAGGCGACATAATTGGTCGAGGGAAATAGGGCTGGTTTAGGAAGGGGTGTGGCCAATGGAAAGTGGTGCCAGTTGGCCTAAAGCATGGCCACGCCTCCCTTTGCTGCTGCGGCTCCCTATTTTCTGATTCTGGGCGAAGGTTTTGCACCTCCTAATCCATGGCGGATTAATTTCCTAGTTTTCCTAGGCTTACTTTCATCAAGAAAGGTCTGGTATACTGCGCGAGGTGCGAAACCCTAACTTCTGCAAGTTAGTCAGGGAAATTGATTGAATTCTATGTGTTGACACAGAGTTCTTTTAAGTTCATTGCCAGATAGCAGCATGCTTTTCTGATTGAATACCTTATGCAAAGACCTTATCCTTGATATTTTGAAATTCGTGCTACTCTGATGTGGGTGAACACAAATTGTCATGCCATATCAACATTAAGGGGTCATCTGGGGAACATAGCATAGAAGGCATTTAAAGGAACTTATATCAAGTGAATATAGGCAAGGCGCCGAAATTTACAGAACATCTGGGATGGTTGCTATATCCTCCAGTCTGGATAAATTTCATGTAGATATATTGAACGGCTCAACAGATATGCCAGCGGAGAGGTTAGCACTCACGTCTTTGTTCCCTTATATAGTGACGTCACATCAGATGCAAGGTTTTACGATTTTAACCCTAAGCTAAAAACCACCATCAACACCTAGTTCTAGGGTTTGTAGTATTAATCCTTAGTGTTCGGGCTGGAAAGAATTCATTGTAAGAGTAATGGAAATCATGGAGATGCTTTTCGTGTGTAAGGGTGGTGAGATCATAACACGGGAGATGTTGGAAGTATTAAGTAGGGTTGGTGTTTTTACTCAGCAAAACAAAACGGTTCTAAACTGTACCTTGATTGGTATTCATAACTGCGCTAATGGGAGTGGGTTCCTTCTAAGTCAAGGATGGCAACATGTATTCTTACTTGTAGGGAGGATTTTGGTCAAGCACGACGTGATGACAGCTGGGAATCTTGTTATTAGAAGTACCAATCAACTCTTGCAGCAACTAAGAATCAAAATCTCCAACAACACTGGAAGAAAAATGCAAAGAGAAGAAGAGGTTGCCGTCGACTCCGCATTATCAACAAGTGCGTCACACGAATTACTAATTATTTCGGTGCTAAAGTTCAGATTAATGAGATATTGCTGGTGATGGAGGACCACACATTTGTTATACATGGCTTTGATCTGCCGAAGACACTATGCATTGTGAATGGTAAGAAGCTTAAGTTACATTCCATCAATAAATTCTTATCCTTCTCAGAAGAGATTGGCTTGTTGTATTAGTCGCGAGAATCTGTTTGGGACTAAAAGTCTTTATGCGAGTCAGTTACAGGGGAGAAATAAAGAAGATTGATGCTCATCCCTCAACTGGGATGGGAAAAGATCACTTATACTCGAGGGTTTTATATCCAATCGCAGAGATATTTTGAAGTTTAAGCATATTCACATCTGTTAGTATTTCGAGAAAAAACTGCAGCAACTGTGCATTCCGTTAGCCGAGCTTAACTCACATCTTTTACAAACAAGCTCATTTCACATCTACATCCTTGAGGACAAGGATGTTTTGGAGGAGTGGGTATTTTCATGTCCCATGTCTTGTTGGGCACCCATGTTATAAGAGCACCCTGGATGTAGTTAGTAATTGTTTAGTGAGTGTGTGTTATGCACGTGTGCTGGGACATTTCCCTAATATGTAATGAGTCTATCATTCCCCTTGGGAAGTATGGAAATAGAAATTGTTGTTTGTTTCTGTTTTTCTGCCTCTCTGAGGTTTTATCTCTAATTTCTGTAGAGTAGATCCTATAGAATTAGGCCTGATTATTCATTTGTAGTGTAGATCACTACACCTCTCCTTGGCAGTCGAGTCTCTAAAGAGCCTCTCCCTCTGGTCGAGTCACGTCGGTTCCTCTCCTTTCATTCGAGTCCCTCCGGGCCTCAGAAAGAAGGGTCTTCTATTCGTTGTATTAAAGGCTAAGCATTACTATAGATTGGATTCATCTTCGCTATAAATTATAAGGGGCTTCATTCATTGAGATAGGTTGAAAGAGAGGGTATGATCCAAAAGCTTAGTCTCATGGCCTTAGTGTGTGATCCTTTTACTAAGAAGGAAGTCAGACATCTGAATGGTCATGATTGTCTACGTATCATAAAGAAGTAATAAAAGAATCCCATACATAAGGGGACGCCTTTATTACAATGTCTAATTCTTTGCTTAGTGATTATATTACATCGGATGGGGTTTCAGGTAATCTTATTAGACTTGGAGGGGAGAAGAGACTCATATGTCCTACATGTGAGGGCCTTGTAAGACAACAAAGCGAGTAAACTTCCCACCACGTCTTTCCTCTCCCAAAGGTCGATCCCTAAAGGTCCTTGTATGTTGGAAAAGGGAGTGAACCGGAAAAGAAGGGGAACTAGGTCGATCTGAAATGGTGAAGCATCCGAAGAATAACTGCACACTCACATGATCTTTGTCGAGAGATAGGAGCATTCGGTGGAACCGGTCAACTACACTTGCTTCTGAATAGAAGTGTGGGACAGAGGGCTCGTGGAATGCCATTAGCAGTTCTGGCTCTTATATATCTGTAGTTGGGATTTGTTGTTTCTTCGTGGTCGTCGCAATCACTTTAAGCAGTGACAAAAAATCTGCTCCAAGTGAACTAAATTGGGTTATTAAAGAGAGTTCAACCACACTGGAATGGATGGTCCAAAGTCCTCCAGCCTTTCATACTTTTGGAGAACTTCCTACAGTTAAGGAGACTAAAAAATAAATGAAGTAAGAACCTAGCAGAACTTTTGATTGATCGGTGGAATGTTCGCGATTTTCCTCTTTTTCACAAGCATGACCATGAAGAGAGGCTCTCAATAGTAGTTTTTAACCGCTGTTGCTAAGCTATAAAAATAGTTCCAAATATAATATTTTTCTTCTCTCATCTGTTGTAAAGTAAACTCGATTCTTGATTAAATTTCGACTGCTTGAAGTGGGTCAGAAAGATAGTCAAAGGATATCTCGAGCAGGGAATTCGTCCTCCTTGTACACTAATTACATATATAGGTATAGTTGTTACTCCATCTCAAGTGTTGTTACTTCATCTCAAGTTCTCATGCCAGAAGTTAAATTGAGTATCGAAAAAAGGTAGTTTAATTGCTTACTTGCTAGAGTCGGGTCCGAAGGAACTGTCTTTTATAAAAGAAGGAAAATGAAAGCTACTTTCTTGTTCGGAAAGGAAGAGACTCGACTGAATGGAAGAGGAGTGGAGAGAAAGCAACTAGAAGTAAGTGACTTTGTTTGTACCTAAATTGTTTATATAGCATATAATTTCACGGGCACTGATCTTAAAAAAAAGGTCTATATGTAGCATACACCCTATATATCTTGAGCAAGGCCTAGCTCTTAGTGTTTCCCAGTTAAGAAAGTTAGTAAGCACCCTTGTGCCAGATCTATTTGTTTATATATCTCCTTCTTAGTCCATTAGTCAATTAGATCTCTCCCCATACTATATTCAATGAATTAAGGTATTTTCTCCCAGAGCAGCTCATGCCTCAGCAGAATCACCAACTTTGACACATTCAAGTGATGAGATCGGTCGAGTGGTCTCAGTTGAAGATGGGATTGAATAACGAAAGAAGTCTACAAAGTAAAATGAGTTCAAGAGGGAAATTGTCTCTATTCGCTTGCTCTATTTTTTATATAGTTTCTATAGCTAACTGAAACCTATACATTGAAGAATTCAGGTCACGATTGGGTGTGATAGAGAAGAGGAACTAGCACTGGTCAACTTGATTATAAGTTCTCTCAATCTGAATGATGGCTCGCAGTTGATCTAATTGAAGCAGTTGATCTAGTAGAGGCGTATCTCACAATTGGTTTAATGGAATCTGTCTCTCAAGGAGATGGATAAAGTGTTAAAGAAGACTCAAAGTGGAGCATGGTCTTCTGTTGGATTAGGTGGGCTAGGTCCATATGCTTCGAGTACTTTTAGTACCTCTACGGGAAAGAAAGCTATACTCTACGAGAGCCAAAAGTGGACGGTAGAGCTTGTGTTCTATTTGTTTATATAATGACTCTAACTAATTGAAAGTTACTATATGATCCAAATATCTAGCTCCGGTCAGGTTTTTTACTTCACGAAGAATGGAATATGGAAAATCCTATTATAGAAGAGTAGGAGCGGAAACAGAAAGAAGTCAGGATCACTCTCTTCTCGTACATTGTGACTTCTGGAGAGAGATAAATAGCGACGACCGCTCGTTTTCAAGTTCTATATTGGAAATTACATGAATAGATAGCAATTACATAGATAGATAACCCATATAATTAATGTCATATAATATAAGAGTCTCGCAATCCAGTTCCACGGTCCCGAAAGATTCATGGAATTCAGACCTTAACTTGGAGTATAGCCAAGTGGAAAGGCACCGGTTTTTGATACCGGCATGCAAAGGTTCGAATCTTTTTACTCCAGATTGATTCGCCGGAAAGTTGAACTCTTTCTCTTCATTTAGAAGGCCTCTCCAATGAAAGATATAGCTCGAAGCTGTCTCTACTGGATCACATGTGTTTTGTATCTAGTTCGTAGCGGGAATAAACTCATATAGAAATAAATGCCTTATCTTAAGAGCACTTGAACTGAGAGAGCAGGTAGAATTCCCTATAATGGGTCGTTTTATCTTAAGAGTACTGAACTTGAACTGAAAGAGCAGCCAACCTGGTAATCCAATTCCGATCAACAAAACTTGGAGGGATGGCTGATTGGCTTAAGGCATTGGTTTGCTAAATCAACATACAAGATTATTGTATCATGGGTTCAAATTCCATTTCCTCCGGTTGAACGGAAAAAGAGCAAGCTACTCCTTGTAAAGAACTCGAAGAAAACTTTAGGAAAGAAAGTGGCTTGGGTAGCTCAGTTGGTTAGAGCAAAGGACTGAAAATCCTTGTGTCAGTGGTTCAAATCTACTTCTAAGCAGCAGGAGAGACGGATTTCCTTAAGTTCCTGCAGGGTGAAAGACGAGGTGTAGCGCAGTCTGATCAGCGCATCTATTTTGGGTACATAGGGAAATAAGTTCGAATCCTGTCACCTTGAATGTAGATCCTCTCCTTTCAGTCGAGTCACTAAACTCTCTTGTAATATCGTAGAATAAGGATTTCCAGTGAATCATTTGGTCGAGCAAATCTATGACTTCGTACTGAACCTGGTGAACGAGCATATTGGAGGTCTCGGATAGTCCATATTATAGTCAAGTTCTTAGGAATTGTAGGAACTCTTTCGCTCATTCTCAACTCTCTGTCATTGTATGATTTTTGGTCGTTGATTACACTATATCTGATGTATTTACTTATCGTATTCTTTCCCCTTCTCAGTAGTCCGTAGCAGGTTTTTTCGGGCGTTTTCTATGATCAGAAGGAACTGCTATAATGACGACCACATGCGTTTCATTCCCTTCGATCCTCTCTATGATATACTTTTATGAAGTCGCACTGGGATCTAGTACTTTCTATCTAAGAATTGCTCCATGGATCTCATCGGAAATGTTAGATGCTTCTTGGGGCTTCTTTGGCGACTGTGAAGTCACTGGATAAATTGTTGAGTATATAGATCAGATACGGACACTGCTCTTGCTCCACGACGACATGGTCTCGACCTTCTCCTACCCACCCAGAGCACCATAGCATGTCAGGAATAAGGGCGGCGACATACTGGGCGTAACCACTCCCTTGGGGGCTGTACCTCCCTGCCTTTAGATCGATACACAGTTGAGGAGGCCGAGCACGAACGTTACAGGTATGGGAGCGATACTGGTCAGGAAAGGCTAATACGGAGCCTCGCATATGGGTAGAAAGAGGGATCTTATGCCAAGAGGGCTCTTATGCCCCGACGATGGGGCGTTATGGGGAAGGTCCCAATAAGGACACCCCCCTCCTTTCAAGCGCACCTCTGTATCGACTGAGAATATGTTCTAGTCGGTGGAACCGGTGAACTACGTGAGGTGGTTAGATGCGTGGGGAATAGGGCTCCTAGTACCCCCTTTTATCCTGCCTCGGAATCACCTACTCAAGGGACAGGCCTGATGGAAGGAGGTGGACTCTTTCAGGGAAGAAGGGGACTAAGAACGGCAGATGCCGTACACTTGAGTGACAAAGGAGAGAGCGAGACCTCTTTTTCCGTTTAGACTACAGAAAGATCAAGTTGGTGAGCCGTGTGAAGGTCAACCTTTCCGCACGGTTCGGAGAGCACTGAGTTAGAAGAGAGCCACGAAACTCGCTCGATTCGCAAATTGGTATGACTACATGTTCGATAGCCTGATCGTCGTAATGTTAATTTTGGTTACATTCATAAGTAGCTTGGTCCATTTTTATTCCATTTCATATATGTCTGAGGATCCGCATAGCGCTCGATTTATGTCTTATTTACCCATTCCTACTTTTTTATGCCAATGTTGGTGACTGGAGATAACTTTCTTCAATTAATACTGGGATGGGAGGGAGTAGGTATTGCTTCATATTTGTTAATTCATTTCTGGTTTACACGACTTTAGGCAGATAAAGTATCTACAAAAGTTATGCATGTCAATCGAGTAGGTGATTTTGGATTAGGACCTGGGATTTCGAGTCGTTTTACTCTCTTTCAGAGAGTAGAATTTTCAACCATTTTTGCTCGTGATAGTGCCCCTAGAAACTCTTGGATTTTTTGCAATATGAGATTTAATGCCATCACTCTAATTTGTATTTTACTTCTTATTGGTGCTGCTGGAAAATTTGCACAGATAGGATTGCATACTTGGTCACCCGATGCTATGGAGGGTCCCAATCCAATATTCGCTTTGATTCATGTAGCTATTACGGTCACTGCTGGAATTTCATGATAGGAAGGTGCTCCCCTTTATTTGAATATCCACATACGGCTTTGATTGTGATTACTTCTGCAGGAGCTATGACGTCATTCCTTGCGGAACTTACTGGAATATTACAGAACGATTTAAAGAGGGTCATAGCTTATTCAACTTGTAGTCAATTAGGCTATATGATATTTGCCTGCGGCATCTCTAACTATTCGGTTAACGTCTTTCACTAAATGAATCACCCTTTTTCAAAGCATTACTCTTCCTGAGTGCAGGTTCGGTCATTCAAGCCATGTCATATGAGCAAGATATGCGGACTCCACCTATCCTTTGACCTATGCCATGATGCTCATGGGCAGCTTATCTCTCATTGGATTTCCTTTTCTAACTGGATTTTATTCCAAAGATGTGATCTTAGAGATGCTTACACTAAGTATACCATCAGTGGGAACTTTTCTTTCTGGTTGGTAAGTGTCTCTGTCCTTTTCACTTCTTATTACTCCTTTCATTCACTTTTTCTAACATTTCTAGTACCTACTTATTCATTCGGGCGAGACATAAAGAGACGTCATGATGCGCCCATTCCTATGGCCATTCCTTTAATACTTCTGGCTTTCGGGAGTCTCTTTGTAGGATACTTGGCCAAAGTGTGACCCGTTAGCCCATAAGTCAGTATTGTGACAAAGCGTCTCTTGCTCACCCGACACGATCGTACGAGGTCAGAATTCACCCAGATCATCCACGGTGAACAAGAATTGGGGATATGATGCGGGCGAAATTCCATCCAATGGATGAGATGTTCAGCCGACTCCCTCACATGTAGGACATATGAGTTCTTTCGGACCTTCCTTGTGGGACAAGAAAGAAATTTAGTTCCTCCCTATGGGGTACGAGTGAGCAGAAAAGGGAGGAGGAAAGAGGCCCTGCTGAACCGTTAAGTGAACAAATGTAAGCTTCGCTGATCGACAGTCTTAGGTACTGACCACACTGAGGGACAAGCCCTGAAGCGAAGGACGGGAACGAGCGGAATCAATGTGTTCCAATTTTTGGCCTTGCACGATCATCCAATGGACTATGGACTGCACGGCCACTGCCTGAAAGGACTATGTCCAGGGGACCTCCCACCCCAACCCACCCCAACCCACCCCACACACACACAAGGTACATCTCGCGCCTATGGGCCGCTATAACTATCGAAGAAGACACTCGAAACTGGAACTAAACCCACCCGTTGGACTATCGAGCTAAAAAGCCAAGGTCATGGGTGGCCAAGAGGGCCTACTTAGAGACTTGGAATCTCAGCAGGCGAAGGTTGGCAGGAGAAAGATAATCAACTTGTTCTGATCTGAGTAGGGTCATAATAGGGAATACCTTAACCCTAGGAACCGGAGAACCCACCAGAGACTGTCCTATTTCGAAATCCTCCTAGTAGTCTTTTTGGCCGAACTTTACTAGTTGAAACGAAGAAGTAGCCGAGAGTTCCTTCTTAACCGGCTAGTTGCTTTTTCCGTAAACCCTTCTTCTGTTTATATAGATCGGAGCATCAGACTCATGAATCTAACTAGTTGCTCATGACCGAGATGCCTTATGTAAAACAAACAGAATTCATATGGTGTCCTATGATTTGGAAATACCGAGAAACTATCCATAAGTTTCACTGCTTTATATATTGACTAGTGGAATAGGACCTCCCGGGAACTCCCATCTGATCATAATTAAAGGCAAAGCAATAGTAATTTAGCCTGCGTAGAGTTGGCTCAAATGCTTCGTTCGTGAAACGTGGAGTATAAAAAAAGAATGGGATAATATATCGGCCCATGTATTCCCTAGGAAAGCAAGTATCCTCTATACTAAAGGAAGCCACACCCTACGGTGGACCTTAGCTAGGCTATAAGTCTCAAGTGGTCTGCTAACAAAGTGGAATAGAAACTAAAGTCTCGTTCTTGTAGAAACTCCGGTTAACCATTTTAATTAAGCACAACTTTAATGATGAAAATATGCTCATATAAGGCACGGTTCGATATCAAGATGGAAACATTTGATTTCAAAGTGTCGGTCATCTTTAGAAAGGTTATTTGGAACAAGATAGAACAAAATTATCCTTCAAGGCGAGATCTGAGACACATTCAGTTGGACAAAAAAGAGAGTTTGAAAGGATGTCCTTTGGCACGAAGCAAAGCTTGGATATGTTTTCTTTCAAGAGTTAGGGCCAAGATCAGTGGCATTTGCTTTGTCTTCCGCAACTGCTGCAGAAGCAGCATGCCTGACCCCTTTTTTAATTCCTTCATTGCATACATTACTGGAGAAGACGACAAGTCCAACAATAAACGGCTCCTACCTATAAAGCCGTTGCGCGTTAGCACGCGCATCTGTTTTCTTGGACCACAAAAATTGCTTGCTTACTCTTATTTATCACCGAAGGTCTAGCATAATCAGAAGACCAAAGAATCTAAAGATTACTCTTCATCTGACCTCTAGACCTAGCATTATTAAGAAACTATGTACTCATCCCCTCTCTCTACACATAAAATAGACACTAATAGGGAATCACACCCGAAGGGTAATAAACTTGGGTTTCCTCCTTCAGAAGCGTATAGAAAATCTTGATGCTTAAGAGCCATTTGCCGACTTTATTCTGATGCATTAGGTTCAATACTTACTTGAGGACTCAGCTAGGCTAGTTTGTTTGACTGATGCATGAATTATGGGAACCTATTCTAGAGTCTGGAAAGTACCTCGACCCCTTTATTAGCTGAATGTGACTGATTGATTAGTATTTTTATCGTCAGAAACCGGGACCCTCTTGATTGAAACGGGAAACCATATGTGAAATCCTACTTCCCCTTTCTGAAACCTGGAATCATGTGACCTAAATGTGAAGATGTTCATGACTGAAGCAGGCGAGGGTGCTCATCCTGACAGTGAGTTTGGTCAATAAGCAATAAGTGACTAGTGAAGATTACTAGGTTTCTTAAGTAAATTGCTCCATACACATGATAGAGGAGGAATAGATTACAATTGTTGGTTCGTGGCCGATATCAAGAAAGGCTCTTCAATCTTTTAAAAAAATCGAGACCAAAATGGGAAAAAGAGAGACGAAGAGAAAGGAATAACCAATCGACGAAGGAACATGAAACCATTTTGTTTCAATAGAGGTACGGAAAATGGTTAGGGGTAATGAAGTAGGTGAAGTCGTTACTGCTAGATGTAATTCCAAGAGTCGAACGAGAATGAATACCACACAGAAGAGTCAAGACCGGGCTCCGTAATAGAATGTTTAGCCGATCCATTCCGGATCGATCGAATTGGTACAAAAGTTGCAACATAGGAAAACCACAGAAAACACGACTTATTTGAAAAAACCTGCGACCTACCAATTGTAGAAGTAGGATTTTTGGAAAACAATAAGCACTTAAGTAATACAATTCCAGTGTACCATTCTCTTTCTCATTTAGAGGAAAAGGTTCAGTAAGATAAGGAAACAACAGAGGGATCTGAATCGAACCTAAATGGGAATGACATGAAAAGTCTATTTCAAAACCTATCATTAAGGGAGTGATGACGATATACGATAGGAATAGAGAAAAACTTGTGATTGTCGTAGAGGGGAAGATCTGTTTATGGAATAGTTCAAGAAAGAATCGTATCAATTTCTTACTTATTCCTTCTAAATCACTCACTTATCGACTGAACGCCGCGTAACATCGACTCCTTTTACGCGATTATGAACTAACCTTTCTCGATTCAAATGCAACTTCTCCTTTTTGAGGAGAATTCTCAAACTACGTGAGCTTCCAGACGAAGCCAACAGAAATTCTATCTGAATACAAAAGATAAAAGTCGGTCTCATTAGGATCGTATACCAGCCACATATTCTGGAACTTCATGTTCCAATCGAAGCATATAGATCCGTAAATAGATTTGTATGTATATCCACTTCGGTCGTGCTTGTCGTTTCTCGAATAGAAAAGAAGTATCTTTTTTCTGGGAACATATGGTCAACCAGAAATTCTTCTGTTCGTTATTTTTCATCCACCGATGCAGAAACTGCTCCAGTTTGCCATTCTCATGTGAGGCTATTGCTTGTCAGGGTGGCACGAAGTGATGAATCAATGCTCAAAGATGAGCCGGTCCTTCGTTAGGGACGGTTTATAGATCATCAAATTCCCACAAATTCCATGAAAAGTGGGTCTATATAAATGATCGAGACCTCGCAAAGAACAACACTCCTTGCCCATATTGAGTTCGTAACCCAAAGTCAATCATTGAGTGAACTGCATCTTCTTTGTGTTAGACAGAAGAATACTCAACATAAAGATGCACACTCCTCCATGTGAAAGATGAACCTTCATTCTCCGCGCTTGCTCACGCTTCGCTGACCTATCGCGTCGTAAAGAGAAGAGAGTACGAAAGAATAGTAAATAGAGCACACCGCATAAAGATTCTAAATATGACAAGTCACCCTTGGATTAGAGAAGAAGGAAATGAACAAGAGGAACGAAAGGAAATGAAGCGTTTCTAGCTCTATTTTTGGATGAGCTTCTCCCAATTATGTATGGTAATAGAATAGGACGGCTTGCTCTGACCAAGACTCCACTTTTGGCACCTCGATGGAGCGTATGAATTTCCTGGAATGTAGATAGACCAAAAGAGGGAATATAGAGATAGAAATAGGAATTATAGTACCATTGAAAGAAGGGGCACCTGTGAAAACATCTCTACTGACAAACCATTTCAATAAGACGGGTGCTGCCGTGCCACAAAGGACGACCATGGAAGTAATGAAAAAGAAAAAGTTATGCGGTTGGACCATATGCTCTATCTGAGAACAAATCTTCTCTAGAAAAGACGCTCAAATTAAACGTGAATAGTTCACTGAATATTTTTACCCATCTTGCAGTGATAGTGAATGCATGTCGTCTCGAGCCAAATAACAGAAAAAGTATCAAGAAAACGAAGGGTAACATATTGATGCCACTAGACCTGAAGATCTCAGGATGATTATCTACTGCCTCGTGCTCGCGCCACAACCATCTCTTTTTGATAGGTTCTATGGAACGATGCTTGCTACTTCATATGGGAGAAAAGAATAATAGATATGTCGGTCATTATAAGGAAGAAGCGTCAGAGAACGATTCCTCGTGTATCATCTGTCGCAAAAATATGAACAAAAGCTAGCAACCCGGACCGTATTGAAGAGGTTCCTAAGACACGGGATAGAAGAGTGCCAATATTCAGAAGCAAGGTCCAAGAATTCAGAAGTGGTAGAATGACTGAATGAATACAATCTGTGGCTAATACCCGAGGCATAAAAGAAGTATTTTTTATGGTATCCCGAAACCACCAGCCACCCCAACCTAATTCATGATGAACCCACCAACTTCCTGGAAAGATGCATACGGTTAAAAAGCACCGACATGTCAAGATCCAAATTCGAATAGGTTCTTGATCCTGGTCAGAAACCACTGTTCTCGCGCCGGCGGTCCAAAAAAGAGACAAAGTAGTGGTGCCTACATCTTTGAATTTCAGGAGTTGGGATCAGACGCATCCAGCAGAGCGAGAAAAGGTTCCATTCTTTTCGGCGGCATCATTCCGTGTTGGCAGCGAGTGAGGTGCCACAATCCCATTCAACATTTTGGATCTACATAGTCCAAAGCCCATAGCACTGGCGATGTCTCCGGCATATATACAAGGAGGATGTATAGCTAATATAGGATCTTGTAATACATGGTTTGATTCTGTAAGCGGTTTGGTACGAACGAAGAAATTGAGAACAAAAGGATCGGAACTCGCTAATAGGAAAAGAGAGAAAAACAAAGCAATGCCAACAGATACGTCATTCCTATGTTCATCGATAGACGAAACTCTCTCTTTGTCATCTCGTGCCAGATGCAAGAAAGAACTCATCCTTTTTTCCTTAGCCAGTTGTGAGTTCCTCACGAAGTTTGAGACAAAGGAAAAGAAAGGAGTTTCCCTAGGGCCTCCTCACTTTGAGACATTATGGCTCTTGGGGCGATCCCGGTAACAAAGAAGGAATCCATACAAATTTGAGATCTAACACCATGATAAAATACTACCTTCATGATAATACCATGTCCCTGAGATTTGATAAATGAAAGGTGCATTATCGGTTAATACGTTGTAATTGGATAGGTTATTAGGAATATGACAGAATGAAAGACCAAGGAAAGGAAGAAGAATACACAAAAATGCAGGTGATGATCCAAACGCTGGTGTTTGTTTCTTTTTGTAACTGAATGAAATGAAAAGACCCAGAAATGACGAATAATGAGAAAATTCGTTTATTGACATTGCATGCTCATTTGTTTTTGCTTTGTTAATCATCCCGCAGGAGGCCCGGAGGTCTGAAAGAACTCATATGTCCTACATGTGAGGGATAAATTGACTCACCTTCTTTTAGAGACTCGACTGAAAGGAGAGGAACTGACTAGTGACTAGACCGAACAGGAAATTTCTATGTCAATTCAAGAAAGTGACTATCTATGTCATTTCAAGATTTGAGTTTTGGTTCTAGAGACTCGGATACCCATGAAGGGGAAAACTGGCTTTCTTCTTTCTTATGATATTTATCGGTATCACTCACGGCATATCATTCCATGTCTCACTGACTCTATCTACTTACTGGCCTCTGCTTTTTCTGACGAATTCCATTGACCTGTTCTGGCTAGTATAGAACCCTCATATTGGAGAGAGACGAATTTGGTAGTTAATTTAAGTTTGACTTCTCTTACGAGAAAAGTGAGTGTTCTTTCGTTCTTTTCTCTATCGCGGGACTTGGTAGATTTAAGGGAAATCTCGCATCTCAGCCCGGTTTAAAGGGCATTCACAGGCCATATTGTTAATAAGCCCCTAAACAACTCATTTATAAGAGAAGAATGACCGCAATAATGGGCACGCCAGATAATGTACTTAGTGTCAAGCAAGGTAACTCAAATCCCCACTAATGAATATCCGTCTTTATCAATCAATCTTCGGTTAGCAACGAGAGCTATATACGAAAAAATAAAACGTTAGCTCAACAGCGGAAGAAAACTCGGTTAGAAGTTGATCTATTGTTGAGAAGCTTAGAGATGGATCTCTTCACCGGCTTATCCCTCAGATTCAGATCTAAAGATGAAAGCCGTGTACACTCACGTACAATTGAGTATTTTTTATTCAAAGTGCAACTGGATCTATAAAACCCCAAATAATAATCCTCTTCAACTGCAATATTGGATGGATAAATCTCTGCCTGATAAGCAAATAAAGTAATGAAATAAATCCATACAAGCAGGACGAGGGAAGAAGTGTTAGCCATCAAGCGTCGTTCTTCCTCTATAAGGGTCCACTCAATCGGGATCATAACTCCACAAATACAACTCCTCACGCTACGAAAGAGGGTTCACATGTTTTGGAATCTATTCTTCCAAAGGGACTCGTTTACCGAACTCATGCTTTCACGAATAAAGGGAATTGTATTCTTAATCTCAACTTGAGTCAGAGGGTTTAACATCCTTTCCAATAGACCTACTTCCAGAGGAGGTTCACTTGCTTCTACAACTAACGGGTTTAGGAGGCTCAGTCATTATAACCTATTCTGACAAAACAAGTTGCCTTATTATATGAAATTACTCGATCACTAAAGCAAAGCTACTGGGAATGGGTCCCCTAACTCCAACCTAGAAGGGTTACGTTACATGTAGTGGAATCTAATCTTTCTTACAAACAAACGAACTAATGGAAAACACCAATACTTGAGCTGGAGGGTTACTTAAGGAGACTTATAGAGTTCTTGTTTACCATGCTATCCACATATTGAGAGGGATCATCTGGTGCCTTTGACTCACTTCTTAACAAATGAGACTCACCAAGGGTTGAGGGGCATACTATTTTCCACTTGCCACTCTTGCTTAGACCTTTAAAAGCAGACTTCTTCGACATATGAGTTTACTTGCGATTATATCCTTACTCATTCCTTTCCTTTGCTCATGCCTTCAGGGCAATCAAATCGAAGTGAATACTAGAGGAAGATTTGCATAAGTTCGAAGAAGAGGATATTACAGGAAAGAAAAATCAGCAGGAGCATACCCTCAATTGAAGCCCTTCTCAATATGTTTTCCCTTCCATGGAGATTTATTCAGGCTAGCCAGTGAAAGAAGTGAGGGGAGACGCAGCTGTTCGGATCACCGCCTAGCATTTAGCGTAGAATGAGAGAGGGAATTCGGAGATCCTGGAGATCAGGGGCATACAAAGTCTTCTCTGAAAGATTAGATTGACAAAGTAAGTTCCGGAAAGCTTCACTACTATTGGGCTTTCCCAGCTAATCAATGTAATATTTGTAGGGTCCACTTTGAAAGCTTCGCTTTACTCAATTTTGTGTAGGGAATTAGTGTAAGTTACAAGATCTCCTTTTTTTGGAACCTTTTGCAAGCAATCACTGGGTCTTTACTGGTTGACTTATAAATCCGCTCGAAGAGGGCCTATCCTATTTAGGTACTGAAAGAGGTTTTATAATTACACGCCAGAGCCTAGAAATCTCAATAATCTATAGGATCCATTTGTTCCATTAGCTTTTCTTATGGCTTCTTCCATAGTTTACGTGTCAATTCAGTATGAAGCGCTTCAGTATTTTTAACTAAATTCAAGACAGGGTCTAGTCAACGAAAATAAGTCCTAACATTGAAAATTTCCTTCATATGGTGGCAAAAGCAAGTAGATGATGATCTATCCTTGTATTGATTTCGTCTGTAGATGTTCTTCCTCCTACCTGACGAAGATTGACCAACAGATTGGACTTGGGCCTCTCACCTTAGTTCGGCTATTGATGAATGACTTTTTCAACTGATATCTAAAGTGCCTAGTTTTTTGAGGCTTCAATCTTGACTGATAATCCTATTAAGAGAATAAGTCTTCTTTTGTAAGCTCGATTCACTAGGTTAGAAAGTGAGTCCCTTAGTTCCGAGTTCGTGAATTGATCGATGAGAAAAGTTCTTCTTTTGATGTTTCACTAATGAGTTGAGAAATTCCCTTCGTTGAGGTCTTCGTCGCTCTTTAGTTCCACTTTCTTGATTTGAAGAGATAGATCGGACATAGGATCCGAAAGTATCCCGTCTATATTGACTTATTAATGATGGATTTGGTTTTCTAGGGATCAGCAGGATTCTCAAACTGAGGAATGACCCGTTTGCGAGAGAAAATCCGTTGCAATGAATCGACTGGAGAAAATAGATCTCTAGCAAAGGTTTGAGCACTGGTCTAAGAGTATGATATTTGCATCATGTCTGAAAAACACTGTCTCAACTGGATCTCTAAATTGCCTAGTTTTCTGAGGTTTTTACTTTGAATCAAGTTTCATCATATGAGAAGAACGAATCGTTTCATGCAGCTGAAATGGTCTCTTGTGAAGTCTCTATATGGGTCTGATCTCTACTATGTTAACATGAGGTGAGTCATGGCGCAAAAGCAGCTCTCTTTGGTTATTGCCTTCTTCTCCCAGGTTTCTTTTGTTGCATCCATCCATTTCCATGTTCATATCTAATGTGATGAAAGTGGGTCTCAAAAAAGGATATAGTAGGTTCAAATCGTCTTTCTTAGGGAGTTTACTGACTCATATGTTCTATCTTTATCACAAAAAAATCTAATGGAAGCAGATGTCATGTCAAATTTATTTACAGAGCAGGCTTTCTCTTATAAAACGAGGATATCCAGACTTTGCGGATAAGGTTTTTCGTAGTTCAAGATCGGATTGACCATGAATTTCGTATAAAAAGTGAGCAGAACCAGGTTGTCAGATAGTGCGCTTCGTAATGACTATACGTCTTTTTAGGACATAGAATCATTACCAAGTCTAACTAGTGGAGTTCTTTCTTTCGTTAGTTAGGTTGAGTTCGTTCGGACAAATACAGTTGTTTTCTTTTAGTATAAGAATGAAAAGTTCTTTCATTTTAATATAAGTTCATTTCTTAGCTCGTGCAATTCACTTCTTCTTTCAACTCTTAAGTACTTAGGTTCATTCAATTGGTGCATTCATAAATAGGAACAAGACCAGAGATAGGGACTTGAGTATTGGACAGGTCTAATGAATACGAGCAAGACATCGGAATGCTGGTACAGAACCCTGGATTGCAAGAGGTCAGCTTTCTTCACTAAGAAAACGCTCTTAGTTCATTTCGGTAGAACATGAGTCTCCAAAACCCGATGTCGTGGGTTCAAATCCTACAGAGCGTGTTGAAAAGAATGACTTAAAAGAAAGATAATCATAAGATCCGTCGTCCGTTGTTCCTCAGTAGCTCAGTGGTAGAGCGGTCGGTTGTTAACTGGTTGGTCGTGGGTTCAATTCCTTCCTACTTGAGGAGAGTTCAATTTAGGGAGAATGGTCGAGCGGTCGAAAGCCACAGACTGTAAATCTGTTGGAGTTTTTCCTACGTAGTTCGAATCCTACCTCTACCAGTTAACTTAATATAATTGAAAAATAATTTATGAGACGCAATGAGTTGGCTAGGTAAATAATGGAAATGTATTGGACTGCAAATCCTTGAATGATGGTTTGAGCCCGTCCTTGGCCTCTCCCCCAGTTCATAGATCCCTGCTATGAGAACTTTCGGCATCAAAGGAAAATGATTGAGACTTTTCATTCCTCTCGAGCGATTTGTTAATTGTAGAGACTTATAATTTAATTGGTTGAAACGTACTGCTCATAACGTTAATATTGTAGGTTCAAGCCCTACTAAGACTATACTGATCCTTTACCGGGTGTATAGCTCAGTTGGTAGAGCATTGGGCTTTTAACCTACTGGTCGCAGGCTCAAGTCCCCCTATACCCAAGCTTAGACGTGAGATGAAGCATTTTTTGTCCCTTTCGTCCAATGGTTAGGACATCGTCTTTTTATGTCGAAGACACGGGTTCGATTCCCGTAAGGGATAGGTACTCATCCCCGGCCGGCGGTTTCATTGCTGAGTGATCACTCGCTATCTGGAATAATTTCATAGATAGGTACTCATTAGATTTTGGAGACCGATATGGGAACTCAATGCCACGAGCAGAGAGACTAACGGATCTGAAAGAGAGAAAAACTCATCTTGTGATTGTAGTTTAATTAGTCAGAGCACCGCCCTGTTATGGTGGAAGCTGCGGGTTCGAGCCCCGTCAGTCCCGACCTAAGATCCAATTTAATCGATCAATGAATTTATCCTCCTCCACTGACGCGCTAAATTTTAGGAGTTACGGGGCGGATGTAGCCAAGTGGTTCAAGGAAGTGGATTATGAATCCATAATCCGCGGGTTTAATGCCCGTCATTCGCCCATCTATAAAAGGGACAGGAAAATCCCAACTATAAATATTTATCTGCAAGAGTCAATTCCTTGGATGGATGTCTGAGCGGTTGAAAGAGTCAGTCTTGAAAACCGAAGTCTTGCATAGTAAGACCGGGGGTTCGAATCCTTCTCCATCCGATGCTTTAGCGGGGTAGAGGAATTGGTCAACTCATCACGCTCATGACCTGAAGGCTATAGGTTCGAAACTTGTCCCCGCCTTAGTGAAAGGCAATTAAGATAGTGTTCTATACTGACTGACTTGCTAGAGTAAGGTCATTTACCCACTTTCTTTCTTGTTCTACAAGGGTCCAAGAAAACAGATGCACGCGCTAACGCGCAACGGCTTTATAGGTAGGAGTCGTTGCTTGTTGACTCCATATTTTTCATTTGAATTTCTCTTAAATTCCACGTACCCAAAATGGATCCGATTAAGTATTTTACTTTTTCCATGATCATCTCTATTTCAGGTATCCGGGGCATCCTCCTTAATAGACGGAATATTCCTATAATGTCAATGCCATTCGAATCAATGTTACTAGCAGTGAAGTGAAATTTTTGGTATTCTCCATTTCTTCAGATGATATGATGGGTCAATCATTTGCTTCATTGGCTCCAGCGGTGGCAGCGACGGAATCTGCTATTGGGTTAGCCATTTTCGTCATTACTTTCCGAGTACGAGGAACTATTGCCGTTGAATTCATTAATAGCATTCAAGGCTAGAATCCGATAGAGGAGTTATAAAAGACAAAGTTTCTATTTCTTCCTTCTTCGGAATCGCTTCTCATTGGTTAAGCGATTTCGCATTCATTGCTACCTTCCTTTTTCTAGAAAAGGTATGGAAAAAATCCCATATTTGAGCTTGACTATGAAAATATCCCAATAAAGACTTTGGAGTGGGAACCGAAAAAGGAAAAGGAATAGGACCGAAAAGGGCTCCAGTTGGAAAAGGTTCATTCTAAAATTAGATCCTCGGAACTTTGATATATTCGCCTCTTGGATGGTCTGGCTCAGACCTTTACTCGGTAGGAACTGGAGCTCTGGAACGGTAGCAGGAACTGGAACGAGGACGGGAACTTGAACAGGAGCAGGAAAGGGAATCAGTTTCCAAAGGTCTCCTGTTGGAACCATTTATCTTCTTTTACATTTGGTCATATATGACTTTCAGATGGGATAAAGAAACTCAAGAGAGGTAGGCAGTCACTCGACTAGGGAAGAGGAATGACATGTGTCACACTAGTTATACAAGTGGAAGAAAGTAAGTCAACAATTCCAGTGCAACTCGATCCGGAAGGGAGTAAGCGACATCTAAATGAAGATGATGTCTTGAGCACTCTTTTCCCTTTAAGAGAGCGAAATTACATGGCAGGTAGTAGGACTTTTTACGCTAATGAATCTCGAACAAGGTTTTGCTTTCTTGCTATATCGAGTCTTGAACTCAATGGATTGCCTCCACTGCTGCCCACTGCATAAGTGAAGTTGGGCTTAAATTCTATCATGATTTGGTTCGTGACGCAGTGACGGACATTTGCTTTAAAGCTGGAGTAGCCGCAAGGAAGGAAATACCAATGGCCTTCTTATCGGATACGAATGCACCTTTGAGGCCTACTGACCTACTTGTCTACAATTGGGAGAATGGCCGGGACGTGTGCTTCAGTGTCATAGGTGTCTCACCTTTTACAGGAGGTGGTATTCGTATCTTTACACCAAGTCATGCTCTTTATGCAGATGTCACCCATAAATGCAACAAATACTTGGAGAAATGTACAACACATGGTTATGGGTTCAGTGTTTTGGCTTTTACAACGTTAGGGGAACTTGGAGATGATATGATTTCCTTCTTGTTGAGATTAAAGGATTCTTCTTTGCTAGTTATGATGCAAATAGTAAAGTAGGTAGTTCTCTCTTTCATAGGATAGGGTTGGCTATCCAGAAAGGTGTTGGGGAACAAATTGTTGCTCGACTTCCAACCATTTCTGTATAATTACTCTTGTTATACAAAAGCCTCTGGTGGCTTCTGTTTTTATGATTTGTTTTTCCAATAGGTTGAAGATTCAATTATGCTTTCTGTCAATCTTCTTCGTAGGTTCAATTAGGGTTTTTGGAATCTCAAATTTCTCAGTTTGTAGAGGATTATTTGTCGGTAGAATCTAGGGTCTTATTGGTTTTCTTCTTTCTTATCTTTTCTTCTTGTTAGTTCAACTAGGGTTTTCCCCTTCTGTCGCGATTCAATTCAGAGGTTGGGGCTTTTTCTGGTAGTTATTCACAGAAATATAGTGAGTTTTGGTTGAATCGGGGAGTTGTTTTGGTTGAATCAGGGGGTTGTTTTGGTTAGGGTTTTTTTTTATTGAAAGATGTGTTTCAGTGTAATCCAGGTTAAGGTTTTTCGAACAGATTGACTGATGTGTGAAACTTTCGTTGAATTTGGGATGGTTATTGTAGGTATTGTGGTTTGATTGCAAGGGAGAAGTTTAATCATCTATCCCTCATTCCTCGGTGGTGCAATTGGATTCGGTTTTGGGAATTTGTGGCAGTGGGGTTTCGTCTGTTGAAGAACTGGATTAGCGTTTTTGTGGTTGTTTTCTTCAACCTTCATCTCTGAGAAGCAGATTTTGTAATCGTTTTCAGGGCTTTGTCAAAGTTGAGGTGATTCAGTGAATACCAGGATTAAGATTTTAAGAACAGTTTGTTAGTTGTGTGAAAATTGCAGCTGAAATATAGTTGGTTTGATTGCAGGGGAGCAGTTTAAAGCAACTAGTTCTCAATCCTCAGTGGTGCAAGGTTTGAAGATAGTTATTGGGGTTTTCTTCTTTGAGTTTTTGTGGTGTTCATATTTGGGACATTGTCTTGTTCATCTTGGTTGTTTAATTAGTGTTTTAATGAATGGTAATTTAATTTTTCAATTGGGATTGTTTACCTAATTTGAACTCTTAATTTTCCATTCATTGATCCCTAATTGTCTTTTGGTTCTCTCGTTGTGTTTGATTTAAGGATTCAATTGTTGTTACTAACACCATCTTGTTGAGTTTCAGAGGCAGTTACTGCAGTTAGTTAGTTAGTTTGTTGTTTTTTTTCTCCATCCTTACAATATGTCGTGTACCAGATCATCATCGTCTATTAGAGTCTCTGTACCTTTAAGGCAGGGTTTTCATGCATCCTCTACAGTTTTGCAGTCATATGTATCCCAGGAAAAAAAGCTAGAATATTTGGATGTTGCATCATGTCATTGCCCCTTCAGAACTTTTGATGGTTGTCATGACGGGGTTAGTGGTTGAGGGTTTGATAAGAGTTCAATTTACAGACATATGAGGGATCAACACTTTCCTACTGAAGCGCGCATGGAAATATACCGAGAGAGAATCCGTACATAGGTAAATATCTACACTACTTGGGAGAGGGTGTTAAACCAGTTAAAGATATGGTTATGTATTAGATGTTTGCACACTATTTCTTGGAAGAGACCATGCTGGTAATGGAGAGTGATATCATTCCTTGTTCATTCAATGGCACCAATGTGGATTTCTTGATACATGGGGTGAACTAACCAGTTGCGGCTACCGAGTTTGTAACTGACATTGCAGAAGGGGTCGAAGTATCGATGGCTCTTTCTTTGGATATGCTTAATTTGCTTTTTAAAAAACAAACTACAATAGTTTCAAGCATTCCACTACAATGCAGACTCCATTTCTCAAGGACCTTAAAGCTTTCTCTGGATAAGGTTTTGGCTAATCCCAAGGATCTGCATACATGGCTACAGTTTTTCTTACTACCTTTATGCACGCTCAACTTATATACTCTTAAGAACTCCATGGAAGCGAGGTCAGGGACTAGGAAGCGACTGTAAACTTTTTCTATCAATCAAGCCCTAGTTAAATGGAAGGAACCTGGAGGTTTTATCTCAATTATTCAGGATTTGCTAGAACCTTCCACGCAAACACAGAAGAGCAACTATCACAACCAGAAAAAACACAACAAATCCAGTTGTTTGAGGGTGAAAACGGTTTCTGCTGATTTTGGTAATTTCGGGTGTGTGGGTGAGAAACGAATTTAAACCCTAAACAATGTACTGCAAGGGAGTACTTTAGATTCAAGAGATCAATCTGTAAAAATACGGCCTAAACCAAGAAACAGTCGTTCCAGACTTGCTTCGGTCACAAAGTGAAGGAGAAGGATTGGTTTTGGGGAGGGAAGCGAAGAAAGTGTTGAGACCAGAATAGTTGATTCTGGAAGAGTAGTTGTTTCACGACCTGTATCAGAAAGTGGGAAGCTAACAGATGGAAAGATAGCAAATGTTTCTGAGTGTTGTATCCTCCTGACCTGAACTTGTCGTTCGGTGGAAATAGGTAATGCCTATTTATACAAGTTGAAGTGAAACGTACTCTGGTCTCATTAAGAAATGGAAAAAGGGTGAGTAAATGGGAGGAGGTGGTAACCGGTAACGCTTGGAATTGATGTTCCATAAAAGAAAGTGTTTCACCATTACTCCATGTATTTACTAACCGCCTCATCCTCATGAGACTTTCTTATAATGAGCGTAGTGTACGCCGCACGCTGTAAACTGCCAAACCAATACCCAATGAGCATCCCCCAGTTTGTGACATGTGTTGATGTGTCGAGTGTTTTCTTGGAAAACATGTAGCATGTTGTTGTTGTCTGGAAAGTTGATCTTGGAAGACTTGCCAGCTCGGTGGTGACATCAACGGTCAAGATTTTGCATCTTAAGAGGAAGGTAGCCGTTGATTATTGCAACCTTTTGTTTGGTAGCCAGTGGCATGAAAGTATGATCAGTATGGATTTAATATGGCCCCGTTTAGGCGCGGCCAAAAGTTAGGGTTTTGGCTTTGTTTAGGCGCGACCAAACTAGGTCCAAAGGTTTTCATGTGTTAGCTGGTAACCTTGGACGGCTAAGATCTGCATCTTAGATAAAAAAAAAAGTGGTCATTGGTTGTTGCGGGCCTTCGTTATGGTAGCCGCATAAGGAAGGCCGACATGGTATGGCACGACAAGGTGGTTGGCATGCCATTGGCACATGTGGCATGGCACGCCTTGGCGCTGTTTGGCGTGGCCAAAACTAGGGTTTTAGGCCAAAGGTTACCATGCGTTGTTTGGCGACCTTGGACAGCTAGGATTTGCATCTAGGATGGAAGGGTGGTCGTTGATCGTCGCACGCCTTCGTTTTGGTAGCCGCATGGGGAAGGCCGGCATGGTATGGCACGGCAAGGTGGTTGGCATGCCATTGGCACATGTGTCATGGCATGCCTTGGCGCGGTTTGGCGTGGCCAAAACTAGGGTTTTGGGACAAAGGTTACCATGCATTGTTTGGCGACCTTGGACGGCTAGGATTTTCATCTAGGATGGAATGGTGGCCGTTGATCGTCGCACGCCTTCGTTTTGGTAGCCGCATGGGGAATGTCGGCATGGTATGGCGTGGCAGGGTGGTTGGCATGCCATTGGCACATGTGGAATCACATGCCTTGGCGCGGTTTGGCGTGGCCAAAACTAGGGTTTTGAGCCAAAGGTTACCATATATTGTTTGGCGACCTTGGACGGCTAGGATTTGCATCTAGGATGAAAGGGTGGTCGTTGATTGTCGCACGCCTTCCTTTTGGTAGACGCATGGGGAAGGTCGGCATGGTATGGCGCGCCAAGGTGGTTGGCATGCCTTTTGCACATGTAGCATGGCATGCCTTGGCGCGGTTTGACGTGGCCAAAACTAGGGTTTGGGGACAAAGGTTACCATGCGTTGTTCGGCGACCTTGGACGGCTAGGATTTGCATCTAGGATGGAAGGGTGGCCGTTGATCGTCGCACGCCTTCATTTTAGTATCCTCATAGGGAAGGCCGGCATGATGGGGCCAAGGCCAATGGCGCGGATGGCCTGGCATAGTGGGGCCAAGGGTTTGGTATGGACGGCTTGGAATGGTGGGGCCAAGGGAAGGTGCGGTTGGCTTGGCATGGTGGGGCCAAGGTTTGGCATTCCATTGGCGCATGGTGTGGCTAGCATGGTTGGGGCCAAGGCAAGGTGCGGTTGGCTTGGCATGGTGGGGCCAAGGGTTTGGCATGCCATTGGCGCATGGTGCGGCTAGCATGGTTGGCATGCCTTGGCGCGGTAGAGTGGCTGGCATGGTTTGCCATTGGCACAGTGGTGCGGCTGGCATGGTTGGCATGCCTTGGCGCGGAGATGTGGCTGGCATGGTTTGCCATTGGCACAGTGGTACGTCTGGCATGGTTGGTATGCCTTGGCGCGGAGATGTGTCTGGCATGGTTTTCCATTGGCACAGTGGTGCGGCTGGCATGGTTGGCATGCCTTGGCGCGGAGATGTGGCTTGCATGGTTTGCCATTGGCATAGTGGTGCGACCGGCATGGTTGGCATGCCTTGGCGCGGAGATGTGGCTGGCATGTTTTGCCATTGGCACAGTGGCGTGGCTGGCATGGTTGGCACGCCTTGGCAAGGAGATGTGGCTTGCATGGTTTTCCATTGGCACAATGGTGCGGCTGGCATGGTTGGCATGCCTTGGCGCGGAGATGTGGCTGGCATGGTTGGCATGCCTTGGCGCGGTAGCATGAGAATTACGGTTTGGCATAGATGATGTCGGTCAATGTTAAGGGTTCTGCGGTGGAACATGACACATAAAAAAAGTTGCCCTGGTAATTCTTACGTAGGCATGCTGATCGATTTAATAAATGTGCTAATGGTCATAGTGACGTCATGTCAGTTGTACGGTTTTATGATTTTAACCATAAGCTAAAAACCACCATCATCACCAGCATACATGCATGTAAAATGAAACTTGGTTATGGCCATTATTCTGCAGCAATCATAATTCTCTCTTCAATCGGTGTTGCTCCATCCAATGCAGACACCCTCCACTCACTCCAACAAAAAACATCCTCATGCATCACCTCCCATTATCCCTCTAGACACCATCGATGCTGCAGCTGTAATTGTTGATGTCAAATTTATTTTAGCTGCCTTGTGAAGTTTCCCTAAAGGTACTTCTTGCGGCAGAGATGGTCTTCGAGCTCAGCACCTATTAGATGCTTTGAGTGGAGCAGCAGCTGCAGTTGTGGAGGAACTTCTAATATCCATTACAGGAGTGGTGAACTTATGGCTCTCCGGTCAATTCCCCTCAGTTCTTGGTGAATTCATTGCAAGTGCATCCTTGACCCCATTGCTCAAGCCTGATGGAGGTATAAGGATAATTGTCGTTGGAACTGTTTGGAGAAGATTATGCTAAAAGCTAGCAGCAATTTCTATGAGCAAGCATATGGTAGCATATTTAGTGGATTACCAATTTGGAGTTGGTATCCCTTGTGGAGGTGAAGGCATATTACATGCAGTCAACAGGATGCTTGTACAACAAGGTGAGCAAAACAACCTGACCATGCTCCTCATAGATTTTTCTAATGCCTTTAACCTAGTTGATAGAACCACTATGATCCATGAAAGTCATAAAAATTTGTCCTAGTATCTCAAAATGGGTTGAATTCTGCTATGCTAAATCTGCTAGGCTATATTACAATGAAACTATTTTATCATCTGCTCAAGGTGTCCAGCAAGGAGACCCCTTAGGCCCATTTACTTTTTGTATTGACATTACATCCACTTGTCAATAAAATAGCATCACAATGCAAAATTGACCTCCATGCATGGTATTCATATGATGGGACTATGATCGGAGACACTCTGGAAGTGCCCAAGGTATTGAACATTATACAGGCATAAGGTGGTCACATAGGTCTACACTTAAACATCAGCAAAACTGAAGTCTTCTGTCCAGTTACAGACCCAAGGGGTATTACAGAAGGTGTTTTTCCCAGCAACATCCACAAACCTTCTCGAGGAGTGAAATTAATTGGAGGCCCTATTAGTCTGGATATGCAATTCTGCAGTGATGTTGTCCTACATAGAGTGGGCAAAACAGTTCAATTTATGGAGTGTATCAAAAAATTGCAGGATCCCCAGAATGAGTTACTGCTTCTGTGAAATTGTACAGGGGTTTCAAGGTTATACTTTACTATGCGTACCACTAATCCTAATGCTCTCCACCAAGCTGATGCAGTCTATGACCATCACTTATTTCAGTTCTTAAGACACCTCATTACAGGTGATGGTGCTGGTTTCGTCCCTATGCAACAACGCATACATTGTCAATCAAAGATGGCGGCCTTGGAGTCTATACCATGGAAGATACGAGTCATCACTGTTATCTGACTTCATATTGTCAAACAGGTTGTTTACAAGGTAACATCTTACATTCCATTGATGTTTCTGTGCCAAACCATTTTTTCC
Organism: Papaver somniferum; assembly: GCF_003573695.1. NCBI lineage: Eukaryota > Viridiplantae > Streptophyta > Magnoliopsida > Ranunculales > Papaveraceae > Papaver > Papaver somniferum. The sequence continues at coordinate 3,110,869 of NW_020622492.1, forward strand.
AGCAATCGTTCGACGTCTTTGTACATGTAAGTGGTTTATCTCCCTATACTTTCAGAATCAATGATACAGCCCCCCCATCCAATGAAATCTCTGGATGCATTATATTTTGAAGTTGTGAAGAGAAACCTACCTAATAAATTTACTTTGCCAGCTCGAGAATCTTTATTTTGGCAGTGCACCAGGTTGGACCATCCACAGGACTATCTTAAAGCAATACCTATTGGTCGGATAAACCAACATGTTGGGTCTCGTCAGTTCAGGTTTGTCTTCAGTATCGCATGGGCATACCCCTTTTTGTTGTAGATAGTATATGTTCTAGTTGTGGCAGAGATATGGATGTGTATGGCGATCATGTTCTTCATTGTGCACGCGAAGTGGGGATCAAATTCTGGCATGATTTGGTTAAAGATGGTTTGTCATATATGTGTTACAGGGCAGGGGTCGCATCTAGAAAAGAAGTTTCTCTTGGTTTTCTGTCAGGAAACAACAATTTAAGGCCCGCGGATATCCTCATCTACAACTGGGAGAACGGGAAAGACGTGTGCTTCGACGTCATTGGTGTTTCACTGTTCACTAGTAACTGTAATCTTAAGCCCGAACAAGCTATTTTTGCTGCCATTACTCGCAAATGCAACAAATACCTGGACAAATGCACGGCTCATGGATAAGGTTTCGGGGTTCTAGCCTTCTCTACTCTTGGTGAACTTGGAGAAGACATTTCTGTTTTTTTAAAGAGATTGAAAAATTGCTTAGAAAGTCATGGTGTCAAAAATAAAGTAGGTGGTTCTCTTTTTCATAAACTTGGTATTATTATTCAAAAATGTGTGGGTGCACAACTTGTTGCTAGACTCCTAGACATTCCTTTGTAATTACTCTTTGTTTTTATATGCCTTGGATGGCCTGTTTTTTTATAATAATAATAATAATAAAAGCCGGTGTAAGAATTTTTATATATTTTTAATATAAAATCCCTTTGAGGCTCCCTTTTACAAAGATTTTGTTGGTAGTCTAACAACAAGCTGAGAACCAACACCTTTCTGAATTAATAGTAATACCTATTCGATGAAAAAGAGCCTCCTACTTTGTAATTACCATCTTGACTGGCGAGACAATTCTTCAATCTTCTAAAAAAAACACAAGTGTTTTCTCCCAATTCACCAAGTATTGAAAAATCCAAACCCCAAACTCATGTCCATGTGTTATGCATTTGTCTAGGTATTTATTACATTTACGAGTAACAGCCGTAGAAATAGCATGCCCTGGAGTGAAAGAAGTAGTACTAGCACTAGTGAACGGCGAGACACCCGTGATATCAAAGCACATATGTAAAGACCCTCAAGCTCGTCAACGCTATTAGACCAGTCAAGAAACGTCTTAGCCGATAATAACTCGATTAGTTTAACACGAATGTTAATTAATAGAAATTAATCTAACAACGACTTATATACGAAATTAGCACCGCTCGATAGATCTCGGAAAGTTGAGCGAAATGGACTACTCGAATGTTTTATGCGGATATCGGACAAAGAAGACATCATCATATTTGTTTAAAGAGCAAAATAGGCATTTTGCAGTTTAGCCGCCTTGGAATCCCTTATCCACTGGGTGCCTCAGTGATTTGGTTGGCCTTATCCCTAACCGAAACAAGAAGATTAATTCACTTTATTTTCTTTTCTTCTTCTTCTTCCTCTCTTTTTCCTCTGTTCTTCACGCTCGTGATTCTGTGAGAAGATTTGGGTGTTTTTGAGATTGGAAACTTAGGGGAAAGCATTAAGAGTTCATCGTTGGTGATGATGTTGTGGTTGTTTGAGCATGCGATGAAGAGGATAGAGTTGCTAATGTTAATTAAGAAGTTAGGGTTTGAGTTTGGGTTTCATCCATAGAGGAATTGAGTGATTAAAAATGGATTTGAGTTGTTGGCAGATGAAGAACAAAAGGGTTATTGTCTAATTAACTTTTTGAGGTTGTTTTGGTGGTATAATCAGAGAGTTGGGGTTTCATGTTCCTCCCCAATTTAAGAACTAGGGTTTCGGATATATAATGAAGATTTGATTTGGAGATAGAGAAGAAGAAATTGAAGGCCAGATGTGGTGATTTGGAAGGTGAATCGAAGTGTAGAACTCAGATTAGAGAGATAAAGGAATTAAGAAGTTTTAGGGTTTCTTGTGAACCAGTGAGGGTGATGAAGATTGTTGGGTGTTTATAGTTTTGAGATGATTGTTCAATTGAGGCAAAGGAAGAAAGAATTCGACCTCAGTTGCCTCTGCAGAATTAATCTGAGGTAACTCAATTTAGTTATTCAGTTTCATTGTTTGATTATATGTGATTGTTTTAGAGCTGGAATTTGAAATAGATATGGCATAGATGGATATATATATGATTATGGTTCAGTTTTGTTTGAATGGATTGAGACTACAAATATGGATGATGGTTGTGTTAAATTTGGTATGGCAGTATTGTTGATGTTTAGGGGATATGAATGATTAGGTTAGATGTTAATAATGATATTGCTAGTGGTTGGTGTACTGAATGATAAAGGTTGCTTAAATTGGTATTGGTTGTCTGTGAAATTGAGAAGTTTATGATGCAGTATTTTGTAATGGGTTTGTAGTAGAAGTGGTTGTCCGTGTAAGTGGTTGCAATTTATTGAGTTTGACAGAGATGTTGTTGAAATAGTTGTGAAGAGTAGAGTTGTGTGTTAAGGCTGTGATTACAGAAGTGAAGATGTTGCAGAAGACTTGGATGAGTCAAGTGATTGGTTTTAGTTATTGCAGATGTAACTTGTGGATGTAATGGGATTGCTTGGCAGTACAGTTTAGAGTTTAAGTGAAGGTATTAAATGATGCAGTTAGAATTGTGGTTGATGTTTAGAGGAATATGTTAAGTCAGAATCTTTTAGTGAAAGCTTGGAACTGCAATTGCAGGTAAGTTGTATTGGTGTTTGTAATTAGATTTAAAGTTGTTTTGAATGAATGATCTGTATTTGATAAGGTTTATTTAGAGATGGATTTAGAATGGTTGTAGAGTTGTATTGAATCATGTTGATGCATTTGTGTTCTGGCCTGGGCAATGGGTCATGCCTTGACTTTTCCTGCCAGTCAGATGTCTGACTGATCTTATTCTCATCTGACTTAGTGTATCTGACTGAGTTAACTCAGTGACCAGACTCGACTCAGTGGACCTTGGCCGATTTTGATTTTGATCATTTGACCAGGACCTGACCTTGAACTTTGACTAACGTTGACCGTTAGTTGTCTCCCTCTGACCAGGCGTTGCTGTTAGTGACCGTTAGTTGACTCAGATGGACTAGGCCTTAGATTAATGGGCCGAAGTAGTGGACTTGGGCTTAGGTCCAGTTTTCTTAATTAGACATTTTGGACCTCTTGTGGTCCGAATTAGTTTTTTTTTTTTTTGCTAAGTCCAATAGTTGATTAAGCAAAAAAAACGTAATTACAAGAATTATAAGCAGGAGGCACAAGGCCCCCTACCCCATAAACCAAAGGGGAAAAAATAAATAACTACTCTGAATTCCAAAAAAAAACTCTAGAAACTCATAACTGAAGAAACATAAACAGATAAAAGAAAAAAGAAGACAAAACGCCTAATTTTTCTTCACTTTCAATAGCGCAAAAGATTTCTAGCAAACACTCCTCCCAGAAAATGAGATTAAGTGTTTCCACCTCCCTTAGATTTCTTCTTTGAAATCTTCATTCTTTTTGATTGATCTTGTGTTTCCTTGATATACTCCTTTCTAAAAATAAATCCTTCAAATACTTTTGTTGAGTATCAAATTTTGTAATTGTTCAAAATCTCATGTTATTCTTTTGTTAGCTGAATAGAAAAATTAGCACTCACTTTGGGTTGTGCTTCCTTATCCATATTTGCAAACCCACTTTTCACTTGTAAGCCCAACTTTGAGTTCAAACAAAAGTCAGAGTCCGTGTAGTTTACAAATTCTTCACGTACTGATTCCAAATCTGTATCTTTCTTGGACCCCTGTAAAATCTCCTCCTCTTGTAACACACTGTATCTGTTCGGAGATAAGATCACTCCAGAACTAGTGAGATTACTTGAAGTATAAGCTCTATACTCTTGCTCAGCTCTTTCCATATCTTTACGCGCCTTCTGCAGTTTTGCTAAATCATCTTCCAATTTTTTTGCCAACTCCAAAGCATCACGCTCCTCAGCACTTACAACCTGATGCGTAAGTACCTTGTTTACAAGGTCCGTGGATACAACTGGAGTAAAATCATCAGCAGTGCGCTGAACGTCAACTGTTAGTTGTGCAGGGGACGTATTGTCATCAGCTGTAAACTGAGAAACTACACCCCCATTTGCACTATTCTTTCTATGTCGCACTTCCTGCCAATTATTACCAGAATCTACAGCGGATTCAACTTCTTTGCTAGAAGAATCAGAGCTACGTACCTTTTCCATTCTTGTTTTGGAGGACCTTTAACCTACTGTTTAGCATGCTTCTTTTTCCTGCAATCAACATCCATATGACCAATGATATTACATTTAGAACAGAACTTTGGATGTTTTGGAATTTCAATGGTTTGCCAGAAATCCCTATCTCCAACCGTAACATGACTGCATCAGTGTTATGCTTTCCAAAATCAATCTCTATAAGAACAGATGTGAAATGTCCATATTCATGCTTTAGAGTTCTTTCATCCACCACCACTGGAGTTCCCAGTGATTTACCTATAACTAGCAAGGTCTTCTCACCCCATAGTCCCATGGGCAAGCCTGGAAACCTAACCCAAACTGTTGCACGAGAAGTTAACTGCTTGTCTGCATCAAAACCAGTGTACCATTCGATGAGTCGAAGCTGATGATGATCCATCATCCAACCATATTCAATGAAAACCCTATTTTTATCCTCTTGAGATAATAGTTTGATAATGAAAAATCCACGATTTAATGGAACAAACTGAACCCATCCCTGCCCTAAATCTCATTGTTGTTCAAGGGACGTTTTAACAGCGTTAAAATCAGTACCTTTGAAATCGATTCGACCAATAAGACTGAAACGCCAAATATCACATCCTTCCATGAAATACTCATGAGGTATTTCAACAGCGGGTTTCCCTTCCTTGGTGCTTGGATTTGGCAGCGAACACAAATCCACTTTGGTATTAACATGTTGTTTTCTCCCAAGAATACGTTCAGAAAAAATTAGGGTTTGTTTACCCTTAACCATTTCTGCATATGAAACTGTTGTAATATCAGTATTGGCTAGAACCAGATCGTGGTTTTCCCCCATCATTGATCATCCAAAGATGATCAAAACAAAGGAAAACCGAATGATTGAAGAAAAAAGAGAAAAACTTTTTTCCCTAATCCCAAAAAATCGCCAGATCTTTTTTAAACTAATAATAGATATTTTGAACCATTTTCATTGTACTTGGTGGTCTCTTTTTCAAAAGGTAGATTGTGTTCCGAATTAGCATTTAGTTCCTTCCACAAGATATTCATAAGACTTATCTAATGGACTATAAAACCAACCTAATTCAATTAGTAAACCTTAGATATGCTAATGATAGATAATAAAAAGGTGTATAACCGTAAATGGGTTTAGAATCATTATATGGACTTGTATGATTCTTGTGTGAGCCACTTTGGCTAGATTCTTAGAGTTATTTTGTGATTAACAGTTAGTCTATATTAACAACGATCGATTCAAAGGATGAACTAGTGGATCGTGGATCTCGAGGTAGGCGTGGATTGTCATCAAAATAGGTGGGAATTTACATTTAACTCTTTTCTGATCATTGTTTTTTTCTTTTACAAAAGTTTAAGTTTAATAAATTTATGCATTGTCTGATTGTGTATCCCATGCATTGTTTTGTATTAAATTCCGAAATTATTGTTGGTTCTTTTAATCTTTCCATTTCTTGGAAAGGAATTGTAATGCTTTGTTTGACTTTATGAATGTTTGGGAAATAGGAATTTCCATCTGAATGCTTGGGAAAGAGGAATTCCCATCTGTGGTATATAGGATGTGCTCCTTCATTTATATCTACTGACTTTCGAGCTTTTATGCTTATTAGGTGTGTAAGGAATTGGTCGACATCGATAAATGCTATTAGGTGTGTAAGGAATTGGTCGACATCAATATTATAAATTGTTGAAGAAGGAGTTAGTTCCATATACATGATTGTTTATCTCTGTGAATTGGTTGTCTTTTAGTGTTTTGGGAAAACATGGATTGTTTTCCAAATCATTTCAGTGATTACTTGAAAGTTAAATGTTATTTATACTAGGAATCCATTTTAGGGATGATGTGCTCACCCATTCCCACTTTTAGTTTCAGATACAGATCAGAGTTGCGCAGCGGAAGCTTCGAAGAGTTGAGTCTGTTAGTTGGATATGTTTATTATGTTGTATATTCTATGTGTAAACCAAATGACTATTGTATATGTATCATTTGAGAGGGTTCTTGTATATATATATTTCAGAGTGGGGCTAGTTTTGTGTTAAGTTTTGTAGCAGTTTTCTTAATTGAATGCTTAAGTACATGATTTAGATCCTTAATACCTCTTTATTTAGTTAATCTCTTGGATTAGTCAGCTGCTAGCTTTGCGGGCGCTACAACATATCCCGGCTGTTGTCCCCATTGTAGATGAGTAAATCTGGCTGCCTTAAGGCATGATCGGTGTCTAACAAGAAGCCCGCAGGAACCTTCTTGCGGGCAGCCACACCGACTTTGTTACAAATATTTGCCAAAACATCATGAACCAAGTCGTGTCGAAATTTGAGGCCGACTGCGCTGGCGCAGTTTATAGCATGGTCACCATACCTATCCATGGATCAGTTAGATCATGAGAATAAGTTATCATTTTCAAACATGGGTATACCATACCTGCATTAAAGTACAACAAGGAATTAACGAGGCCCAATAGCTTGTTGAAGCCCTTGAATTGGTATCGCCTTAAGAAAGTCTATGGCATGCTCAGATCTGTTACATTGCCAAATAATTGCTTCTCTTGCAGATACGGAGAATTTGGAGGGCACTTCTTCTTTAATAACATCAAAGTATCGAGCCTCCAGAGACTTCATGAAATATGGGGCGACATCCTTTATATTGAAGTTAGAAAGAGATAGACCACAGGCTTGAGTGTATATATGCAAAGCATGCTGGTACTTTTTTCTTACATCAAAGGAGGTTGTATGCTATAAGATAGTATCTTTTAGGTATTGAGTTTGCGCACATGATGCTAAATAGAAAAACTTGGAAGTGTTAGCCATAGTATAAACACCTAACCCACCGTATTTAATAGACAAAGTCGCGATACGTTGTTGAGTGAAACCAAACCCAGCACCATCTCCAACTATTAAATGTCGCAAGTAGGTCCTTGATGTGAAAAATACTCTTCGTAGCTGTGAAGAAACTAATGATGACAAACCATCAATTGATGATCAATAAAATTAGAAACTGAAGAGAAGGACTTTTGTAAAAAGGAAGAGATCAAAGTCTCCAAAGATGCAGAAAAGGAAAGGATCATCTCAAGAATATCCACATAGAGGTAACAAAAAAAAATTGTAAGTCTTATAATACTAAATATTGTTATTACTGTGGTAATAAAGATCATCTACAAAGAAAGTGTAAGATTCGCAGGACGCAAAATGCTCTCCGTTTTGTATCAAAAGAATTTCCAAAAGCTTCTTTCTATATGAAGAATCTTGATCCATGTTTCTCAACAAACAAACAAAAGAATTAGTATGTTAATCTATGGTCTGTTCTTTATGCTCTAAAGTCATTTAAAAAGGGGTACAAGTAAAATGACTTTAGGGGAGCAAGATCTACTTCTCATCCATTAAAAGGAACAACTTCGGAAACAAATTTTGAATATGATGACGTATCATATCTCAAGAAATTGAAGAGGAAAATCAGTCAAAAATAATGCATTGTTATATAAGAACAAATTTCTCTTTACCCAAACACTACCTTGTGTTTTAGAAATTTGTTAACAAAAATGGGTAAGAGATCTCGAAACTGTCTTGTGATAAATGATAATGTTTGATCTACGTCATCATCAGAATCTTCTGCAATCAATTCATCAGAATCACCTAGCAATCTATTTTTCTCCACATGAGCTTTTGGAAAATTTTCAGCTTTGAAAGCGATTCCTTTAGCTTGAATAGATTTTGATTCATGATCAAATATCTGTAACTTCCCAACAAGTGTGCTTCCTGAGAGAGTTGAAAAATCATTTTCCTCTATGATTGCATGCTTCTTAGATTCGTATCTATATGGAAATGATCTGAGAATTTCGCACACTATATCTTTTTCAGAAATAGTCTTTCCAAGAGAGAAAAAAGCATTTACTATTTCAGAGAGTTTAATATGAAACTCTTTCAAAGTATCATTTTCATCCATTTGAAGGTTTTCCCAATCAGATGTGATAGTTTGAAGTCTGGCTTCCTTTTCTGATGTGTTACCTTCTAATACGATCTGAAGATTATCCCAAGCTTCCTTTGAAGTTTGGCATGTGGATACATGATGTTGTAGATCACGTCTTACAGCATGTATAATAGCATTCAAAGCATATGAATTTTGTTTAGCAGATGCCTTTTCTTCCCTATATAATCTACTAAGCGCTTAAACTCAGTTTTTGAATCTTCAATTTTCGGGCGATTATATCCTTCAACGGCTAATAGCCAAGTATTAAAATCACGTGATTGTAGAAAAGATCGCATAGCATATTTCCACCACATATAGTTTGTTCCGTAAAATCTTGGTTGTACGTTAACTGAAATCGATTCATGAGAACTCGAGTTTATTTCTTATAGGTTAGATCGCACTAAACATAGATTGTTAGACCTTTTCGTGTTTGCCTGCTCTAATACCAATTGAAAAGACGATGGTACCCAAATACACCACAATCTTTTTGTTTCAACCTATAAGTCCTCTTACCAAGTGTGATCATCTATGGAAAAAGTAGAGACAATACAAAAACTTCGGTCTTCACACTTTGTGTGATCGTCTATGGATATGAGATCGAGACAATACAACAATCAAAGTGTGATACTTGATAATAGGTTCGGTAATAACAAAACTCTATAGGATCACTATCAAGTATGACGGAGTTAATGTATGTGTATTTTACTTTATTATAATAACAATTATAATATGCGGAATTCAAAGTAAAAGACACAGCAAGATTTTGTTAGCGAGGAAACTGCAAATGCAGAAAAACCTCGGGACCTAGTCAAGAATTGAATACTCTCAGAATTAAGCCGCTATACAAAAATCTAAACCAACTTCGTATGGTTGAGACCAAGCAGACTACCCCTAGCTACTTAGTTCTTCTTAGTATCCCTGCGCTTCCAACTTCAAGAGTCACGCACTGGTACAATTCCTTTGGATCGTATTCCAAACAGTAAAGGAACAACAAATCTGTTTGGTAACAACTCCTTAGATTCTTTTCAAGATAAAGATATCTTAAGTCAATACGAAAAATCTCTTTCGTTTAATCTAATAAACTCCTTAGCCTGGTTAGATCAATCAAACTTTAACCATCGAAATAGTCAACTCTAGATTCACAATCAATCAATATAGATCTCAAATAGAAACTATAAAGCGATGTCGATCTCATGCAACTAATCAATCGAATAAATCTGATTCTAGTTGGATCCCAGACGATCAAGGTTTGTGCACACAATTCACAAGATATGAAACCAATAATAAATCTTTTTCGTCTTCAAATCTTCTTTAATCTTCAATAACCTGCACAACACCACTTGAATCTCTTGTGATCGATCATGCACAGAACGGAGTTTGTTAACAATGGATTATCACATGATGTCCTTGGATCTAACAACAGTTCTAAAGATCTCGTCGAAACTTCGATCTAGTTTGAGTGAATCTTATATCAGAAGAAAAGATTCCCAAGAATAAACAAACTAGGTGCAATCAAAGTTTCAACAACCGTTAATCAATCAAATCAATCGAAAACTAATAACACTGCAATTATCTAGTTTCCCACCAAATGGTACTCGTAGAGCTTCTTGATCGCACAGAAGTCTTTAAACGATCAGTCGTAAGAGATTTCACCTAATTAGGATACTTTCCTCTCTGAATAGACGGCTCCACCATAAACAACAAGAAATGAAGTTTGTCTAGCTCTTGGGATAGTTTTCTAGAAATGCAACCGAGGAATTTCCAAAATCGAAAATATTCTCAAGATATGCAATGAATAGCAAAATTCGGTTTTCATAATCCCAATAAAAGCTTGTCCAATGTTTCCGAAATCTCTCAATAGAAAATCTCCAATTAGTAAATGCACATTACTAATTTTTATTCTCTAGAGATATGCATTTAATTGCTGGTAATTAAAGCATATAAAACTAAAAACCTTAATTAAAAGTTTCTCAATTTATTTCAGCACAGGATCACTTTGAGTACTAAGGAATATCTTTGAAAAATAAATGAGAAGAGTTACTGCTCGTGTTCAAAGTATGTTGACATCTTTTCACTGCAAATCTTTATTTCATATTTACATGGATTTACATTCTTGGAATTAGTCACACCACACTTCCAAACAAGTTTAGAATTGGTTTCCCTGTATTCCAAGACTACTATGTGATTGATCAAATACCAAATCACATACATGGGTTCAATCGGTTCTACCAATCACTAGGATCGGTTATACCTCAATGTGGAAATACTTGTGATCGGTCACACCAGTTACCAGGACCGGTTACAAGGATAGGTTCCATTTACACATGGTATTTCTTGTGATCGGTCACACCAGTTACCAGGACCGGTTACACCAATTACCGAGACCGATTACACCGATTACACCAATTACAAGGATCGATTACACATACTCATGATCGATCACACCAATTACTAGGATCGGTTACACTAATTACTAGGATTGGTCATACCACTTACAAGGATCGATCATACCATCACATGGTGATTACTTAGGATCGGTTACACCAATTAATAAAAACCATCCATACCAAATTATAAGTCAGGCACTGTGATTAGCTATACCAAGATACACAACATAAGATAAGATCGGTTCTACCATCTCACACATATTGGTCATCCAAAGATTTGCAATGAATAGCCGGACCAATAAGCCTAATGATTTCTCTTTCGATTCACGATAAAAGTTCATGAATGTACTTCCTTTAAACAGATGTAAAACATTGTTTCCTAGGATGAAATCTTCACCATAACCCATTCACATAATCGTAACAATATATAGTTCGTTACTTATTCGCATTTTGCAGGTCTTCGGAGTAATACTTGTATGTCTCAACATTCCTAGACTTTCTAGTCTAACCTAAACGAAGTTGACTCTACTATTTAATCAAGTGACTCTAGATGAGTTTTGATACTAAAATATGACAACCAAATTTGACATACCAACGCTTGGTGAGTTCAACCGAGCTATGCTCTAACAATCTCCCCCTTTGTCAATTTTAGTGACAAACTCTTATTACATATGGAGCTAAATGAATTACAAAATAACTCATTCTTCATATGCTTGATTCCAAGTTTCAACAACACAATAACCTGCATGTATTCAGTCAATAAATGTCGTTGTTGACATTTGAATAGCAAAAGCTTTTACTCCCCCTAAAGGTAAGATGGGTAAATATTCAATCCGAATATCTTTGTTATTTACCTTTTGTAGTAAGTATTACTACACAACAATATGATACTTTTCCCCCTTAGTCGAAAGATATAACGTTTAAGCATAATTGTCCTTTCCTTAGTGAATAAAAATCACTTGTTTACTCCATATATTTCTCCCCATTTTTGTCACAAAATAACAAAGGTTCGAGCAAATAAAGGACAAACCGGAAGGATCTTACAAATCTAAAAGACTTGTAAAAAACCTATAAGAGTTAAGCACAAAGGTTTCACATACCACTTTAGACAAGACAAACACTAGGTTAGTTAACTAGTTTTTCTTGTCAAGGCATTCGATTAGACTTGAATAACCGAATCCTCCCATTTGATAAGTCTAACTAAGATCAGAATTATCTTAGTTTCTCTTTTCCGGAATCAGTTTGGATACAAACCAAAATAAATTGACTTGCAGAATTATTTTCTTAACCGAAAGCAATTGAAACAAACATAGACATTTTAGCACCACAATTGCACCGAATTTCATTAAGAAAAAACACTTGATACCCAACAATAAAGAAGATATCAAACAATAAGCCAAATAAATTGACACAGTTTTTCTAAACTGGAAACAATTAAATCACATACACATCCATACACAATATAATGGAACATATCAATTGTAGCGAAATTTTGTTAAGCAAAAGAAAAATCTATGCAATATAAATAGGCTTTTCTTAAATAGGAAAACGGTTAACTAACAAATTCGTTACCTCATTTTACGCAGCCTCTTCTTCCCAGAAAGATATATCATTGAGCGCAAGTTCAATAAGAACTCCCCCTAGTGTGTTGTCATTCACTCGCAAGAACAAAAGAACAACAACAAAAGCAACCTTTACCATAGAAAGGTTGAAATGGTTTTAACTAACGCGTGCCAATAGCAAAAGTTGAAAACCCGAAACACATATGTTATGCTGAACACAACTCATGTAAACACAAATTGATTCAACATATTGTGACTTTTCACATATGAGTTTCAATCGGAACACCTTATGATCCTTTGATAAAGCCTACCAACATAGGCTAGAACTTAATCCCGCTAAATCAAAAAGCCACATAAACCATAAGGGTCACATCATATGAGATCGAATATAAAGGCTAATGAAAACCGAATACACATAGCAAAAATATAAACATTCATTCACAGGCTATGTAAACGGTAACTAGCACAAGAAAAATTATAATATAATAATTTTATTCATAAATAATTGATAGTTTTAACTAAAATATACCTTATACAATAATCAAAATATTGATGTCTATTTTCTCTAAATAAGAATCTAATCTTATTTTTATGAGCAACTTAATCCTTCATATCAGTACTAGAGGAAGGCAGGTTATTAATTTCAGTCTTGAGTTTGTGAATTTCTTCAAGAAGATAACCTTGTTGCTTCACTAGAATTTCTTGCAGTTGTGATGTTTTCGTAAAGGATTCTGCAAGCACGTGTAATTTTGTCTTTGATTGAACACAAAATTGTGTAAATATCTCAATACACTGATCTTTCTTCAGTATATTCTCTCTTTCCTTCTTTCTAAGACAATCTCTCCTTTTGATCTTTCTCTTGGGTTTCTTAGCATCAAGAGATGGTGCAGACTTATTCTTAAAGAGATCTTTCAAATCAAGCACCTTTGCAAGAGAAGACATCGGATCTTGACTCATAGTTTGGAAAAGAAATGACCAGAGAATGAGAGAGATCTTTTTATATTTTTCATACTACAGAAAATATAATATTCCTATAAATACGAATATCTCAAAATATATTTTCAATTACTAAATTTTTTTCCCATAATCTACACATAAGTTCCTTGATTTTTGCTTCCTCACAGACATAAACGGCACACAAGGTGAGGATACAATCTAATACCGATTAGGTGGTATTAGTATGATATTTTCTCTCATCATGGGAGTTAGAACAAGCAGGGTGTTCTTGATCTAGTAAAGTATGATTCAAATAACTTCTCTTGTTACCTCGAATTAACGAAGTTTCCTGAGATTGATTGGAATTGCATATGCACTTCTTAGCAATCATTGTTCTTGAGACAGTTTTGCACTTTGTCTAGATGATCTTTCAACATCAGAATACATGCCCATTTTCAAAATGGTTAAATCACTAATGGAACATGAGGGAATCAAATTAACAACTAGTGAAATATTAGTTGTTTCCTCTTCTTCAGAATTATATGAATCAGAGGTCTCGTCTGGAGTTATAACTAATGCCCTGCTTCCAGTATATTTCCTAAGATTAGGACAGTCTTTAGCCAGATGACCAAAACCTTTACACTTTAAGCACTGAGGCTGATATTCATCATCTTCTTCTTGGTCCTTTTTGTTCTTGACTGGAACTCGATCATGGGGCCGAGAGGATCGATGAACATATTTTACAAATCTCTTATTTCTTTTCTTTAAGAGATCTCGAAACTGTCTTGTTATCAGTGATAATGTTTGTTCTACATCGTCATCAGAATCTTCTGCAATCAATTCATCGGAATCATCTAGCAATCTATTTTTCTCCACATGAGCTTTTGGAAAATTTTCAGCTTTCAAAACGATTCTTTTAGATAGAATAAATTGTGATTCATGATCAAAGATATTTAACTTCCCAACAAGTGTGCTTCCCGAGAGAGTTGAAAGATCATTTTCCTCTATGATTGCATGGTTTTTAGATCAAAGCTTAGCGAGTTAACTGACATTTCTGAAGATTTGGAAGAATTCAATGGTCCTATTATCAATAGATTTTTCAATAATGAAAATAATTCTCGCTAGATGCCCTGAGAAAGCTCTACGATGTCTAAGAAACTTCTTAGGAGAATTTATTCTTGTGTTTAAAAAGGATAACTAGGGTTTGGAATAGCATTATTTGTGATTACACATAGCTATTTCAAGGATTTTTATCTTGCAATGTTTTTAGATTTATTTATTTAAATTCTAAAGTTATTTGGAAGATGATGTTTGCAGTGTTTAATCTTTTTGATTTCATATACTTATGAGATATATATGTGTTTATGTTCGTGAACTGTGCTTATCTCATATATGCTCAAAAGTTAAGTCTACTGTGTCATTATGCAAATATTGATGAGACATATAATGAACTTTTGAAAGTATTCCACAGTATTGATCTTTCCCAGATCCACTTTTATGTGAAAGTACTATATGGCTCCGTAAGTTGTCTTATGTTGAGAATTTCCGATTAAATTAATCTACAAAGTCTCCTTATGGTTAATTTATTCTTGTTTACTGGATATAAATCCATGATATTTGTTAATGTCCAAACAAATCCTTCTTTTCTTGTAAAAGTAAGGTCGCTCATGTTGTTCTCTTGGGAATGACATCAAACGGGGGAGAGTTCTTAATTGAACTTGTGCTTAATTGCCACATCTTTGTGGGGAGTGCGGATGTGGAATATTGTAGGAGTTATCTTGTATCTTTATAAACTCCTTGATGAATTGATAGACACATTTTTGTGTCCGATTTGTCTCGATTCTATATATTGTTGGGGCTCATTTTTGTACTTATTATGGTGTTTTATTTATTTGTAGGTATTTTTGGCCAATAAACATTTTTGGAAAAAATTGGCTCGAAAAGTTGTCGGAAAGCACCCGGAGGATACTTACTATTCGGACTCTCAGTTTGGAAAAGGGGCATCTCAATTACTAAAGGGTACCCTAATTGCTATTTACACCTCATGGATATTCGCACTCCTATACTGGATAAGGGGCAACCTTTCTTCATCAATTAAGGAAAATAATTCTTTTCGCGTGAAGATTATCTAAGTAGTTGGAAGCCGAATTTTATGGGATAGGAAGGGGACTTCAATATGCCAACTTGAAGGGAGGATCAATACGTGTTTATACACGTCAGGGTAGAGCTTCAGGCCGATAAAAATGGAAGATATCTTCTCGGAGAAGGTGTCGGCCATGTTTCAGATAAACACGACTTAGATCGTGTTTTTGGAGCAAATTTGTTGGAGTTGGACGTGGAATATGATGGATATAATCCTGTTAGTCCAAAACAGGGAATGTATGGCGGCCAGATTCGAAAAAGAAAGAGTTTCCGTCGAGTTTAGACAAAACAGAGTCTTGGAGAGATACACGGACTGTGTTGGTTTTATTTGAGGAAGTTATGTGTAAAAACAAGCAGGATATCTTCCTTGATATTTCACTATATCCTTAGAAGGTTTTGGAAGAATTCAGACTTTGTGATTAACGCGTAAAGAAGAAAGAAAATAAGAAAATCCGTGACCTTTTTGGAAAAGAAAACCAGAGATTTAATCGGTATTTTTGGTTGTTGTGTATATAAATAGGATGATGGGACCGAAACAGGAGATATCAAGCCTCTCAGAGAAGTTTAGAACACCACAGAGCTCCAGAGATCGAGTTGTAGGAAAATACCTTATTCTGCTGCTGTTGCTGAAGAGGAAGAACACGAAGAACATATTACACCCAATAGCAGTCGTTATATTACTACAGCAGATCACTATCGTTGTTTAACAGTCTTAAAATCCTGTAACAGTGACGTTTGTAACACACTTACGGCGTTGCAAATCTCTGTGTTATTACCTTCTCTTCTTTTTAATCATCTTTTGAGCCATAAACAATTATTTTGAGATCATGATTAATATGAGGAGCTAAACCCCATTGCTGAGGCGATAGAGGAAGCTATTTTTCCAACAAAAATCAGTACAATCTATTTTATTTAATTTATTGCAAATATTATTATGATTATTTTCCTTGAACTATTATTGAATATGATTTTTATTTGAGTGATTGTGATCTATTTTGATGGAGTATGCTTAGTTTATAGACTCTTGATGCTTCATACTTGGTATTTACAATTATTACTTTTGAAAATCTATTAGTTGCAATATTTTAGAATCAAATTAAACGAGAAAATTGCATGAATATAAATATTTGGACCAAATCACTTTGAACTTGGAAAATAGTGGAATCTTAGCCTCAGTGTTCTTTTAATATTGATACCAACTTTGTCAGTTTTTTTATAATTATTAGTGAGTTTTCTATTTAGTTTTGAATTTAAGTCTAAAGTTATCCTTCACAAGTTCGAGATCGAATCACTTTTTACCACTATCTACAAATCACATCAATTTTTGGCGCCGCCGACGCGGACTTGTTTTTAGGGTTTTAGATTTATTTATTTATTTATTTTTATTTTTATTTTTATTTTTTTGTTATTATTTTTGTTCTTTTTTATGCTTTTGGGTATTTATCTTGTGTCTACAGGTTCTGGATCATAAAGAAAATTGAGCCAAAGAGTTTGATGATTTCTTAAAGACTTGGAGCTAAAGATTAAAGCAAAAAGAACAGAAAAGAAGACAATTTTATTTTAGACAATTTTAGTTTAGGGTTTGTTTATTTTCTTTTAGAAAAAAAATGTATAAGGGTTTATTATTTTTGTAATTTTTCTTTTCCTTTTGGACTTTGGGACATTATTTTTTTATTACCCTACGGAAAGGTACTTTAAATATAAATTGTTTGCAGAGAAGGAGGACAATTACGATATTGTCTCTGCACCTTGGGTTCGTACACTTGACATCGGAGTCAGTGGCCCGATTCGACTACAACCGATTCATCCCCCGTCTGGAACGGGAGGTAAGATTTTAAACACTCGTGAATCCCCTGTCAGCGAGTTACTGGACTCCTTCGTATGCATATATGTTGAGGACTGAATACGGACATTTATTTTTCTAGTAAAGGGAAAGGCATGGCCATACAAGATAAGGGTTCGGATTTCATCACCGTTCTCTTCTTGCCCGCTTTAGGAACACGTAACCTACACGAACCTAAGCCTAAAATTTTGACTAGAACGAGACCGATAGGGTAACGAGCTTAACAGGAAAGTCATTCGAAAAATATTGGTTACTCTTTTAAGCATACTTCGAAGTTCTTGACGGTTTCTGTAAGTTGAATGCGTGACTGCGCCGCCTTGTAATACCGGTGAGGCCTTGGGTATCAAAGTTCCACCGAGCTTCCCTCGCCTCTATTCAACTTACTTTAACTCGGATTGATTCCATAGGGGTTTGCTTAAATTGTAATGAATTCACGTTCTAAGGATTAGAAGCTGGTCTAGAAATAATCTAAGTGGAGCCATCATGCTTTTTGTTTGCTAGAAATCAATAGGTTTGATTTGGTTGAGTCGGCCTTGATCTGTGTTTGCTTACCCTTCCAATTTAGAAAATTCTATTGTATGCCTGAACGTAAAAGAGACGCACTACGTAGATTTGTTAAAGAGAAACCTAGTAGTTCTAAGCGTCTCGATTACCTTAATCTAGAGAGTACGACTTTTGAAGAGTCTGTTTTTGAACGTCCTTTGACTGAGGAGAGAATCCATGTTGCTCTGATAGCGCCAGAAATGGCAACTTTGAAAGCTTTGTTGAATCCAACTAGGACTACTCGTCCCTCATGTATCAGGTTAGCTGAGATGGAAGCAACTTATGAACTTAAACCTGGGACTTTACAGCTGCTCCCAATCTTTTTAGGGAAAGAAAATGAAAAACCCCTATTCCATGTTAGGGACTTTGAGGAAATTTGTAGTACCCTCAGGATTAGAAACCTAGATGATGATGCTTTGAAACTTAAGTTATTCCCCTTTTCCTTGACAGATAAAGCTAAATCGTGGCTATATACTTTGGCTTCCGGGTCAATCGAAACGTATGAACAACT
Source organism: Papaver somniferum (assembly GCF_003573695.1). Lineage (NCBI taxonomy): Eukaryota > Viridiplantae > Streptophyta > Magnoliopsida > Ranunculales > Papaveraceae > Papaver > Papaver somniferum. Next base: position 3,129,203 of record NW_020622492.1, read on the forward strand.
TACATCTGCCTTTTTGAACAAGTTTTTCCCTAGGCACAAAACATCGTCTATTAGGACGCAAATATGCACGTTTTCTCAACAGGAGGGAGAAACTTTGTATAGGTATTTGGAAAGGTTCAATGATTTATTAGCCCAATGTCCTCATCATGGTTTAGAGAAGGTTAGGTTAGTTCAGATCCTTTATGAGGGTTTATATTATCCCACCACAACCACAGTAGAATCTATGTGTACTGGTGGATTTGAGAACCAAACAGTTGATGACGCGATGACATATTTGCATGAAGTCGCCGAAAAGACCCAACAATGGGAAAGTAGTAGGGGACCCCAGAAAACAATTCTTCTCGGCAGAGGAAACGTTAATAGGGTAGAAGGAGGCTATGAATCAGATGCCAAAATTGCTGCTATAGCGAAAAGGTTAGAAGCTTTAGAAGTGGGTAACACTAGTGGTAGATTGGAGCCTTTTTGGGAAGGCCAGAATAATGAAGAGCAAGCCAATGCTCTATATAATAACACTAGGTTTGATAATCGTCAGAAGTTTGACCCATATTCAGAAACCTATAATCCTGGTTGGAGAACCATCCGAACTTTTCATGGTCTAAGGGCCAGAGTCAGGGTCAGTCTAATAATTCTAATGCTCCCCCAGGTTTTGGCTACACTAGGAATACATCAGGCCCAGAAAATAAAACGACTAGCTTAGAGGAATCTATTAAGATGTTAGCAAAAACTCAGGAAATGTTAGCACAGAGCCATGTTAGTTTTCAACAGGAAACCAAGCAGAATTTTCAAACTAATGCTCAGAGCCTTGCTAAGTTAGAACTTCAAGTCGGCCAAATAGCTAAGACCTTAAGTGAGAGAGATAATGGTAGGTTCCCTAGTCAGACTAATCCCAATCCTAGAGGAGTTCATGAAGTAGGTACAAAACCATCGAATCAATTGAATGCTATTAGAACCCTTAGGAGTGGTAGAATAGTAGACAATCAGGTAACCATGCCCGATAGTGAACATACTGTAGTTCACCCCTCAGGACCACTAGCTAAGGAAACTGATAAAATTTCTGATGATGCCAACTCAGTTCCTGAGAGGTCTGATTCTGATTCTGTGCCTAGAGCCCCATTTCCTCAGCTATTAGTACCAACAAAGAAGGAATCGAACTTTAATGACATATTGGAGGTTTTTAAGCAAGTTACCATAAACCTTCCTTTATTAGATGCAATTAGGCAAATTCCTGCTTATGCCAAGTTCCTTAAGGATATGTGTACGCGAAAGCGAAAACTTAGCGTCCATAAGAAAGCCTTTTTAGCTAGTCACGTAAGTTCAATTATTCAAAACACTACAACTCCAAAGTACAAAGACCCAGGTTCCCCTACCATTGCTTGTACAATAGGTAAACCCGGGTAGAAAAAGCTTTACTTGACTTAGGAGCCAGTGTGAACCTACTTCCGTACCATGTGTACTTACAGCTAGGACTTGGTGAAATGAAACCTACTCAGATAACACTGCAGTTAGCTGATAGGTCTGTTAAAATCCTCGAGGTGTTATTGAGGATGTCCTTATTGAGGTCGACAAGTTTATCTATCCAGTGGATTTCGTGGTCCTAGATACTCAACCTGTCCCTGACCCAGAGAACCAGATACCTGTGATTTTAGGTCGCCCGTTTTTAGCTACGTCGAATGCGATCATTAACTGTCGAAATGGTGTGATGAATTTATCTTTTGGTAATATGACTATAGAGATGAACATTTTTAATGTCAGTAAGCTACCTTATGAGCTAGATGACACATGTGTTGAAGAGGTGAACATGATAGAAGCCTTAGTTCAGAAGTCATTACCAAACATTTTATTTGAAGACCCATTAGAAAGTTGTCTATCCCATTTTGGTTTAGATTTTGATGACGATAGCACTATTGAACAAGTGAATGCTCTATTAGATTCTACCCCTGTGTTAGACACTGATAGATGGAAAGCTAGGTTCGAACCGTTACCAGTTTCTGAGACTACCCTAATTCCTTCTTTAGAAGAGCCCCCAAAGTTGGACCTTAAACCACTACCCGATACTCTAAAGTATGTGTTTTTAGGCCCATCTGAGACTTTACCTGTGATTGTAGCTTCCGATTTGGATAGTGATCAGGAAAGTAGGCTAGTAAAAGTACTTCAAGACAATAAGGAAGCTTTAGGGTGGACTATAGCAGACATTAAGGGTATAAGTCCTACTTGTGTATGCATCAGATTCATTTAGAGGAAGACTCCAAACCTTCTAGGGAGATGCAACGTCGACTGAACCCTAACATGAAAGAGGTAGTTCGAAAAGAGGTGCTTAAGTTGTTAGATGCGGGTATTATTTACCCAATTTCAGACAGTAAGTGGGTCAGCCCTGTTCAGGTTGTCCCCAAGAAATCAGGTATCACTGTAGTCCAGAATGATAATAATGAATTAATCCCAACCCGAGTGACCACGGGATGGCGTGTGTGTATTGACTATAGGAAATTGAACAAGGTCACAAGGAAGGACACTTCCCTTCCCTTCCTTTATCGACCAATGCTAGAGAGATTAGCTGGACATAGTCACTACTTCTGCTTAGATGGCTACTCCGGTTATAATCAGATCGTTATTGCCCCAGAAGACCAGAGAAAACCACTTTTACCTGTCCCTTTGGTACCTTTGCGTATAGACGCATGCCTTTCGGGTTGTAATGCCCCTGCGACTTTTCAGCGTTGCATGATGAGCATATTTTCTGACATGGTAGAACGGTTTTTGAGGTCTTTATGGATGATTTTTCAGTGTTTGGTTCATCTTTTGATGAGTGCTTGCATCATTTGACATTAGTGTTGACTAGGTGTAAGGAAAAGAATTTAGTGCTTAATTGGGAAAAATGCCATTTCATGGTTGAATCAGGAATTGTCTTAGCAGGACATCGTTTTCAAAGGGTATAGAGGTAGACAAAGCCAAAATTGACCTTATTAAGACTCTACAGGTCCCAAAAACCGTAAAAGATATTAGGTCATTCTTAGGGCATGCAGGTTTTTACCGTCGATTCATTAAGGATTTTAGCTTGATTTCTAGACCTCTTTGCAATTTGCTTGCAAAAGATGTTAAGTTTGTCTTTGATGATGCTTGCTTAAAGGCTTTTGATAAGCTTAAAACTTTACTCACTACTGCCCCGATAGTCCAGGCACCTAACTGGAACCTACCCTTTGAATTATGTGTGATGCTTCAGATTATGCTATAGGCGTTGTGCTAGGTCAGCGAGAAAACAAATTACTCCATGTGATTTACTATGCTAGCAAAACTCTGAATGATGCCCAAATGAACTATACAACTACCGAGAAGGAATTGCTAGCCATCGTGTTTGCCTTGGATAAGTTTAGATCCTATTTATTAGGTTCTAAGATCGTAATCTATACTGATCATGCTGCTTTGAAATACCTTTTGTCTAAGAAGGATACCAAACCTAGATTGATTAGATGGATCCTTTTGTTACAAGAATTTTGTCCAGACATTAGAGACAAAAAGGGTGCAGAGAATGTGGTAGCAGACCACTTGTCTAGGCTAGTTGTTAGTTCCCCTAATAATTCCCTTCCTATAAGGGATAGTTTTCCTGATGAACAATTGTTCTCTGTTTCCCAATCACCTTGGTATGCAAATATAGTGAATTATCTTGTTACTGGTCGAATGCCTCAACATTGGGGTAAGCAAGATCGTTCTAGGTTTTTAGCCGAGGTTAAGCATTTCTTTTGGGACGATCCTTATCTGTTTAAGTATTGTCCGGACCAGATTATTAGGAGATGTGTATCTGAGAGTGACCAGTCTAGTATTATCTCCTTTTGTCATGAACATGCATGTGGGGGTCATTTTAGTGCTAAGAAGACTGCTGCTAAGATTTTGCAGTGTGGATTTTACTGGCCTTCGTTGTTTAAAGATTCCCATAGTCATTGTGTTTCTTGTGAGCGTTGCCAGAAGTTAGGAACCATTTCCCGTAGAAATATGATGCCTTTGAACCCTATTTTAGTGATTGAGGTCTTTGATGTGTGGGGCATTGATTTTATGGGTCCATTTCCTATTTCGTTTGGTTATCTTTACATACTTGTCGCTGTAGACTATGTGTCTAAGTGGGTTGAGGCGGTTCCGTGTAAAACAATGACCACAGGGTCGTAGTCCAGTTTTTGAAAGAGAATATACTTACACGTTTTGGTACGCCGCGAGCTATAATTAGTGATGGAGGTTCACACTTTTGTAATAGACCGTTTGCTCTTTTAATGAAACAATACGGTATTACCCATAAAGTAGCAACCCCATATCACCCTCAGACTAGTGGTCAGGTAGAGGTTTCCAATAGGGAAATTAATATTCTAGAGAAAACAGTTAATCCAAATAGGAAAGACTGGTCGTCGAGGCTTACTGATGCCTTATGGGCTTACCGTACTGCGTTTAAGACACCCATTGGAATGTCACCTTATCGTTTAGTATTTGGCAAGGCATGTCACCTGCCTGTTGAGTTAGAGCATCGAGCCTATTGGGCTATTAAGAACTTAAACTTTTCACTTGACAAGGCAGGAGCTCAAAGAAAGCTCCAGCTCAATGAGTTGGACGAGATTCGTAGAGATGCATACGATAGTGCTAAGGAGTATAAGAACAAAATGAAACTTGTGCATGATAGGAATATTTTACGAAAGTCATTTTCTCCAGGTCAAAAAGTTCTTCTATATGACACTCTGGTTGCATCTCCCGGGAAGTTGCGCTCTCGATGGACCGGTCCTTTTGTGGTCCGTACTGTTTTTCTCATGGCGCTGTTGAGATTGAGACACCAGATGGTAGTAGTTCTTCGAAGGTTAACGGTCAGCGATTGAAGCCCTTTAGAGCCTTTTCCTACAGGTGATGTTGAGGAGGTCCCTCTGGAGGACCCTGTTTACCTTGATTGACCATCGAGGCGATTTTGTATGTTGTATATTATTTTTGTAGGTTTTTGGTTACACTTCACCCAGGTACTATCTTTCCGACTTCTCTCTTTACTATTTCCTCATGTTACTTATATTTTTGGTACTGTTCTTTACTTAGAAACATTGAGGACAATGTTAGATTAAGTTTGGGGGTGGGGTAGAACTTTTTGTTACCTTTTCGTTGCAATAAATAAACTCCAGGCCTAGAAATTTATCCTTATTAAGGATGGCACTACCCAAACTAAGTGGATGGAAGCATTTTGGTTGTAGGAGTTGAGGGACCAATCTGATTAGATGGAAACATTTAAAGAGTCTATTCATAAAAGCACAGAGCTCAGGTGTTAGAAATAACATGGTAGTTTCGCCATATCTCATTGAGTCCTTTTCACTTCTATTTTTATTTTTTTTCTTTTTAAAATATGTTTCTCTAAGTGATTAGATGGGGCTCACGATTCAAGTTGTTACCATTGCTAGGGTGAAATAGAGTGATTGAGATATCCATATAAAAAAAAAATTGAGACCAGACCATCAGACCAACTGGAATAAATTCAATAAAGTCGACCACTGGAACCCTTGTATATGCCAGTTGTGTTGACCTAGAGTTAGGATTATCGACCATTGGTACCCCTGTATATGCCAGTGTGTTGATATTAGTCAGACTGGTATCTCAATCCATTAGGATAGGTTCATTATGGCAGTGGCCTTCAGACAGATATGAGAAACACCGTTCACCTTAGTCAACATCAAAACCATCTATGTTTTTCTATCTCCATCTTCTTAATCTATCCATGTGATTTGTTTGATTCTGAGTTTGGATGCGACTATCTGAGTAGAGCTCTGTCACTTTATATGAATTTTAGTATGCTTGAGTGCGAACTCGCGTACATCAATTGGAATTTCGCATCAGGGTACTTCCTCCTGTAGTCAATAAGTATGTCAACCAAGGAGATTCTTTAGTGCCTTCCAAGGTTCTGTGTAGAAAGCTAGGGTCTGGAGTATAAAGGTTTTGTGGGTATACCTCTGGTAAGCCCTCCGGAGACAACGCTCCGCCACTAGAGATACCTAGGGGTTTAAAGGCTTATTGCATACGCTAAATGCAATCGACGATGCCTGCAACAGTGAGTTAGGATTTTATTTCTATTTTATTTTTGCTCGAGGACTAGAAAATAATAGGTTTGGGGGTATTTGATAGACACATTTTTGTGTCCGATTTGTCTCGATTCTATATATTGTTAGGGCTCATTTTTGTACTTATTATCGTGTTTTATTTATTTGTAGGTATTTTTGGCCAATAAACATTTTTGGAAAAATTTGGCTCGAAAAGTTATCGGAAAGCACCCGGAGGATACTTACTATTCAGACTCTCAGTTTGGATAAGGGGCATCTCAATTACTAAGGGGTACCCTAATTGCTATTTACACCTCATGGATATTCGCACTCCTGTACTGGATAAGGGGAAACCTTTCTTCATCATTTAAAAACCAGAAATGGCGGGAAAATAATTCTTTTCCCGTGAAGATTATTTGAGTAATTGGAAGCCGAGTTTTATGGTATAGGAAGGGGGACTTCGGTATGCCAACTTGAAGGGAGGATCAATACGTGTTTATACACGTCAGAGTAGAGCTTCAGGCCGATAAAAATGGAAGATATCTTCTCGGAGAAGGTGCCGGACCTGTTTCAGATAAACACGACTTAGATCATGTTTTTGGAGCAAATTTGTTGGAGTTGCACGTGGAATATGATGGATATAATCCTGTTAGTCCAAAACAGGGAATGTATGGCGGCCAGATTCGAAAAAGAAGGAATTTCCGTCGAGTTTAGACAAAACAGAGTCTTGGAGAGATACACGGACTATGTTGGTTTTATTTGAGGAAGTTATGTGTAAAAACAGGCAGGATATCTTCCTTGATATTTCACTATATCCTTAAAAGGGTTTGGAAGAATTCAGACTTTGTGATTGACGCGTAAAGAAGAAAGAAAATAAGAAAAGTCGTGACCTTTTTGGAAAAGAAAACCAGAGATTTAATCGGTATTTTTGGTTGATGTGTATATAAATAGGATGATGGGACCGAAACAGGAGATATCAAGCCTTTCAGAGAAGTTTAGAACACCACAGAGCTCTAGAGATCGAGTTGTAGGAAAATACCTTATTCTGTTGCTGCTTCTGAAAAGGAAGAACACGAAGAACATATTACACCCAATAGCATTCGTTATATTACTACAGCAGATCACTATCATTGTTTAACAGTCTTAAAATCCTGTAACAGTGACGTTTGTAACACACTTACGGCGTTGCAAATCTCTGTGTTATTACCTTCTCTTCTTTTTAATCACCTTTTGAGCCATAAACAATTATTTTGAGATCATGATTAATGAGGAGCTAATCCCCATTGCTGAGGCGATAGAGGAAGCTATTTTTCCAACAAAAAGCGGTACAATCTATTTTATTTAATTTATTGCAATTATTATTATGATTATTTTCCTTGAACTATTATTGAAAATGATTTTTATTTGAGTGATTGTGATCTATTTTGATGGAGTATGCTTAGTTTATAGACTCTTGATGCTTCATACTTGGTATTTACAATTATTACTTTTGAAAATCTATTAGTTGTAATATTTTAGAATCAAATTAAACGAGAAAATTGCATGAATATAAATATTTGGACCAAATAACTTTGAACTTGGAAAATAATGGAATCTTAGCCTCAGTGTTCTTTTAATATTGATACCAACTTTGTCAGTGGTTGTTATAATTATTAGTGAGTTTTCTATTTAGTTTTGAATTTAAGTCTAAATTATACTTCACAAGTTCGAGAATCGAATCACTTTTTACCACTATCTACAAATCACATCATGAATACACTAAGTTTCGACTATGTGAATCATCGAAACAAAGTTGATATGTTCTCTTTTAGTCATGAAGTATCTTTTCAAAAATTTCATTATGATCCCATAGTTTTCGTACCTTTGCCAAATTATATTGACAAAAAGGGGGAGAATTATTTGGTAGTTCACACTATATACATATGGTTTACGGATCATTATGTAAGGGGGAGTGCTTTTCATTGTAAGATAAAGTATTGACTAAGGGGGGGGGGTGATACACATCACCATAGTATTATTTCAAAGTTGTGATACAATTGAACTTTAATTATATATAGTAATACTATGTCACTATATAACAATGATTGAGAACATCTGTTTTCTTATTGTTAGGCCTACGGATCTTCAACAACAATGATGCTAAGTTGAACACGTTCAAAATCGCTGAAGTACTTGGAGTAGAGAAGAATTCAAGGAATGTTGAAGAGCCAAGGAAATCAAGCATGATGGATGAGAATCTACAAAGTTTATTTATTTTGTAATCCATATGTATTGATAGTTTTGTTACTAAAATTGACAAAGAGGGAGATTGTTAGAGAACTGCTCGGTCAAACTCGCAACCGTTGCTATCTCAAGCTTGTTTGTCAAGTTTAATTAATCAAAAATATATATTTGATTTCAAGTCTACTTATAGCTATGTCTCATATTAGGATAGAATGTGTAGTTTAGCTTTAGACTTCACGACGTTCACCAATTGAAGACGAAGATCTACTAAGGAGCTTGGAGGAACTTCATCAACAAAAAGCATGTGGAGACTAAAACTTATCTATCACTCAGAAGTCTATTCTATCTTCTAATGAGACTAAGTCGTATAGCTATATAGAGTTTTACAATATACACATTTGATATTTCGAGCTGAGTTTATCTCGCTTATCTATTTCTCGAAATATGTGCTGGAAGCTTTTTTCTTTAGCTATGTTCATCATATTCTTGACGAGTTTAGTTGGAAACTAAATATGATGTCAAAAGATGATAATGTTAAAATTACCTTGAACATCTTATATGATTTGTATGAGACAATCATTTGATGTTAACTTGGGAAGTTTCGTATTGATCATTCGATCACTTGAAAATTACTTGAAGATAATGGTTTGTGTGAGACAACCATTGTCGTCTTCCAAGGATGTTTCAATGATTGAAATGAGAGTTTGGAACGTTTACCCATGTCTGGATACAACACGGTATGTATAACTAGTATGCGAACTGTTTTGTAATGATTTAGGTCCGGGAACCTTGTTTGCGTACCTAGTATGCGAACGGTTTTACCTAAGAAGGTCTGGGAACCTTATTTGCGCACCTAGTATGCGAACGGTTTTACCCGAGTTGGGTCCGAGAGAGTTGTTCGCGAACTGGGTTTGCGAATGGCTTGACTAGGCCAAGGTTCGGAGTTGCTGTTCGCGTACCTGGTTGGCGAACACAGTAGTAAAGTTCTAGAATCGGTCATGTATTATTATCATACTCATGAACTAATACATCTGTAATTTAAGGAATGCAATCTTTGCAAACCGTGGCTTAATGTCATGAATTGATTATTGTATAAGTACTTTGTACGGTTACGAATCAAACCGATTTCGATTCAATTTGCTCATATATATTTCTATGAGATAGTGAACAATTGAACAACTCTATTTGAAACACAATTATATTCATTTTATTATCTTTCATGATTGATTGATCTTCATATTTTATCTATAAGTGTTAGATGAATACGTCTAAGACAAAAGTGTTGGCTAACTTCCGTTAACTATTATTGATCCAACTCAATATACACGTTTAGGTACGGTAACCCATATCTAAATGAAGGTATATTTCGTTTGTGTGTAACAAGCTAAGACCATCAACTATTTTCATTGTAGTTGCGTATTTCAATCTTACTTGTTCTATCGTATTGAGTTTTATCTTCTCTAAGATTTACTCGAGATTTATCTCGGATAGGTAAGATATAAAAAGTAATCACAACAGTTCTTCGTCTCAGACTCTTGTGATTCCACAATAACTTTTCCTGTTAATCAGTTGGGTTATTGTGAGGTGATTGATATTTCTGTGCTGCTTTTCGGGAGTATAAGACCGGATTATCAATTGGTTCTTGTTCATCTTGATTTATCAAAAGACAGAACAAAAACCGAATAAAGAATAAACATATATGTGGGAAAATGATTTGTTTATAAGTCTTCGACTTTAGGTCGTAGAAACTCTTAGTTGTGGGTGAGATTAGCTAAGGGAATCAAGTGCGCAGAATCCGGCGTGGTTCTAGAGGCGTAAGGAACGCGGATGTACCTTAATAGGTGTGAGACTTGGTTAGGACTCAACTACATTCCGGTACGAAGCTAACTTGTAGTAGGCTAGAGTTTGTAGCGGCTTAATACAGTGTGGTGTTCAAATCTGGACTAGGTCCCGGGGTTTTTCTGCATTTGCGGTTTCCTTGTTAACAAAATTTCTGGTGTCTGTGTTATTTCTTTTCCGCATTATATTTTTATATTATTGAAATATCACAGATTGTGCGTAGTTCAATCAGTTGATAAATCCGACCTTGTTTGTTGGATAAAACTTGATTGACACTTGGGCATTGGTCTTTGGTACCGTCCAACTTATTTCTCATATCAATCAGGCTCGCAGATTTCTATCTGTTCGATTGTATCATTATTATAAAAAGGTATGAGGTTTGTCTCCATGATAGCTAGGGCTATCAGACGGACGACGTTAAATGGGGGCCATCATCCGGCGGTGGGGAAGCTCCGGATGGAGTTCTTGCTTGGACGGTTGAAAAGCATTGTCTTTCTTTTATATATGGAAATCGTTTTTTTCTGAACTCACAACACTTCGACCAGCTTTTTTGAGTTACCGATCCTAATTCCTAAACCTAAAGAAGATACAAATCCTCCCATAATCCACGCAGCATATCTATTGTCAATTGGTGACAACTTTCATGTCTACGGTTTGTAAATTTGATAATATAATTTCTGGTAGAATTGTTGATGGTGCGTTTTTGGGGTTTAGATTTTATTTCCGGAACTAGAAAAAGTTGAAGCATGATGATTTATTAAGACGGTGTATAAGTTGCGAAGAAAACCTAACCCCTAATCTTCTTGCCTCTTTCCTTCCGTTTTCTCTTGAATATTCCTCTTATTCTCATGAGTTTGGTTTTAGATCAGTTTATTGCATCAAAACTGCAAAGGAAATTGAATGGGGTTGTATTTACAGATGTCGTAGTGATGTTGTGGCCTGTATTGTCTCTTCCAGTAGGTAAATTAACCCACCATTAATCCACTTTTAGTCACTCACTCTCTTAGTAGGTAAATTAACCCACCATTAATCCACTTTTAGTCACTCACTTTCTTGGTTATTATATTTATAGAATGTTGAATTTCCGGTATGATTTTGATTGTGAATGACTTGCATTCATTATGACTTAAACTCACTCAATGCAAGAGTGTTTAATTTTGGGTACTTGACATTCAGGGTAGTCATAACTATATTATGGGGAGCAATTGGATCCGTGTGACTAATCGAGATTTATGACATGATCAGTTTCATTTTAGTTAGGAATTTGTACGAACAAGAAACCGACCATTGTACCAGATGCAGAACAACTCAAATCATCCGAGAAATAGAAGACCAAAAGGAACACAAGTTGCATAGCATTACCATTAGCAACTCTCAGAATTCCATTCACATAAACCAACTTTAGACTAAGTTGGTCAAAGCATTAAGGTGTGTATTTTGAAGTTGAAAGTGAAGTTAATCTTTTTTGCAATTGTGTATAATGTTTTTATTTGCCTCAATGAACCGCAAGTTTTCTTTATATTATATCTGTTCGTATTATTATAGCGTATACCTCACATTGCATTTGCATTTCCCGATATTTCTGCCGCTCAGTCTTATTACCAAAGGGATTTCTTTGTTTGAGTCAGTGACCGTCGGTTATATCAAATTAAGTGTTGCATTGAAATTAACGGACGTAATAATAAATTTTGGTTGCAGTCATGAAGACGACTATAACGATTACAGATACGTTTCATACGGAAGTGGAACCCAGTGTTTCACATGTTGTGGATTTATGAAATAAATCAAATTTTGGGCATATTGGAAATCTGGGTTCGCCATAATTACGTTTCGCAAACTAGAAGGGTACAGAATATAGGTATTATTTTATGTTTCTCGAGTATGCTACATATATGTTTTGCATATCAACTACTGTGTTAACACAATTTGGGAAAACTAATCAGTATGTATATATTGTACAGTGTCGATGAGGTATGTATTTGGGTAAACATATGCCTTACCATCCATGTTAACGTCCATATGTCGTCTTTAGTTGTTTGTTGGTTATGGGCAAACATTACTCTTCTTCCCTCTCTCTCCTCTCTCCTCTCTAAAAACACTACTACCGAAAAAACAAAACCAACCGCCGTTCCTTTCTTGCTCGGATTTAGTCTAATCGGACTAGATCCGAGCAAGACATCCGTTTTAGTTTAATGTAGTCTTTAGTTGTTTGTTGGAAATCCCCGGGTTGTTGTAGAGAATCAGGTAGTCATGATACTTGACTTCTCTCTCCTGTATCTCTCTTCTTCCCTGGATTGAAGAAGATCCCCTTTTCTTTTTCCCAAGTCTCATCTCACCTCATCTTAGTTCGAAGAATTGTGGTACATTTACCTACCACTTCTTTACCTCGTCCATATATTCTCTGAAACCCCGTAATCATCTTCATTAATCAGAATTGATACATAAAAACCACTTAATTTTAACCTAAATCAAATCTCCTTCAAACATTTCTTTGTAATAAAATCTTGCTCCATCAAAAAATCTTGCTCCATCAAAAAATTGCTTCTACCACCCATCTCATAGATCTCCTTCACCCATCCACTACACATCCCTTCACCCATTTTCAGTTCTAAATCAACAATATTGTTGGATTCTGATGAAGAAAAGGCATGGATCAGTTCTTAATAATCATTAATTGTGCTGGTTCTGTTGATATTCAGGGTAAAGTCCTCATTTTCAGTTCTAAATCAACAATGGTGTTGGTTTCTGAAGAAGAAAAGGCTTCCATCATCAGTTCTTAGTACTCATTAATGGTGGTGGTTTCGTCCATACTCAGGGCAAGTTTTTGAAATGGTGGTGCAAAGGGTGGCGGCAAGTTTTTGGTAACGATTAGGGTTTCATCTTCGCTGGACTTCTACTTTACATGGGCAGTTGCTATCCGGGTATCTGGAACTGGTCTTGGGCTTCGATGAGTTTGTGTCCCCTGGTCTTCGTTTTCTTACGGCTTGCAATTGTAAGGATTCTTTTGATCTCCTTGGTCATCTCCGCCCTTTCGATTGAAAGGTGTATCCATTTGTAATTTGCTATTCAAAGTCTGGTTGTAACAATTCTTATTTCTTCAATCAATATATTCCCCTTTCACGATCAAAAAAAAAAAGTTAACGTCCATATGTCCAACTTGAAGAACCATTATGCCCTCTCTTTTTCTGGAATTTCTGTATTTTAAACATGGTTGATTCTTCCTTTTAATGGCAGTTACATTATTCACTAAACCTCAACTTCAGCGTCCACTACGACTACTTACTTGGATAAGTTCTAACAAAGTCAATTTCGGGTAGGTAAGTTGTCTTTACTGAAATTTTTTTATTTTATTTTTTTAAATCTCTCACCAACTTTTTTTGATAGATGATATAAATTACCTTCAAATTACCAAGGGGTCAATTATTAGTTTTAATTGAGATTCTTAAGATCTAAATTTTGTTTCTATATCATATTCTATGATGGAAATTGTGGAAGAATCTCGAGTGTTTTTAGTTTTTGTTCACCAAGTATATTTATAAATATCTAGAGATGTTGCATATCTATGTTACCTTTAAATGAATTACTTTCATCACAGATGGCTAATCGGTTGTGACATGTAGGTAATTAATAGAATTATTATCAAATCCAGTGCAACTTGAAGTTTAGGATTCCACCGGGTGATACTGTTTTGGATGTAACAAGTGCACGACTTAAGTGGTTGGTTGGATATAATTTCCAATAGTTCCACTAGAAATTCCCTTATTGTTGTGTTACAAGCCAGCATCCGTCTGAGGTATGTATGGATTGAATTTCACTTGATCTTAATAGTTTTCATATTAGGCCGTAGTTTCAGTACTACACCAATTTTTAGAATTAAACCATACACTCTTTGCTTAATTAGTTTGTTGTTTTCCACGTGGTATGTTAAGATTTTGAGAACCTCGGGTTTGAGATTAAATGATCCAAATGTTTCATTTTGAAATCTAATGGCCTGTGAAGTGAATCAATGATCTTAATCTATGAATATTGATAAATAACATTTGATCTATATTGAATCAAACCCTTTTTTTTGTCTTAATAAAATGTGGGCTTTCGGTTTGTTTGGTTAAAATATGTCTTTATTCAGTGCACTGTACAGAAAAAAGGAATTGTTTTTCCTTTATATAAGCTTCCAAATTTCGAGCTTAATATTTCAACTAGCCTTATAACTCTATCCATTCCGAAATATAGTCTGTGGTTCGTCTTTTATCATGCATCCTGCTAACAACATCTATCCAATCACTGTTACAGAGGCTTAATAGGAATGCAGCGTGTTCCAGACACTATAGCTATATATGGTCGAAATATAATGTTGCAGACACTATAACCATGTAGGGTCGAATATGCTTGGTGCTAAAGTAGATTGTATTGTATGGGATATAAAGAGGCTAAATAGGAACACAGGGTGCTGCATACACAAAGAGTGTGTTACTATGGGATATATATTTCATTAGTTACAGCACGAAATTCCCTTTCCCCATTGTTCATGCTATACCCGAATATTGACCATATAAATATTAACTGGATGCAGGTGCCTTCTTCGCTTTGAAATGGCAGGCCATATCGGTAGCACCATATTTGATGCACTGGACAGTGAAGTCCAACGGCTTTTCCGTGCCACTTCCTCGGATGTAGTCATGATGGGAGAGGTACCCAACCATTTATTTCTGTTTACTCTTTAAATTTTTTTGCCTCTCCGAATACGTATGTTTTGCCTCACGTAATCCAATTTCATGTTTTCGTGGCACCAGGAGGATGAAAAATGTAAGGTGGTTACAACTTTCGAAGAGATCCTGAATGTTGAAAATGGACTACCAAATAAAGCTTACCACGTATAATAAGAAGCAAAACCACCCACAGTTTCCAGGTAACAAGATTGATTTTCCCTATCAACTGCCCCCTCATTGACTCATAAACCTACAACTGCTAAGGATCAATCTGACCTAGATACGATTGATGAAACACCCACCTAATAAACCCCTTTAGTCCCTAAAATGTCCACCTCCACTATGGTTTCCAGTGATGAAAACTAACTTTACAGTTTCATTCGAAATAAATCATACTTCTTCTCCAAACACAAAGGGTGAGTGTTATCAATAACGGGTATTATGTTAGGTAATTAAAGTCAAGGAGGGATGGCTTTATAAAAGGGTATAATTTGTCTAAGAAAGGTTTCATAACTCAGCTCTCTCATAATAATTTGGCTAGCAATTTTGTGAATTGGGTAATATATTCTGGCAATGACATTTTAGAATCATTGTTTGTGTTTGTGTCAGGATAGACATACTACCACCAGGATTCGCAGTTTGGATCAGGCTATACTTTCACGAAATATATGTATGAGTTCAATTCACTCAGTTTTATATCAAACAAATTGATACTTAAACATTTATATTATTTATTGGTTGTCTTGCAATAGGATCATGTGCTTCAAGTGCTAATTTTATATTGTTTGATTTACCAGTCTTTGATTATGTTTATATATGTAAGATTTACAGCTTCTCTGCCACTTTTTTGTGTCCGCAGTTGGTTTGTTGGTTTGTATTTTGTAGCATTCAGTCTTCCGAGGGTAAGTTAAACACTACACGGAATGGTGGAAGCTTTCGTTTTCTTATGGATCACAGGATCAGTATTCAAAAATAGCATACTATTTTTCCATTATGATTTTTTTGATACAAAATGTACATTATAAAACCTTAAGTTTACTGGGTGTAGTTTTGCACTTTTACTTGCATATGAATCTGTGGCGCAATGGTAGCGCATCTGAATCTATGTCAGAAGGATGTGTGTTCGAATCACGTCAAGTTCACTGTCCGACTTTAATTATATCTGAACCCATTGGATAAATAACATACTTGCAAGAAAAAGAAAAGGTTCAAAAATGAGGCTAGGTTTATTTTATTTCCTAGGACTCACATTGAAATGAGCTGCAAGTAACTGGATTACATGGAAATGAACAACAACGAAAATTTCCTTTTGTTGTCATTAATACATCAATCTTAATGTATTCAACCAATCTTATTAATTTTCTTGGGATGGAAATTCTACTTGGAATATTGCAACTTCAAAGGCGTGGTTGTATGTTGTTGTCTATCAAAAATACATCTGCTTTTCTTACATAGTTTGGACTTTCTGTATGGGATTTCCTTATAAACGCTTTTATGTAAAGTTTAAAAAATTGGGATTTTATGTTCTACCATTTAAAAATACAACATATTACCAGCTTCTCCCATCACATTTCCTTATTGACCTTCTCCATATTCTTCCTGGGTTATATACATTGAAGAAGAGAGTTAATATATCACAAAATGCGCATTTCCACAATCTGACCCCTACATCCTTACAAATGGGGAAGACAATGTAAGGATATTTTAGCTTACCAAGACCTTCAAACATCTCTTGATTCTTTTATTAATCATCTTTCATGATATGATATTTATATTCTAATATGTTGTTAGGATAGGATACGACATTAAACTTGATCCCTTTTATTTTTATTTTTTTTATGATCACTAAATAATTCGAAGACAAGTTTCAGAATTATGTTACCGCTATGATCATCCAATAATTTTACCACTATATTACATTAGATGAAAAAACCCAACATCCCGAGAGGTATAATTGTTCATAGAGTCAGATTATACTTCCTGTCAACACTTAGCTTTTAATGATAACAATGTTTTGGTGGTTAGAAAGTCTCTTTACACAATTTCCATGAATTCTCCCACAATTTATTTTTATAAGTCTTAAATATGTGTTCCTATGTATACATTTTACATAGTTCGATGTGTATCATGAACTTTAGGACTTTTTGAAAATATCTTGCAAAAGTGTCTACCTTATGAAAAATATTATTACATGGAGACGGTGGGTATTATGTAGAATTCGATTTGAGAAAGAAAAGTTAACCTTTTTTTTATAATCATACATTGTTTTGTTAAGACAGGTTCTTAGGTTAGAACCTTGACATATACATTAAATACTCCGATGTCTAACAAAAGCCTAGGCGCGTGTAGAAATTTTTTGAGAAATCATCACATTAATTTAACTAATTAATTGAATTTCTCATGTCACTTTAAAAATGATGATATATGCTTATGCAGTTTAGATACAATGTATATTAATTGAATTTTTACATATATTATACTTGGGTGAAGTTATAAAGGGGCGTAATGATATACTCTTACTTATTAAGTTATTATTCAATAGGAGATATAACTAATTGTTTGTTTATGTTTTAGTTATATAAATTTAGTAACCAAAAAATATGTTGCACTCATATTTTAATTTTTGATAATCAAATAGATAGGTGAGATGGAAAAAGAATGGCATACTTCATAACATCCATGAGTGAGAAAATATGTAAGTGTATGGTCAAGACATGAACTATAAGAACATGGTGTGCTTTCTACAAATCCAAAAACAATTGTTATTATACAAATTCAATGTGGTACTCATTGAAATGGTGGCAATTTTAGGAAAACTTTCTCAACCTCGGGTTGGATACATAAGTAGAAATCATAATACAACGGCAGATGCTCTAGCAAAAAAAAATAATGACCAAATATCTTCAACATATTCATGTCAATCCATATAAAGCAAAAAGTTTAAAAATCAAATATCCTTAACAATGTTTTCGACAAAAACGAAATTGTAAACTTATCGTACTATGTTGCTTGATTAATGATATTTAACCTTTACATAAGAAAAATAAAAAAAAGTGGTACTGATTAATAATTATTATTTTTTATTTATCATCATATTCATTGATGTCAATGTAAGTAAAACTCATGCTACAAGAAATATTGTTAAAAAAAATGAAAACTTGCAAAAAAATCTTAAATACTACGTAATTGAATTCATTCAATTTTGATCTCATTATATCTTAAATACCATAGAGATAGATTACCAAAAGCAAATAACACAGCCTATGTGCAAAAATACTTTGATAAAAAACATGACAATCATATAGACCAGTACAAGCATAGATTATATGTTACAAGATCATTTGCACACATATAAAGGATCTCAAGGATAAATGGAGATGTTAAAACTTAACGTGTAATTACATTTTAAATTGTATCCAAGTAGATGTATGTCAAGTATTATTTTCTTCTGATCGGTTTGATCGTTATTTTTTTCTTTTTTTTTTGAATTTGTTCGCTAAAGAATTTGGTGCTGGTGAGTTTCGAACTCAGGTCTCTGGTATCATCATCCAGCGACTTTACCACTGTTTTACAATGACACATCTGATGTATGTCAAGTATTTTTTATACAAAGTCCTTTGCGATGAGAACAAGAAAATCCTGCAATATAACTTCATCTACACACGTATAGAGGATCTCAAAGATATTATTTATTGACGTACAACTTAAAGCAAAAATAAAAATATTGATGAATATGTGTGACAAACACTGAAACGTGGGGGTGGGGCTGAAACCTGGAGTCAACATGTTATTATACAAGAAGAAGAGGCAACCAAGTAATAATAATGTTAATTATATGGTTACTCATCCAACCGAATTACCGAGGGAATAAATGATTATGGCGAAAACGAGAATATGCCTATTGTAGCTTCCATAAGGATTGCTGAAATTAAAGGTAACTAAGACTAAAAAGGATAAGATAAAAAGATTGTTGGAAATACATATACATTGGTTTCAGGAATATAATATCTAATTTCAATTGAAGCAACAAGGTTAAAGAAATAATACAGGTTAGCTTTATTCAACTTGAAATTATATAAGAATACATGCACATTAAGATGGGAAAAAGGCGTACAAAGTTATAATTGATGGCGAGATATATACATTGATTTCACAACCATACCTTGATGAAGGAGAAAACAGTTAGCAACATGACGAAGCTGGTGGTACGGCAATACGAAATTGATGAGAGACTGGGCATGGAACGAGATTAGCAACAAGCTATTGCCACTGAAAAAATAAATTTCTTTGGCGCGTGAACCACTTGAAATTTTGAAATATTTATACGTTGATAAAGAAGATCGTTCAATATATATAATTGTGAATACATATTGCAAAGTGCAATTATTAAATCAGATCCATTTACATCTCTCAGATCCAAATTGGATAAAAAAAAATGCTTAATAAGACAAGGAGATTGTTGCAGAAAACCTAACCGGTGTTGCTGCTGGGAATATAACAATAATATGGCGGAACGTGATGAGATCGACGGATGGAATACCAGTAGCTAGGTATCAATTTCATATGAAAGTTAGTATGCAGATGATGGACAAAAACAGGGCATAAAGCCTCCATAATGATGGACTCTACTTGACATCCGATGCTTTTACAGAAGATGAAAATCCGATATATAATAAAAAAACTGAGTGACTCACCCAAACTAAAGATTACTGTTATCAATAAGAATGAGTTGTCAAATGGGTATACAAAAACAGTGGTGCGTGAATGCACTACTGAGAATTCGCCATCTATAGATCGAATGGTTTCTCAGGAACATGGATATTGGAATGACAAAAAATGGCTACATACACCCTCCGTCCCTCCTACCTAGGCGGATAAGGTATTACCCCTTAGATTAAGAAGTTGTTTGGTTTTTATGAATACGATGTCTTTTATGGTTCTTGATCTTCACTAATTACCCGTATATAATAAGTAATTAGTTTCAAGATTGGAACCGGAGTGTTTGGAGTTTAATTTACTTGATGTTCTAGGTTATTTTATTATATTTTAATATTTTGCTTTTCAAAACAAATTCCTATCAATTGACGTTCGTTGATATTGAGTACATTTTATCTTTTACATTATACTCCGTAAACTGAGAAGCTTCGAAATCATGGAAGACTCAAAAATATATAATAGTATTAGTTTTTAAAACTCAAGGTATGGTGTTAGTTACTTTTGACAGGTATTGAAAATTAATATATACAACAAAAACCAAACTGAAAAAAAAAACGATACAACCCGAATTACAAACTCATACCATTAATCAAACTAATTTTTTAAGGATTTTACTATCAACAATATGTTAATATATCTTACTATCCATATTATGTCAATACGCAATATATCGAAGTGCACCTACAATGCGCAAATTAGTCTCTTTTAATGTGTTATGTGTTTATAGATAATTCCTGGAATGATACAAGTTACAAGTTGTATAATTGACTACGTTGTAGTCTTTTTCGAGTATTTGGATAGATTAACGAAGTTGCAGTCTTTGTTAATATATTGTTACACTAAAAACTAAAAGGAGAGATTGAGCCTGGGCCGTAAGGTCCCGTTGATACCTAGTTGATAAATAAAGAGATATAAACTCTTTGATTTAATTCTTAATTGAGTCTCGATTTTAAGTTGGTGCTCTTGGAATTAAGTTGGAGTTTGGTCCAAGTGTGGTTGTTATATCCCCGCTTTTTCATTAATCATATCATGGAGTAATTTATATGCATTTATCATATGAGTTTTACAAATTATATATTTATGAAATAAAGTAAAAGAGAATGGAAAATGTTTTTAGACTTTTTGGAAGTCTTCCAAAATTTTACGTATATTGCAAGACTTTAATCAAAACAAATATACACACAAAAGTCACTCAAATTCTTGAAAATAGGTAAGTATACCAAAAGTCACAACCAGTAACTTAAACTTTGCCTTCAGAGTTCTACAACCAGTAACATAAACTTTGAAAGAGATTTTAAAAGACACAACCAATAACACAATACTTCGTAAATCCGTTAAAGTCTTTAAAAATCAAAAGTATCTTTTGAGTAAACCCCCGTTAAACTTCTTTTAAAGGGGTGTATCGGATCATGATTTATCTAGATAAAATTAGATATTAGTTATACCCCAATCTGGTGGATTTATAATATTTTTTAAAGAATCTTTAAGATTCTTATAGATATATGATTCTGGATTATAATGGATTGTCCTAGGAGTAGCTAGATTTTTAAAAATTGAAGTATATTAAAAATTAGTAATATAATTTGAAAAAATCAAGGTCATCATGATTCCCTTAAGAGAAAAAAAAAAGTTGAGGTGGTGGGTGGAGCGGTGGTGGGCGGTATGTGCGGTGTGGTGGTGGCGGTGATGGTTGGTGGTGGCGACGATGGTCGAAGGTGTTGGTTGTGCTGGTGTTGATTGGCGGTGGTGGAAAAACATAACATGTTGTGATTAAAAACAAATGCCCATTAGAATCCATGAAACTCTTGTGGTTAAGAAAGATATGAGATAATAACATATATATACTAGGTATCAACGGGGCCTTAATGCCCCGGCTCAACCTCGTGTGATAGCCTTCAGTTTACATACATTAAAACAGACTTTATTCTAATCGAAAGAGAAAATAAAAAACTTGTTGATCTTGCTATAATTTGGTGTCACGTGTAATTCATTAAAACATACTACATCTTAGTTAATATATCCAGATACTTTAAAAGATAAGTAAGCAATTTAATTACTCAGTCACCTTTTGGTGCTTTTATTTCCATATTTCATTATTTTCCTGGTGAAATACCTTATTTTCTTTTCTTAATATAGCGGTTTTTTCATTTTCTTAAAAGATGTACATGTTTTTAATGCATTAGTGATTGTCCAGAGGAATGTATACATTTTAGGTTAATAATATACAACTCAATTCTTTTGACGTAGGATGTTCCTGCAAAAATCGTAAAATAAACCGATGATGTTGAAATAAAATGACTAAAAAATAGAGACAACACATAAATTTTATTACTATCTTACTCTGATTTAACATAAATACTCAATTGTAATTCAACATGAACAAAAAGATTCTAGTCCGTGAAAAGAATTGAGAACTAAAATTTTGTAATAAAAGATTACCAAGCAAACGAATCGAAATAGATGATACACCCATTGTTTGAATTAGCCTCTCTTCACCTATGAAATCAAGGTTTAAGATTATTTTTTTTTAAGATGTGAATTAGCCTACGGTCGGGCTCAACCTTTTTAGAGTTTTGTTCGGTAACATATTAGTTAGTCGGGTCATTGCAGAACGGTCCCAATATTTAGTTGGTCGTGTTATATTATAGTGTGTTTGCTAGTCGGTCACGATAACGTATTTAATTAGTTGGATCATAGTAGTCGGATAGGGTCGGGTAAATTTTAAAACCAGATATAGTGCCCACATTAGAATTAATGTGTTAGTTGGTCATGTCTGTAATAATCAGAATCATATTTAGTTAGTCGGGTCATAGCAGAATGATCCCAATATTTAATTGGTCGTGTCATATTATAATGTGTTAGTTAGTCGGATCCCAGTAGCGTGTTTTATTAGTTGGATCATAGTAGACGGATAAGGCTGGGGCCATAAAATCTAAAGGCAGATATAGTGCCCAAATACTGAGTTGGTCGTATCATATTATAGTGTGTAAGTTAATCGGATCACAGTAGCGTGTATAATTAGTTGGATCATAGTAGCCGGATAGGGCCCGGACCTACAGCCCAGCCGTGGAGAAAATTTAAAGACTGCCCACATATTTAGTTGTTCGTATCATACTTGTAAGTGTAGCAATTCCTACTTGCTACATATAAATGAATGAACAAAACGTGATGTGTGATAGAAAACAATTTGATGTGTGAATGACTCGAAAGGAGGGCCAACAACTGCATCCATTCTAGAAGAAGCAAGTGACACACGTCAATAAGGAAATAGTTCAGGCCTAAAAGAGAGCTAATGAATTAGCGAAGAGCTACAACCAATTCAGAAGCAAGTGAGACACGTCAATAAGGAAATAGTTCATGCCTAAAAGAGAGAAAATGAATTAGCGAAGAGCCACAACCAATTCAAATCACTACTGGTATGACGCAATGCCATAAAAAGCATTTGTAGTAGAAAACAATCAAGTAAATGTAGAAAAGAGAAAAGTAAATGACCAAAACAACAGAGCCTGGAGTTATACAGTTATGAGTGTAAGGAATGATTCACCATGCCAAATAACAACATTTGTACCTGAATAAGGATTTTGACGATAAAAGCTTAGATGTCAGGTTTCTCCTAGAGAGACAACTGTGATCTCGGTGCTGAGAAGACTTCCCTACTGAAAGAGTTCTTTCGTTCTTGAACCTGAACTTGTTGACAACAACACCTCCATTCTTATTTCAGATTTTGTGCCTGTTAGCAAATGAACAAACTGGTGTTGTAATACGGGTTTATATAATCTTTTACACACACTTCTAAATTACAGAAGGATGATACACAATACAGCTACATTTAATTATACACAAAATATGTGCCATCACCTCTGTAAAGAAAGTTTATCCAAAAAATTGCAAATACCCAAGAAATTAATTTGCGAAGAACCACCTCATGAATCAAGCGTTAAACCCCTTACAACTGTAGCGCTGGTATAAGCATGTATAAACAGCTATAACGTAATGAACAAATATATATATATATATATATATAACAGTTGTGGGCTCCAGGTGAGATTTACCGTTTAAAGTAAATCACTGGTATAAACTTTATTTGTGCGACTTTTGGACCCTAAGAGTTTCCATTGTATCCCTATGGAAATTAAAACTATGAATTGTTCCTGCGACTTCGCAGTCTCGAGTCCCTAAATTAATTCTTGTCTGGTCCTGGGTATTGAGAACCCAACCAACAGCATCTCCTTAATAACAGGAATTTTTTCTACCAATTGGTGTTGAAGAACCAATCTCTACATGTCCATTTCATAACACAATATAATCATTTGATAACATCCGAAGATGTTACAGCTGTTTGTGGAGAAGGCAGTGAGACTTACAAATGTACCACCTACAGATAAGTTTGGATACACGTTTCAGAAATGTCATCCGTGGATCGAAGGTGGGGCACCAAGATCCAGGACTTTGGATTTCAAAGTTATGTGGTGCAATTATTTCACAATATCTGCTTCACAGTTTAATGTTATTGCGATTTAGCCATTAAGACGTACATCAATAGTTAAGGGATTTGAAGTATAAGCTACCTTGCTCTGATTTTTAGTACACCAAGTGACCAAGAGTGAGCAAGGATTTCAAGATTGAAGTACAGCTTGTAGCATAGGTCTACGTCTATGTTGTAAAAGGCGCTCTAAGCGTAACTCCAGCGCCCGAGGAACCATATATTCCACTACTTTCCGCCCTAACGCCTTAGGCGAGCGACTATGGCGCTTTAGGCGCCTCGCGGAAATATTAGGCGCTAGCCTAAGCGCCAAAGGCGCCTTTATTTCTCTGTTTCTTTTTTAATCAAAATCACAGACGTAATAAAAGTCTCAATCACGCATAATATCAATTAATGATAATAATAATATGGAAACAAAACATCAGCAAAGAATGATAATATGGAAACATCATTAATAGCTAGATAATAATATTTCTCCTTCACGTCAATTAGTGATTGAAATATGGAAACTTCATTCACTGTAAGATATTGAGATTGCTATGTATAACTTCATTCCCGGTCAATGGTTAAACACGGAAACTTCAACAGTAATAAGGTAGCAAGGAAATATCAACGCATGGACAATGAATGATCAATGTATGAAAACTTTATATATGGTAAAATACAATTATTAATGCAAAATCGATCACCATTGAAATCAATGATGAAAATATGGAAAGAAATAATAATAATAAGTTTTAAGGGAATAACGTGAATTATCTGGTAGGAAAGATGGTCCAAGAGGTGATTTCAATGAGGTTACTGTTGTTCTATTTCCTTTATTACACTATCAATCAGCGCTCCAGAGATGGTAAGAAATATAATGAATGACGCGATTGTCGTGATTGATTCTTATTTCCTTGACCAACTTTGACTGTAGAAGGATCAATCAAGGGCATGAATGACGAAAATATGGAAAGATATATTGATATATCTTAGTGGGTCTTCTTCCATTCTCATGTCTATTCTTTCAGTAATGAAATACCCCGATTTCTCTTGGTATATTTCAGTAATAAACATACAGTTAAACGCACACCGTCAATATAGTAATCACAAAATCAGGTGAAAGTTCCTTAAGTTGTACGCTAGAATCATCCTGATGGCAATCTCTTAAGTGCGGATCTTGATCGGCAAGAAGTTCTTGGTTAATATAATCACCGACGTACTGATCTTCATCAGCAGGAAGTTCTTGGTTAATTACTAATGCAAAAACAGCACAAATCATATCAGTGATCGCCTAGGCGCCCAGGCGCTAGGTCTGGCGCCTCACCTCGCGTAGCGCCTAATACAACATAGGTCTACGTCACTGCAAACTTCCCTGCCAAAGTAATGCATATGGTTGGTGTTATTTTTATCGGGGTTTAATCTTTTAAATGAAATATAAATTAATACATCTCGGAAATTCTTTAATTACCATGGTATTTGTTCGCAAAGGTGGATGATATAGCAATCAGCAATCACCACTGGTGACAAATCACTCTTAAACTAATTAGAATCAACCTGTTATATAAAATCTTCCGAAAGGGTGATTTTGAGTTTGCACCTGTTATATTTGATTTTTCGTTAGGCTGCTATTATTTAAAAATTTATACAATATTGAATATTACCATGCAAGTAGATCAAGATGGGGGTGTCCCTTAGGTTCTGTATAGGCAGTTATCACATCCGGCATTCCTGGCCAAATAATCCAGTGACTGGAGGCTAACACCACCATCCTTACGCCCGGGTAATCCAAGTCCCCAGCAAATGAACAATCATGTATCCGATAGTACCAATATGCATGACGATCTATGAATGATGTTCAGCAGCAAGTGGAGGCACTCTGACTGGCATGGCTACTTACTATTTTACATGTCCCATAATGAACAAAGGGATAAAATGAATAAAGATAGTATCAACATGTATAAAATATATGCATTTTACCCAAGCTTTTCCTCCTAAGTAATGAAAGGTTAGAGCTACGTTTTACACAGTTAAGAATTTTCTACCTCATGGTCAGTCGGTAATTTCCCATCCTTTTTTACAGTTTAGATAGGTCAAAACCTTCCAAACACAAATGACATAGGACCAGCTATCCAGCAGTACATACTCTTTCATAATATCAAGCGCTGTGATAAAACAGTCATAGATATATTCAAGTATTGCAATCCCCTCAAACATCGAACCCAAAAAAAAAAAAGTAAATGTAAAACAGGCTTGAACTCGTAATAAAATCCATTTATCAGCAGTGAAATCCATGTTTGGAGCTAAGTTTAATTGGTACTCTTAACATTGCCACTCTCCTTTCCTGCAATCACAACCCTCTTTCAATCAACGCAAGTAATTCATGTGCTTCCCTGCAATCTCAACAGCACCATTTCCTCCATCATCCTTTCTATACCCACTGACAGCAACCAATAGCTCAACTTCATAGCTCAATCTCAACTCGAAACCCCTTTAAACACGTCATCCCTCGATATCAATTATCGCCACTGATTCCATCTCTTCACATGGACAACCGAAACAGCTACGGTGAAAGAAACCATGCCGTTTGAATATCAGCAATTCACCAAACATGCTTGCAACAAATCAACCACAGATTTATTTTATTCAGTACACAAAAGATGTTCTTTTGAATAAAAATAGCACCTGCAATACAAAGCACAAAAAATCAACCCCAAACAAATATATCTATTCAGTACACCACTAAAATTTACTCCGTTCGTTTACCTCGTGTAGTTTAGCCCTGTAACTTTAAGAATGTACTTTTCCTGAATTTCTTCACCATGAACTCAAATTTCAATCAACTAAATAAAACCCACTACTTTAAACACTTAAAAATCAAAACTAATCTCTAAAAATTGGTTAAAGTTCAGATTTTGACAATAAAATTCAGAAACAAAATCCTGTGATGTTGAACTGTTATGGACAAATGAAAATCCAGTGAACTTGTATTAGTTAAAAGGAAAGTTCATGCTAAAAGTACTAATAATGCTTTTCGGTGGTGCTACAACAATGTAAGGCTAAAAAGAAAAGAATAGTTTCCGAACAACATATAGTTGAAAGTCTATCTGAACTTTCAACTGCAAAAGTAGATATCCAGTCAACAAAGAACATTATGAAAAAAAATTCCTTTGCTCGGTAATTCAAGCAAATCCAAATTCAAGGAAAGAGGCGAGAGATGAGGGCGGCGGAGAAGAGTGGCAACTTATTAGGGTTGAAGGGAAAACGGAGGCAGAGAAGAATTGAGGGTTTAGAAGAAAGTATGAGAAGCGAGACGGCATACGTATTTTTAGGTTTTAGGGTTAATTAGAGTTTAATTAGCTCTGTAAACAACGGATATATATATATGGTAAAACTCGTGTTTAATAAGTGTGGCCCCCTTTCATTCCCAGCTGTCCAGGTCAAATGAAATCCAGACGATACCGCGAGATGACCTTTTTCGGCCAATCCTGTCCGTTTAATGACTTTTTGATCAAGGAGTCAATTACCACGTCCTTTTGTAACTATGATGAGGAAGTTGAGTAACCCACGCGTAGGGCCTTAGCCTAATTTCAAACGGTTTAGAACCCATTGAAGTCTTCTAAGTTGAGGAGGGTTTCCTCCAAATCCCCAAATTGGGAACTTCTTTTATGCTGTAATTCGGAGTATTGTTTCTCTCTAATGAGATTTCAGAATCGTTAACAACTTTCACGCTACCTTCTCTCACACTTCATTCACTCCAGTGGTAAACTGCTGAAATAACAGGTAAATTTGAACAGAGTTTGCCTCATTTGCGTATGATATTCTGGTTTTCTATTTTATTATAAATGGATCTTGTCTCTCTAAATTGGTACCAAAATACTTGAGAACTTTTGGGTCTGTAACGAATGAAAAGCCACTTTTTAATTCTTGTTTATAAAGGGCTTTCAATGTTTTAAAATCATTTATCTTCAAACTTAAGGTTTTAGGTAGGTTTCAGGGTTTTATTTCTTGGTACCTACATTCTTCTTAATCGGTTTCTACTTTCTATCACAGGTACTTCCATATTGGTATCATAGTATATTTTACTTCCATCGTGGTTCCGTGTAACCAATTCGGAGTTAAAAATTGGGCAAAATAAAGTTCAAAGGAGCAGAGTTGAGCTATTTGAGTTTTTAGTCCTTATCTGTAGATTTATTGTAGTCAAAGTGGAGATTTTACAAGCATATTCAACTCAAAACCTGGATTGATTATGGAAACACCCTAGTGAAGGTTATCAAACACATTTAGTTCCGTATTTTTGTTTTGCTAAGACTTTTTTTTTTTTTTTTTGCTTAGTCTCTGATATCTGTTTTTATCTATTTATTTTTTAGGTCTCCAATATGTCTATGGTTTTGAATTTTCCTATCAAGAATTTGAAACATGCAGCTCCAAGTAAAATCGTGAAGGGTTTGGGTACAAGTTTGCTTATTGGCTATTTTGTCCAGGCTCACTTGAAACTGGTAACGCACTAACCTTTCAAGTAATATTTGTAGTTACTAGTTAGATGTACATTCTAGTGTTTGGATACTAATGGTTGATCCTTGGGTTTTTTCAGCAGCTATGTTTAACTTTTTCATCATTTCATTCATTTGTTCCTGAATATTATGAAGCCAGTTGTGGAAATTGGGGTTCACCGGAAGACAATAAAATAATGTCAAAGCACATCCTCTCTTTTTTTCGAACTTTTTTATAAGCTTGAATCTTTTAACTTTTTAAACCATTTTCGAGAACCTTATCCTCGTACAGGAATTAGTAATACAGACACTCCAAATTATGGGGGGTGGGGGGGGATTACTCTTCTTGCGTCTTATGAATGTTCATTTATGGGATTTTTTTCTACCAAAGAACTGTTGTCTGTTTAAACTTTTGATCTCCTCAATTGATAGTATATTGCAGATTATAAGTCTTTAAGACAAAAATATGTAGGAAGAAGATAAAGAGAGGAAGTGGTTTTGGAGGGATACAGTGCACATATCTAAATTCTAATGTTAGAAAAGTACTTAATCCAATCCAACCTTGAACGAATCACATTCATGTAGAAGGAAAATGCCATCCCTATAATCATGCTAATTTGTTCTACTATTGTTACTTGCTCATCTATTATCTTTTTTTAGTCTAATACTCCACTGTTTTTGTTTCAGGAGAAAAGGCTAACTGATTTAGAGTCTAAAGAAATGGTATTTCAATTTCCATCTCTTAATTTTGATTGATTTCCTTTGTTTTTCATTATATTTGCTTGATCAGTTCAACTGCTGGCTTGCCTTTTTTTGTCTTCTCTTTTTAACCTCTTTTATAATAAGAGGCCTGCTACCTACAAGCCCAGGTAGCTAGGCAACCACCCACCCCACCCAAAATGCTGACGAGTTTCAAACTCAGGTTGCTTGCATGCCTTTTTTCTTTTCTTTTCTGTGTTCTTTTTTTTTAATCCAAATTGAATCGATGACAGTTGGCACGATTCTTTCCAAACTCCTTTCTAGTTATTGCCATCTTAGAGTTGTTTTGTCTTTTTGGTTCATTTATACCAATTTCCCAATTTTGCTTCATATGTTGATAAGTTCAATGTCTATCAGCCATGTTTCTTATTTTAGCTTGCCAAATGATTTTTTTTTCTTCTTTTGAGAAAAACAAGAGGCAGATAAATGTAAAAACAAAAATAGGAAGTTTACAAGCCAGCCAACCATTAATTTAAGCTCCCTAAGTTAGAAACAGACATCTTCTAGCTAAACCGTCTGCTGCAAAGTTGGTCTCTCAAGACACATGAGAGTGAAATATTGGTAAATTTCCTTATTACCTCAGTCCACCTGTTTTTGAGATCCCTGGGTATATGATTCTTCAAGAATAGTTTTATTTTAATTTTTGAATCAGACACCTTCCAGACTTGACCCAATTCTTTGTGGCAGTCCACTTTCATCCTTAAAAACTAGTGCGTATTAAGATGTGGTGATTCCCAGACCAGCAAAGATGGTACCAAACTACCAAAGACTTCATCTCCTCATTCCAAATCAACATACCAGTCTTAACTCTCCCTGGATTTTTCCTTGAAGAGCCATCACAACTGATCTTCACACAGCCCATAGGAGGCGGATTTCACTTGCATTTAGTAATTAAAATACTGTCTGCAGACCTTAAACCTACCCCAAGGCTAGATAAGGCATTGAAGTCTGACATGTTCTTTGAAAACCTTTACACTACTGCCACTTCCTTTGAAAATATGTTTTTCAGCCTACCATCTAAAAAAATGCATAGATTTATAATTTTCTATGCAGTGGTTATTGTTGCTATGCATGCTACTTTCCATCATTCGTTTATGACACGGCTAGAGAACTTGGTCATTTTTTGAAGTACTAATATCAAAAGTGCCACTCCTAAAGCCAAATGTGATATGGACCCACACCCAAATGGATAAAGAGAAAGGGAATGACCAAAGTAAGTGATTCTTTCTTGCCATAATAGAGACAGCACCTGGAAAAATATTTCTGTTTGTCAACTTGTAATATGAGTAGCTTTGTAGTAGTGTCTAGTTAATACATGTGGGTTGTACTTACAAAAAGTTGTTCATCTTTCCTATTCAACTTCCATCAAGATGTTGAATCTGTTTCTTTTCCCTTTGCCTCGTAGGTGCTTCTTGAGAAGCTAAACAGAGATGCAGAGAAATTTGACTTCGAAGCACAGAGATGGGTAGATTTGGCCAAGGAGATTGTGGCGATTAGGAACTCCTCCGACCCCAATTTATAAATCATTTTGTTCACCTCTGAACAAAACCTCCTCAAAATCTTTTGTTAATGGTTTATTCATAGACGTATATATGTTTGACCAGGAGAACCACTAAAAAATAAAGGTACAACTAATTCTTTTTGGTGAACTTGGCAATTCCTTAGTTACAGTATACATGCGTTTACAGTTTGATCCATATTTTGTCAATGCTTAAGTACAACATGTAAGTAAATGTAAATACATCTGTAGTACATGCTTATAGACTAGTTAGCAAGGTTGTTAAATCGTGTTTCATATCTAAGAACCAAATCGGATGTTTTACCATTAATTGAAGATTCATTGTAAATCTCTGAATACATACACATATATATAAGTTTGATTATATGTTATTAGTATTATAGGTATAGATGATGCAGAATACATAACACAATCTAGCTTCCAGATCAATGGTTGGGCACTTGAGTTCGAATCTTGTGCTTGTTCTCGTGCGAGTCAAAATGTCTCCAAATTTTATTTTTAATAAAATCACTCGGAAAGCACAGATTCAGACGTGTTTGACTTATAAATCGACGTGGATCGTAAGAGTCACGGTAATCGGATTCATAACTGAGATTCGAATCGTTTGGGGCTTTATAAAAATCACTTGGAAAACACAGATTAAGACGTGTCTAACTTATAATCAATTTAGACGTGTCTAACTTATAAATCGTGAATAGTAAGTCACAATAATTTGATTCATAATTAAGATTCAAATCGGTTTGGGAAATTTTGTAGCTAATCGTATGATTTTAAAAACTATGCCACTTACCATTGGGAAAACTTCAGTTCCAATGTTCCATCGTACATAGCTGTGCCAGTAATAGGTCGGAAGTGGGAAGATACACGCCCTCTTTTGAATAAAAGGAAAAAATTGTGGAGCAAAAAGATATATATAGACTTTTCACTCGTTATCATGTACTCATCCAGCCGCAACTGCAGTATTGATACCTTATTTGTCCACTCCTTTCCATCCCTCCATACTTGATTAAGAATTAGTAAGCTTCTATTAAATACTGAGCGTTCATTAGAATCATTACAGACCGATTTTCCATGGTAAGCAATAACAAAGATAGGACCCTACAAAATAGATCTTTTTTGAGGTGCTCTACATTTCTGATGATTTTCCTTTTTTCCCATAACAGAACATTTGCATCAGTCCTCTGTTTCTACAATAAAATTTTACAGAGGGAAAAGGTAAATACTTTTTACAAAGTACAAAATAAGATTCATTCCTGCTTAGCTTCATTGCTAGGAGTTGATTTTCTGTTGTCGACATCATGCCGAGGAGTATTACGCACAACAAAGATTATGGTACCAATTAAGAGAGACGTGTGTGTGCGGGTTTTCAGCTTAGTCACAGCATTTCTTCTCGAAGTAAACATTAAAACGGCATTAGCATTCCATGAAATGAAACTATTTAGCAGAAGAAAAGGAGAAAACATCTTAAGTAATTAAGCTCATGAATAGTAATGGCTAACCTCTTCATTATCCGCCCCAGATCACTACTTTCGGTATCTTGCCCAGAATCCCTTTCTTCTTGAAGAAGATGATTCACTAATTTCGAGAGACCTAGTCGACTTCATACCAAGCGAGAAGTGTCTCCTTAAGAAAGGTCCCGCAAAGGAACTCCTCCTGCTGGAATAAGGTCCAGTGAATTTGGGGGATTTTCCTTCTCTTCTCCGTTGGTTAGACACCACCGAATCCCCCTCAACATCACTATCCATTACACGGTTTCTGGATATCCTGTTAAATCTTAACTTCAAGTCTACTTCTCTTGATGTTTTTCCAGAAATCTTCGCCACATGCTTCCCACCACCAATGCATATCGGGCAAGGTGGATCATACCTGTCATTCTGTGATGTCATGCTCTCTAAGCACTCGGCATGGAAAGCATGCCCGCAGATCAGGACAGCCACCACAGAGAGTTCAGTACTGCCCCATGATGATCTTTCTGCCAAAAGTTTGGAACAAACCCCGCATGCACGAAGATCAATGGAGGGAGAAGATAAAGGCTGGCTATCTGACCTTGTTAGTTTACCACGGCTAGAGCCCAAGGACTCACTGTCAAAAGACCACCTCTCTCTTTGAGAAGACGCCACAAGCTCAGAAAAGGTACGCATTGACCAACCATCCGAAGACCCACCATGGGAGCCCAATGTCAAGTCATTGCTACAGGTAGAAAGGACAAAGGACTGTCTTCCCTCAGATAGTGAGTTGTTATTTGGTGACTTAAATCCCCATATTCTGCTATCAGGGACTTCTCTCAAGAGCTGGTGTCCAGGAGAACGTCGGGCTCTCCTTGACGGGGTTGAGCTTGAAGTAGGTGGATGCCTGGAAGTGCATGAAATTTCTGACTTAGGAACTGTGAAAAGGGGGGTTGAAGGTACAGAGAAGGCAAGCTTCGAAGATGATGGATCTGCAACTGTCGGTGTTTCAGTTATATCCTTCACCTACAGAGAAAACACACAACTTTCAGTAAAGACAAACTAAAGAAATAAAGAAAAATTGTCCGCAGCAACTCTAAATGGTTCAAACTCACCTCAGTAGAGAAACTGCTTCTCAAGGATATCTCTGTTGCAAGCACATGGAAAGTAATCAGATATAACACTCAAATAGTGCAGACAGAAATCTTAATGGCCAGCAATTGATTTAGTTTGGAAGTCCTTTGATATCTTTATCTTTTAAAGGGAAAAGTTTCTTTAAGATCGAAAATACAAACAAGGGAAACTTGATAATTTCAACTACCACTTCAAAAATTGAAGAAAATAGTT
Source organism: Papaver somniferum (assembly GCF_003573695.1). NCBI lineage: Eukaryota > Viridiplantae > Streptophyta > Magnoliopsida > Ranunculales > Papaveraceae > Papaver > Papaver somniferum. Next base: position 3,162,756 of record NW_020622492.1, read on the forward strand.
AGTAACCATACATGGGAAATATCACCACTAACAGGCCATGAAGTCCTCCATCATCCATGCATTTTCCGAAAGTCTAGTTGAGTTTTAGTATTAGTGTAACATTAAACTGGCCAACAAAATTAATTAAGCAGGTAATCTCTGTTATTCATTATCACTTTGAGCTCTTAATCAGAAGCATCTAACACTAGAAAATCTCTGATGATATGCAAATTGATATTTGGATCACTTTTGTTGGTTTTCTTCTAACTGTACTTTTCTGCTTTCTTCTTTTACATAGAATTTGGTGAACTCACATCACTTTGTTAGTTAGTATAGATTATAATGTAGTAATGTACCCTTTGCTTCATGACAATGATGACATAATAGAAGTCATCAGCAGAAAGTAAAGGTGCAATTCAGATCCATAAGTACAAAAGGGATGAGATGTTTTTTTTTTAATAGGAAAGAAGATACATAAAGAACTTAAACTTTAATTTAAGTAACAGGAGTATTTCATGAGATCTCCAAACTCTTGAGCAGAGACTCGATCCGCTGACCTCCTGCTTGAGAGTCGGGCTCCTGGCCAACTGGGCTAGCCCCTGATGGATAAAGGGATGAGATGTGAATGGGTGCAATTAGTTAAGTCTACTATCTGAAGCTTGGAGTACTGACCCAAGCAGATCATCGTACATATCAACGCTTGGTGATTTTCGTCTCTCATTAAAACCTTCCTTACAAAAGACAGAATTAATAATGAAGAGGGGGAATACTCGGTAGCGCCAAATTATAAAAAATGGAACTATACTAAGGAGAAGAAAAACAGGGCATAGGGCACCACTAGACCAACAATCTAGATATGAAGTTCTTTTAGGGGCTAGGACGAAGACACAAATATCAACCCAATATGAGTGAAGGTGATAGATAAATGGCAGTCTAACATCTACAGAGAATATGCATTTAATAAAAGAAAAGGAATTTATAATGGCAAAGGCTTGCCTGAAGCAGGAGTAGCCAAATCCCCAGCAGCTCCTTCATGAGCTGGAGACTTTTGCCATGCAGGAGATTGTAAACTTTCCAAAGGACTTCCTCCATCTGATATATCATCTCTACTTACGTCCATTCGGCCCTTAATCTCCAAGCCAACATTGCCACTGTGTCCACGAGAATACTGACTGTGAATACTCCCTACTTCACCAGCCACGCGCCTTCTATTATCCCAGCGAAAACTCCATGATGGGGAATACCCACCACTCCTGTGATCACTGCTCGTTCCGTTTGGTGCACTCCTTTCTTTAATAGCAACACAACATGCCGATCCCATGATTTCTCATATAAACTCAAATAAATATCTATAGTGGTATCAAAAAATTCATATACTTGCTACGTCCTGTAGCTCAGAACTCACCGAACCCAACACCTCTCAAAATCCTCACGTCCCTTATTATGCAATACCAAAGATTCCTGGGCAAAACAAACACAGCACATCGACAACAAAAGATTAGTACATGACAACATGAGGAAACAGTTAAGACTCTCAAATATGGGCCGAATTGGAAGCAAGAATAAGACCAAGTTCAGATGATAAAACATGTTTTACACTTAAAAAATGTTCCACTCCTGCCACTGTAATTACATAACTCTAGAAGAGTACACTAGTGTTTTCTGTTAGATTTGATAATATCACCATTTAAACCCTTAGCTAATTCTTTTAAAGAGCTTACAGATGTCACCACCGTCCTACCAATGGATTCACAAATATAAACACTACCCATAACCCCCAAACTATCAACAGTAAATCCTAAACCCGAATAACAACTGAATCCACTAAGGGAAAAAGAAAATAATGCAACTAAAATTTCACATGATAGTTCATACTTCAACTAAGTCTTTTAATAACCCCAAATTTCATCAGCTCAATATAACAAGAATAAAATGAAAAATAGATATTTATCATACCTAACATCCAATCTCATTCACTTCAAATAATAAGCTTCCAATCAAGATCCCTAAAAACCACCAAAAGAACAAAACAAAACAAAACAAAACAAAACAATAGTAATAATAATGATCAGAACAAAATAGATCACTAATTTACCCGTAAACAATAACAGTCGTCGTATGTGCCTACCAAAAATATCTACCCAAAATTTCCCATTTCATCTAGGGTTTTCAACGTTTCAGTATAAAAGGAATACCAGTTTATTACGAAGAATAAAGAAAGCCCTAAGTTCATTTTTTCTTCTCCATATGAAAATGACGTGATAGAAAAAACCGTACCTTTTTTTTTTCCTTTCTTCTAGGGTTCGTTTAGTCTTCCACAGAAGAGCGAGAGAGAAAGAGAAGAAGGTTTTAAACTCCGTTTACTTTGTCTAATCGTTTCGCGGTAATATGGGTTTCATTAAGTGTTGACGGGTTAAGTTTCAGATTAGTTTTTATACGGCGTTTCTTCTTTTGATGGTAACTTATAGAGCACGCGGAGTGCGTAGTACGCCATCATTGCTTTGTTTTTTCCTTTTTTTCTTTAAGGTAGGTAGTTTATTTAAGTGAAAAATACTATAACCTCCATATATTATATGCGTTCGATATATATAGAAGCTCCACCAAATGGTTATTCATTGTCAACTCCATACTTTAGGAAAATGATATTAATAGGTCCAAAATATCAAATTTTCTTTCAGATCTGACCCATAATTATATATTATGTATTTTAGTATTGGCAAAATTACCCTTTATATACAGAAGGAATACCATCATATTTTTTTCATTTCTCTCTTCTCTTTCTCTCTCTTCTCCATTCTCTTCTCTCTCGGCTCCAGCGAAATAATTTCTAGGGTTACTTTTTTTGATTTTCATTTCCGTACTCTCTCTGATTTTCGATTGTAAATCAATGGATTTTAAGTTAATTAGCTGATTCGAAAAATTCAGGTAAGATTCGAGTTATTTTTCAGTTCCATTTTTCGAAAAAATCAAGTAAGATTTTAGTTCTGATCTAGTTTTGGTTTCTGTTTTGGTGATTTTATTCCGATCGGTAAAGAAGAAGAACGACTTGGTTCTTTTCTGATTCAATCAAGTGGTTTCAGTTGGTTCGATGCTACTTCAGGTAAGGTTTTCAATTTGATTCAATAGGTTTTTCTCATTACTAATTCTCTTTAGCTAGTTTTGATTGATTCTATTTAGATCGGAAGAGAAGAACAACATGATTTTTCTCGAATCAATCGATTCCTGTATTTCGAATCTAGGTACGTTTTGTAAGTTCTAGATCTGGCTTGACTTGTTCGAATTTTTTGATTCGTATGGGTAGTTTGAAACTTAGAAATTACTGTGCAAGTGTATGAGATGAGTTTTAGACTAGCAAGTTTGTGAATGTGATTAATGTTATTTCCTTGTGGTTAGTGCTTTTATAAACTACTGTGTGTATAATTTGTATATCGTATCTGGTTCTGGTCATGGTAAGAAGGAAGTGGTCAATGTGATTGAGTTTCTCATTTTGATGATGATATACAACATGTGTAACTTGCATCTACACATCCAAATTGCATGTGTAACTTGCGTCTATACATCCAAATTGCATGTGTAACTTGCCTCTACACATCCAATTAGCATGTGTAACTTGTCTCTAAACATCCATTATATATAATTTGTTAGTTAGTTTCGATTTTTTTTGGGTTTGTTTGGTTCTCTGTTATGTTATTTACTTCAATTCTAGAATCATCTGATTGCAGCTTCATTAGTTATCTCGAACTACAATAATGGGAGATAGCGAAACTCTAGTTACTCAGGCCTTTGCTGATATGGAGTACCCGTCTGGTGATTACAAGCATGTGGCCTCAGATGCCAATATAATTATGCATAAAGCACCTATTACCTCAGCTGAAGATGGTAGTAAACTACAGATATTACCCAAGAAAACTGGCAAGCTGGAACAACTAATCACGACGCGAATGGAAACATTCAATATGCATCTGGAGAGGCTGCTAACGAGCAACCGTTGGAGGCTGATTCTGGTATGTTTCTCATTTTCTTTTCATTACCTGAGATTTCTATTCTCTCAATAATCCTTTGTTCATTCACATACCTTCGTGCAAGTACATTCTGTTGGAAATTGTTATCTAGGTTTCTGCGAAACTTGTGTGACATGAAATGAGAAAATATAACTATTAAATTATAGGCATTAGACGAGGAAAAATGATATCATGTGGTTGCTGTGAGGATACTGCTGGTTAATGATTTTATCATGTCTAACGTTTCAGCGGTTTCCTAAGTCATCGCAAATTACCTAACATTTCAGCAGTTTCTATTGCAGAAAAGCGACTATGGAGCGTAGTCAAGTCCACATCATTAGACTTTAATGCTTGGACCTGTTGATGGTGGTCTTTAGTTCAAGGGATAAAAACGTAAACCCTGATGTTGATGGTGGTTTTTAGCTTTGGGTTAAAATCGTAAAACTGTACATCTGACATGATGTCACTATGACCATTAGCACATTTATTGAATCAATCAGCATGCCTATGTAAGAATTACCAGGGTACCTTTTTTTTATATACATGTGTCATGTTCCACAGCAGAACCCATAGCATTGACTGACATCATCTGTGCCAAACCCTAATTCTCATGCTAGCGTGCCAATGGCAAACCATGCCAGCCACGTCTCCGCGCCAAGGCATGCCAACCATGCCATCTGCACCACCGTGCCAATGGAAAACCATGTCAGCCACGTCTCCGCGCTAAGGCATGCCAACCATGCCAGCCGCACCACCGTTCCAATGGAAAACCATGCCAGCCACGTCTCCGCGCCAAGGCAAGCCAACCATGCCAGCCGCACCACCGTGCCAATGGAAATCCATGCCAGCCACGTCTCCGCAGGCATGCTAACCATGCCAGCCACGTCTCTGCGCCGAGGCATGCCAACCATGCCAGCCGCACCACCGTGCCAATGGAAAACCATGCCAGCCACGTCTCTGTGCCAATGGCAAACCATGCCAGCCACGTCTCCGCGCCAAGGCATGCTAACCATGCCAGCCGCACCACCGTGCCAATGGTGAACCATGCCGGCCACGACTCCGCGCCAAGGCATGCCAACCATGCCAGCCGTACCAAATGCGCCAATGGCATGCCGTGCCAGCCGCATCTCTACGCCAAGGCATGCCAACCATGCCAGCCGCGACACCGTGCCAATGGTAAACCATGCCATCCATGTTCCCATGCCAAAGCCATGTCGGCCCCGCTACATGCCGCTGGCTGCCAAAACGAAGGGTTGCAACAATCAACGGCCACCCTTCCATTTGAGACGAAGATCTTAGCCGTCCAAGGTCACCAACCAACGCATGGTAACCTTTGGCACAACGCCAAAACCCTAGTTTTGGCCGCGCCTAAACCACGCCAAGGCATGCCGACCATGCCACATGTGCCAATGGCATGCCGTGCCATCCACCTTGCCGCGCCTAAACCATTCCATGCCGGCCTTTCCTTTACGGCTGCTAAAACGAAGGGTTGCAACAATCAACGGCCACCCTTCCATCTGAGATGCAGATCTTAGCCGTCCAAGGTCACCAACCAACGCATGGTAACCTTTGGCCCAACGCCAAAACCCTAGTTTTGGCCGCGCCTAAACCGCGCCAAGGCATGCCGACCATGCCACGTGTGCCAATGACATGCCGTTCCAGCCACCTTGCCGCGCCTAAACTATGCCATGCCGACCTTTCCTTTACGGCTGCCAAAACGAAGGGTTGCAACAATCAACGACCACCCTTCCATCTGAGACACAGATCTTAGTCGTCCAAGGTCACCAACCAACGCATGGTAACCTTTGGCACAACTCCAAAACCCTAGTTTTGGCCGCGCCTAAATCGCGCCAAGGCATGCCGACCATGCCACGTGTGCCAATGGCATGCCGTGCCAGCCACCTTGCCGCGCCTAAACCATTCCATGCCGGCCTTTCCTTTACGGCTGCTAAAAAGAAGGGTTGCAACAATCAACGTCCACCCTTCCATCTGAGACGCAGATCTTAGCCGTCTAAGGTCACCAACCAACGCATGGTAACCTTTGGCCCAATGCCAAAACCCTAGTTTTGGCCGTGCCTAAACCGCACCAAGGCATGCCGACCATGCCACATGTGCTAATGGCATGCTATGCTAGCCACCTTGCCGCGCCTAAACCATGCCATGCCGGCCTTTCCTTTGTGGCTTCCAAAACGAAGGGTTGGAACAATCGACATCCACCCTTTCATCTGAGATACGGATCTTAGCCGTCCAAGGTCACCAAACAACGCATGGTAACCTTTGGCCCAACGCCAAAACCCTAGTTTTTGCCGCGCCTAAACCACGCCAAGGCATGCCAACCATGCCACATGTGCCAAAGGCATGCCGCGCCAACCACACCTCCGCGCCAAGGCATGCCAACCATGCAAGCCGCACTGCCATGCCAAAATCCTGGCTTGGCCACGCCTAATCATATCAAAGTCATGCCAGCCATGCTTTCATATCGCTGGCTACCAAGCGAAGGGTTGCAATAATCAATGGCTACCCTTCCTCTCAAGATGCAAAATCTCGACCGTCGAAGGTCTCCACCGAGCCGGAAAGTCTCCCTAGCTCAACTTGCCAAACAACAACAACATGCTACATGTTTTCCACAGAAACACTCGAGACATCAACACATATCACAAACTGGGTTACAGCGTGAGACGTACATTACGCCCGTTACAAGACAGTTTCATAAGGATGAGGCGGTTAGTAAATAAAGGGAGTAATGGTGAAACGCTTTCCTTCATTATGGAACATCATTTCCAGGCGTTACCGGTTACCACCTCCTCCCATTTACTCATCCGTTTTCCATTTCTTACGAGACCAGAGTACGTTTCACTTCGACTTGAATAAATAGGTCTTACCTATTTCCACCAAAAAACAAGTTCTGGTCAGGAGCGTACAACACTCAGAAAATATTTGTTAGCTTTCCCATATGTTAGCTTACGCTTTCTGATACAAGTCAAACAACTACTCTTCCAGAACCAACTATTCTGGTCTCAACACTCTCTTCGCTTCCCTCCCCAAAACCAACCCTTCTCCTTCTCTTTGTGTCCAAAGCAAGTCTGTAACATCCATTTATTGGTTTAGGACGGATTTGTACAGATTGATCTCTCGAATATAAAGTACTTCTTTGCAGTATATTGTTTAGGGTTTAGACTCGTTTCTCACTCACTCACGCGAAATTACCGAAATCAGCAGAAACCGTTTTCCTCCTCAAACAATTGGCGACCACAGTGGGAGATCAATCTCTCGGTTGCAATATCGATTTCCAATTTCCGATATCACCTTTTACTTACAACTTCAATATGGTGGAACTCAGATCCGGATCAGCTGCAAACTCCGAGAACACCAACGCAGAATTTGTCCCTGGCGTTAACACTACTTCCAGCGGCATCACTACACCACTACTAATCCCAGCAGCACCGAAAGCACTCCTTCAGGTGTAACACCACCAATCACCAGGGCCAGAGCCGCTGCCGCCTCTAATGTTCCTGCGCAACTTGCTAATCCTGGCAGCACCAAAAGCGCTCCTTTAGGCGTTACGCTGCCAGTCACCAGGGCCAGAGCTGCCGCTACCGCTCCTAATGCTTCGTCAAGCATGGCACCTCCAACCGCCACTAAGACTCCAATTACCCCACCAACGGGACGAGAAAAAGGAGGAACCAGAGGAAGCCGACCCTATATCACCATCGTTGATTTGATGGAATGACAGGAGGTTCTCGCTAGAGCCCAGACGTACATGGACTCAACGCAGAAAGAAGTAATCTTCTTTCTCAAAGCCCTGACAGAGCGGCTACCACAAGAGTCACGCCCTCCAGAGCCGATGAGAAACGCCTCCAACACCCCCGGCGTCAGCACCTCGGCAGAACGCATCTCCGCGGACGAAGAGATTCGTGCCAGAACCCCATTGGAAATAAATCAACCGTCCAATTTTGTCACACGAGAGGATCTGGAGCAACTTCTTCGGAATCGAATCAAGAGTGATCAAATAGACATGCATCAACATCAACCCACTTACCCACCTGAAATACAAATAATTCCTCTTCCAAGAGGATACTCCTCTCCTCAATTCACCATGTACGACGACATCGGAAATGCACGTGAGCATATCTCCCGATTCCTGGAGTCCCTAGGGGAACACGAATACAATCACGTTCTTCGTCTGAGGGAGTTTTCTAAATCGCTTACCAGAAGAGCATACACGTGGTACAACATCATCGCGCCAAACAGCAACCCCAACTGGGGTGACATGGTTACCGTATTTTACAAGAAGTACTTCTTTGTGTATGAAGAAGTTACCTTCTCGGACCTAGGAAGGATGTACCAACGGGACAACGAACTTCCAAATGATTTTGTCAAGAGATTCAGGGTTCAAGCACTAGACTGTCATGACCCAAACGTGACCGAGCAACAGTTGGTGAATTCATGCATCAACGGTATAGCTCCCATTTACCGCGCCTTGCTAGAAAACCTGCATTTCCATACATTCTTTGAACTCCATGAAGCTTCCAAGTGATCAACAACGACAGCATCAGCATTATTAGAAAGAGCTAGACCAACCAGAGCCGAAGACATGTGCGAAACTCGCGGGAATAGACATCTCATAAACAAGCAATACAACGCCGGTCCCTCCTCTGTGAGCGTAGGAAAAGAGGGAGGAAAAAGGAAGGCCCCAGTTGCAGACCAGTAGCCTAAACGCGAAGCACCATCACGACGAGTAACTCCGCCACGGAAGGCCGCCGCTAAAGCTCTCATGCGTCATCACGAAGCTGAAGGAAATTCTCTGGATTTTCCATTTCCCATTGAGGAGGTGATCGAACTTTTAGAAGCATGGATTCAAGATGATGTTATCATATTACCATCTCCCAGACGCCCACCGACCGAGGCCGAGATGACAAACCCCAAATACTGCCACTACTACAGATTTGTTCATCACCCAACCAGTGATTGCAATAGACTAAAGCATGTCTTCAAAGAAAAGATAGAAGCATAGGAACTTCAGCTGGGGAACGAGGGAGTACATCGAGATCCACTTCCAGTGAGAAATTGTGGAGTCTCTGGGGACTCCGTACACGAGATTGTACAATCCGTGATGCACCATGTATGTGAAATTCTCTACTTTTCCAAGGTGCATCGTCAAGATATCTTCACGGCTCTCAATCGTGTCGTGTCGGGCAAACAGATTTTTCCTACTACGGAAGCCGCGCCAAGAGCCTAAGCTCTCTCAGGAAGCGGAACTGAAAAGAACAACTGGGGATTGATGACCACGTCCTATTTATGAGGTATTGAATTCAGAAACACACTAATCAACGTGGCCTCTGACTTCAATATTGTTACCTTCAAGACTCTGAAAGCTACGGGATTTTTGAAACAAGAGGCTACCCATTCCCCATCTGTGATTAAGAACCCGTAAGGGGAATCCTTGAACGCGTACGGCTACATTAACCTCTAGATCAAGATGGGAGATGCTATAATGCATAGCAAGTTCCACATTGTCAAAGAACTAGATTACGACATGATATTGGGGCACTTGTGGGTACTCGACAACAAGGCGAAACTGGGAACATCCCCTCTACCGATGTCAACGCCCGAAAGAATGTCCAACAAGCCGTCCCATCTGCTGCCGTATCAACGATTTACCAATGGAACTCGGTCACCTGGAGAAAACCCGTTGGCACTAACTCATAGATTCCAAACGAAAGTAAGTTTGGCCGAACGATCTTCTCTACAACCAGTCATTTCTTCTCTTATCCCGTCATGGGGACTCAGTGCGATTATCTGCGCGGACGCTGTTAAGAGATGTGAGTGGGGCGCTGGGCCATTCAAACGCTTTGCTAAGAATTTGGAAGCTGCAATCGAAACCGACAAGACCAAGATTCAAGCGGTTACACAACACCCGAACTCGTTTTAAATCGGAGATATGGTGGTCAAAGCAACCTCGTTTCAAGTCAGAAAGATGACGGTGAAGATAGCTGTTCTGATCGATTTATCCAAGGAAAAATAAGACGAGCCATATCTGGTGGCGTACGTCCTTCTGGGGGTTATTGCAAGCTCATCAACACAGACAAGCTGGGGGGTGTGATAGTTCACTCGCGGTGGCTCAAGCCTTTCAATCCCTAAAAACGTTGTACTACTTTCTCTTCCAGCACTCTACCTTTAGTATTTTCTTCAGCAATTTCTCTTTCCACTCGATATTTGTATCCCCCGAGATGAATGCACCGCTTGCATTCTTCATTAGGGTTTCGTTTTTTTGTTTAAAAGCATACCTTTCCTTCCAAATGAGTTTTCTGAATCTCAGAAGAAAAAACATATACCAAACAAATCTCAAACCATTGAGAAACCATTAACCATCAGATCACAACCAGAAATACCTTATTCAATTATCCAAAGCTATGAAGGAAAAAATATACAGACATGGAAAGTCGAACAACCCATTCTAATGGAATAATTGGGTTTTTCAAATGAGACTTTTTATTCAAAGATGGAAACCGCAAGCGGGATGCTAATTGGAGAAACCCTAACTTCGCCACAAATACAAGGAAGGTAAAAATGAGTCTACTAAGCATCAGGACGACTAAGCAACAAATAGAAATAGTAAAAAAGGAGAAGCTAGTCATCGAAATCTAATGCGTAACGCCTCGGTCAGAGGTCTTTCAAACACTTTCCCCAACAATCTCTCGTGCAACAAAGATTCCATCCGAAAGCCGCATCAGCAATAGCAACCTCGACATTCCACCCGGAAGTCGTCTTAGCAGCAACAACATCCGCCTCTTTACCGACATCCGCCTCAACAACCGACCCAGCATATTCCACCATGACTCCCCCAATGTTACCGACAACAGTTTCGTTGTCTACTCCGAAAGCTGTTTCAATTTCACTAACCGCAGCATCATCATCTTCCTCGGAAGTCTTCTCAGCGACCTTTCGAGGATAATTTCCCGATTTATTTACACCAGAATCAAGGGTTATGACACCGTCCTGGACAGGGGAGCTACGTTGATTTTCCCCTAAAAGTTTCACAAACTCGGTCTTTCGTCGTTTAAACTGAGAAGCAAAATGTCCCGCCCTAGCAGTGGGCCGTGAAGAAGTTTTGTTGCACCAAAGCCTCTCAATGCACTAGGATGCTTCGCCGCCTTCCCGTTCTTCCTCCAAAGGTATGTCCCAAATAATTTCGCCAGCTTCACCGAACAGAGATTCAATTCTATTTAATGCCTCCCCATGAGAAGAAAACTGGCTTTCACCGATTCCAAAGTTTCTCCCTGAAGAGTTGGAGGTACGTCTTTCACTGGAAGATCCCATTATGCGCTACAAAACCAGAGAAGAGGGGTAAGTTTTCACCCTGTCTATACCAGCAACCTGCATAAGAAAGAGGACAAAATGGGAAACCAGGAGAAAACACGAGACGATACATGTAGAGAGGATAGGCACAATTTCAGGACGACCTGCGCGAATGAAGGATTCAAGATCATCTCTTATATCCAGCAGAGCGATGAGGTCCCGAAAAGGAAAGCCTTCTACAAGCCGCGAATTGAGGCGTGACATCAGATTCTAATGGAACCATTTTCTACCAGCAAATATAAGGAAATGCCTGGCCATGCGAGATAAATTAGGGTTTGGTGAGAAAAACGTGGAAGTACATGTTTAAGACACACTTGCCCGCGTTGTTACTTCTCTGCCGCTAACACCGAGACTTGAAAACAAAACCGACAAGGTGACATGAGGAGAAGAAGTAACGCCCCCTTTCTATGGTCATAACACTTTCGGAGTTTGAATAAGGAAAGGACTACCTATTTGAGTCAAGTAAGGAAAAGAGGCAATCGGGCCCGCGAAGACAATCCACCATCGTGACAAGCCGTCGCGCCATGCTTGCCTCGCCAAACCGCGCCATGCCTTTCCCCACCGTGCCGCACCATGCCTTGCTACGTCAAGATATCGACCAAGCCCATTCCCACACTCGCGCCGTACTAAGTCCAAGCCAATGCAATGCCTGCGGCCCCCTTCCAAACCGCATCAACGCCAACAACTCGCCAAGCCAGCGTCTCAGTGTTCCCTAACCCAGCCAAGATGACGCATGACCAGACTAAGCCGGCGATCTTCATCTCACCACTTCACGGTATGTACCACCGATTTAATCTATGTAAGGCTGCCAAACACAAGAATCATGAAATCTCCTTACCTCTCGGAAAAGGTTAGTCGGACCTTCTTGACCATATTTTCACGACTTGTCGCTTCGATTTTTATCCTCGCCTGTTACCATCTTACGCTTACCTCGCAACAATGCTCCTGTTCCGAGCTAAGCAAGGGACTTAACGTTGATGGTGTTATTTAGATTAGGGTTAAAATCGTAAAATTGTACATCTAACATAATGTCACTATGAACATTAGCACATTTATTGAATCAATCATCATGCCTATGTAAGAATTACTAGGGTACCTTTTTTTATATACATGTGTCATGTTCCACGGCAGAACCCTTAGCATTGACTGACATCATCTGTGCCAAACCCTAATTCTCATGCTACCGTGCCAATGGAAAACCATGCCATCCACGTCTCCGCGCCAAGGCATGCCAACCATGCCAGCCGCACCACCGTGCCAATGGAAAACCATGCCAACCACGTCTCTGCACCAAGGCATGCCAACCATGCCAGCCGCACCACCGTGCCAATGGAAAACCATGCCAGCCACGTCTCTGCGCCGAGGCATGCCAACCATGCCAGTTGCATAACCGTGCCAATGGCAAACAATGCAAGCCACGTCTCTGCGCCAAGGCATGCCAACCATGCCAGCCGCACCATCATGCCAATGGCAAACCATTCCATCCACGTTTCCATGCCAAGGCATGCCAACCATGCCAGCCGCACCACCGTGCCAATGGAAAACCATGCCATCCACGTGTATGTGCCAATGGAAAACCATGTCAGCCACTTCCCCGCGCCAATGCATGTTAACCATGCCAGCTGCACCACCGTGCCAATGGCGAACCATGCCATCCATGACTCCGCGCCAAGGCATGCCAACCATGCCAGCCGTACCACATGCGCCAATAGCAACCATGCCAGCCATGTCTCCGCGCCGAGGCATGCCAACCATGCCAGCCGCATCACCGTGCCAATGGCAAACCATGCCATCCACGTCTCTGCGCCAAGGCATGCCAGCCACGTCTCCGCGCCAAGGCATGCCAACCATGCCAGCCGCACCACCCTGCCAATGGTAAACCATGCCAGGCACGTCTCTGTGCCAATGGAAAACCATGTCAGCCACGTCTCCTCGCCAAGGCACGCTAACCATGCCAGCCGCATCTCTGCGCCAAGGCATGCCAACCATGCCAGCCGCGACACTGTGCCAATGGAAAACCATGCCAGCCACGTACCCATGCCAAAGCCATTCTGGCCCCGCTACATGTCGCTGGCTGCCAAAATGAAGGGTTGCAGCAATCAACGGAGACCCTTCCATCTGAGACGCAGATCTTATCCGTCCAAGGTCACCAACCAACGCATGGTAACCTTTGGCCCAACGCCAAAACCCTAGTTTTGGCCGCGCCTAAACCGCGCCAAGGCATGCAGACCATGCCACGTGTGCCAATGACATGCCGTTCCAGCCACCTTGCCGCGCCTAAACTATGCCATGCCGACCTTTCCTTTACGACTGCCAAAACGAAGGGTTGCAACAATCAACGACCACCCTTCCATCTGAGACACAGATCTTAGTCGTCCAAGGTCACCAACCAACGCATGGTAACCTTTGGCACAACTCCAAAACCCTAGTTTTGGCCGCGCCTAAACCGCGCCAAGGCATGCCGACCATGCCACGTGTGCCAATGGCATGCCGTGCCAGCCACCTTGCCGCGCCTAAACCATGCCATGCCGGCCTTTCCTTTACGGCTTCCAAAATGAAGGGTTGCAACAATCAACGGCCTCCCTTCCATGTGAGACGCAGATCTTAGCCGTCCAAGGTCACCAACCAACGCATGGTAACATTTGGCCCAAGGCCAAAATGAAGGGTTGCAACACTAGAAATTTCATGACAGCTTCAGCCGCAACTCTTCTGGAAAACCTGCATTCCACTTCTTGTTCACAACTGCATACATCTCCAGTCCACCAACATCTACTTGTTCAAGTCCACCAATTTCACTGCCTCACATCGAACCACCAGTGCCATAGCCTGCCTAGACATTGCATCAACAACTCGCACATTGCAGCCCATTCCTGCAGTGTTCATCTACTTGCAATTCCATCTCCAACCCATTCTGTATTTCAACTCGACTGGAACACCAGATTCAATCCACAATCACCAGCTCCTCCTACTGATTTCTACTGCATCTTCTTACTGCACAAACCCCCTTGTAATCTTGGTATCAAAGTTGTTGTAGTATAAATTTAAACAAACCCATTATTAAATTCGCTTCCAACTGTCGAACCTCTATCAATTGCAGATGTAAATCCCCTTTTCTCGTCTATCACAGACCCATATCGATCTCCATTTCTTCAGCCATCTGTTACATGACAAACATACTCAAATTCAAAGCCAACCCCAGCACATCTTCTCTTCAGATCATTCCCAACTCGAATCGAGGTCAATCCATCCATTAATTGCAGACAAACTAAACAATCAAACCCATCTTTCTGAAATCAACAACAAACCCTTTATCTCAGAAATCAGTTCTTTCTTCATTTCTTCTAACAATCATCACCATTTCCTGAATCGACTGCACTTAAATCTTCGTTAACTGCTCAGCTCAAGACCCCTTCGAATTCTCTGAGTTACTTCTCTTGATTTCTTTATATCTATTTCGGAGTAACAACAACAGCCGCTTCTTTTTCTCCTTCTCAATTTCAACCGAAATCAGTTGAAAACATTCACCACAAACCCTAACCGCATCTTCAGAAACCCTTGAATCTCCTATGACCTTATATTCCAGCTCCATTCTTGGATTAATAATCAATTGAACTTCAACCCATCTTCTCAGATTCATCGTCAACCATCTGTTCTTCCCTGTTGATGTTGAAATAACCACTAGATGCAAATTCCAATTTCAAACCCCATCTGTGTTGTAAGAGCAGAAACAAAATTATGCTGCTCAGAATCTGAGTCGACCTGAATGAGGTCTAATACCCTGGAACCGATATTGGTACCCTGCACTTCTGGATAAGGGTTACCCTCTTCATATAAGGCTCGTCGGTTCCAGAAAACTGACAGTTCATTATTTACTCCTTGCGCTCCACATAGCCTGCTATAACTCGCATATGATTTGATATTTTTGCGCTTTACACTCTAAATGGATGGTTTCACCTTCTTTTGTTCCCAAAGACTCCATTTCACCTAATAAACTCAAAAACAATCATAAGATACATAATTTACAAGAAAACTTGCAAAGAAAGCATAAATACTAGATATAAGAGTAGGTGTTTACAACACCTATCAGCACTACATCCTCAACCACCAACACCAACGGTGCAGGAAACATTCCCCTGCGCGTGACATCTCCAATCACCAGAGCCATAGACGTTGCCGCCACTCCCAATGTTTCTTCGAGCGTAACGTCCCTGGTTGTTACTGGAGCTACTGCCACTCCCCCATCAGGACGAGAGACTGGAGGAGCCAGAAGAGGCCAACCCCCTATTGCCATTTTCGATTTGATGGAAAGACAATAAGTTCTCGCTAAGGCTCATAAGGACATGGACACAACTCAGAAAGAGGTACTCACTTTTCTCAAGACGCTAACCGAATGACTACCACAAGAGCCGCGTCATCCCGTGGAGCCAATAAAGAGTACTTTCAACATTTTTGGCGCAAGCACTTCAACAGAGCATGCATTCATGGATGAGGAAGTTCATGTTGATCCTGAGCGCCCAAGAGAAAGGAATCAGCCGTCCAACTTCATCACACGTGAGGATCTGGAGCGTCTCCTCCAAAATCGAAGCAAGGAAAACCCGGTGGACATGCACCAGCATCAATCTCCGTATCCTCCTGATGTGAAAAGAGTTCCTCTTCCGAGAGGATACGCCTGTCCTCAATTTTCCCTTTATGACGGAACTGGTAATGCTCGTGAACACATCTCCCGTTTTCTGGAGTCATTAGAAGAGCACAAATACAATCATGTCATTCGCCTGAAAGAGTTCTCAAAGTCACTTACCGGGAGAGCGTACACCTGGTACAACAACATTACACCAAACCGTATAGCCAATTGGGTTCAAGCACTATGATCCAAATGTAACTGAACATATATTATTAGAGTTGTGCATTAATAGCATGACACCTGTATATCACGCTTTACTGGAGAATCCGCGCTTCCAGACGTTCTCTGAACTTCATGAAGCTGCTAAGCGGTTGGCTACAACAGCACCAGCCTTGATGGAAGGAATCAGGCCCGCCAGGAATGAAGATACACATGAGATTAGAGGAGACAGACGTCTCATCAATAAACAATACTACACTCAACCCTCTGTAAGCGTGGTGAGTGTAGGAGGGAAGAGAAAAGATCCAGTTGCAGAACAACAACTCAAACGTGTAGCACCAGTGCATCAGACGACCCGATCCCGAAAGGACGGGACTAAAAACTCATGCACAACAACAAGAAACTGAAGATGTTGCTCCAAACTTGCCGTTCCCGACCGATGAAGTGATTGAACTCCTGGAAGTATGGATTCAAGATGATGCCATCAAACTACCTCCTATCAGGCGCCCACCAACTCAGGAACAAATAAAAATTCCAAATATTGTCGTTACCACAGATGCAGGAGAACTTCAATTAGGCACTGAGGGAGTTCGCAGAGACCATCTTCCTGTCAGGAGTTGCATAGTTCTTGGGGACTCCGTCCACGAAACCGTATAGACCATGATGAAGCATTTATGCAAACAACAATAGGCGAGTTTCTGTACACAGGGAATCAGGGAAGAGTTGCTTCACCAAAAAAGTAAAGAAGTGAGAATAAACTTGAATGCATGATTTATTAAAGCCCTTCAATATTCATGGTCGTGACTGACCAAGGTACGTGCTCGTAGCTGTCGTTCCTTCCTTTCAAGATCCATGGCCGTAACCACCACTCGTCACTGCCAAGGTTTGTGCTTGTAGTCATAACTCGTCCCTGTCAAGAATCTTGATCGTGGCCATCCAATCTCCAGCCAAATGGTTTTGTACATAGTCATCAACATGGATGAAAAAGGATGATGCCCTCATCATGGTCAACCCATCGACCATACGGGATAGAACCACGTAAACCGGGGACTGAGGCTCAGCGTGAAATTCCTTCACAGTCAGTCAAGGACTTCTTCAACACAAGAGAGAGGTCAATCAAGAAGCATGTAATTTATAAAGGAAAATCAAACTGAAGGTTGGTCGAATCCTTAACCATTATTGTTATCTCCCCTATTTCTGGTTACCGGAAGAGAGTGTTGCATGCGTCAAGATGTTACAATAGAAACGTTATTCTTTCCCATGAGGAGAAAACACGACTTGCCGGCCAACACTATTTATGTGTCGTCTTCCTATCTGCCATATCGTATCGTCTCAGAAGAATGAGAAGAACTCATTTTTCGAATCAGGGGTTAAGGGCGCCCTCACTGGAGTTCTCTCCAGAAGCCGCTTCAACGCTCTCTTCAGAAGAAGCCGCTTCAACGCACACTCCAGAAGCCGCTTCAACGCACGCTCCAGAAGCCGCTTCAACAATCTCTCCAGAAGCCTCTTCAACGCTCTCTCCAGAAGAAGTCGCTTCAACGCACGCTCTAGAAGCCGGTTCAATGCTCTCTCCGGAAGAAGCCGCTTAAACGCACACTCTAGAAGCTGCTTCAACACACTCTCCAGAAGAAGCTGCTTCAACGCACACTCCAGAAGCCGGTTCAATGCTCTCTCCGGAAGAAGCCGCTTCAACGAACACTCTCTCCCGAAACCGCTTCAACGCTCTCTTCAGAGGCCGAAGCCGCTTCAACACCTTACCAACAAATTCAATGGAAGTACGTTTTTCAATAAAAAATAAGCTCGGGATAATTACACCTAGGGACTGCCAGCACAGGATACCTTCACGTCCCCCAACCGGTTTATTTCTAATATCAGCAATCATCACTGTTGAAGCTTTACGAGCCGCAGAAAATTCTTAACATGAAGACGTACATGTGCATCAAAGAATCCAAAGTACAAATCAGAGATGTTTTCACGTGTCCATCCACACCATCGATTCTGAAGTGTAACTGGGGACTGCTCATCGCATCTCGTTCCATACAACCATCCAAGATTCAGAAGACGGTTCAAAAGATGTCGCTTGGAACGAAGTCCTTAAAGATTCGCGGCACAACGTCCATCCATATACCTACCTAGACGACACACCACAAATCTTCAAGAAGTGTGTAGTCTGCAAGGGGAATGTCAAACAAAAGAATGGGAGAGCTCAGATTGCAAAATCATGCAACAGGATCTACTCTAACCTTACCGAGGAGCGTTACGTCTAAAGTTTCGAGCATGAATGAGGGATTATTATTCGATCAAGCCTTGACTCCAGCCACATGAAACAAAGACTACTAAACATCAAAGAAGTGTCATCAACAATAGGGCCAATGGTACCTTCACTAGAGTCCTCTCTGGAGCCGCTTCAACATCCTCTCAGGAAGCCGTTTCAACATCCTCTCGAGCCACTTCAACATCCTCTCGAGCTGCTTCAACATTTTTTTCCAGAAATTGCTTCAGCAGCCCTTTGAGGATATTCCTCATGATAGGGCTCGTCCACATCAGAGTCGAGGATTATGACGTCGTCATGAAAAGGGTATTCATGTTTATCCAGGAGTTCATGTTATGCTCCACCCTCTTTCATTTTAGCCGGGCAGCAAACATTTCATCCCTAGCACTTGTTAGATGAGATGCTTCATCGCGCCTCCACTTTTCCTCCATGCTAACCAAAGCCAGGAAAGCTTGGACATGCTCTCGAACGTTATCAGATGTACAAGGGACTTGGAATGCAGTTTGAGATCCCAACCAACCGTATTCCTAATCTACCTGGAGCCAACTGACATAGGGGAACGCTTACCTGGACGCCTCTTGAACGTGACATGTTCCAAGGACAGTCAGATCCATCTCTCATGGTAACATCTAACTTTGTCTCATAAGTTTTATCTTTATTTTTCACCATCTAGTGCTTACCCCGGAATAATGTCACTGTTACGTACTAAGCAGGGGACTTAATGTTGATGGTGGTTTTTAGTTCAAGGGATAAAATTGTAAACCCTGTATTTAATGTGTTGTCATCCTTCAAAGGAACATAAGCCATTTTTAAAAGGCGAGGGTACCCAAATATACCTCAAGCTTAAACTTTTCCTACTTATAATTCATTTCTCCGAAAGTGATTGTCTATGGACTGAGTCAAGACAATACAACTAATCGGTTCACACTTCGTGTGATCGTCTATGGATGCGAGATCGAGACAATACAACAACGAAGTATGTTTACTTGATACAAAGGTTCGGAATTAATCAAACACAATAGGATTGATTATCAAGTAAATAGAAATTAACGATTGTGTAATTTACTTTAATTATAATAAAACAATTATAATGCGGAATATAAAAGTAAATGACACAACAATATTTTGTTAACGAGGAAACCGCAAATGCAGAAAAACCCCCGGACCTAGTCCAGAATTGAATACTCTCAGGATTAAGCCTCTACACAAAATTACACTAACTTCGTATAGTTGAGACCAAGTAACTAACCCTATAGTTCACCTAGTTCGTTCTGTATTTCCACGCCTCCAACTTATAAATAAGTCACGTACCTGGAACAATTTTTTTGGTTCGTATTCCAAACAGTAAAGGAATAACAAATATGTTTGGTATCAACTCTATTCAACCAAGTGATATGAGTCGGACAAAGGCTCTTCCGTTTATCTCAACATAAACTCATTCGTCAGGTCCTTAGATTTATCTTACATTCAATCACCCAAAGGTAATCGATTAAGATTAAGCCAACAACACCTTTAATTCGAAGAATCGTGTTGATGCCGATCTACTCAATTAATCAATCCAATCTACCAAAAGGATAAACCGATTATCAATTGGATCTTCTTTTACCGAAACAAGTATAGTATTGTCCACACCAAAGATTATAAAACCCAAGTCAGATCTTCAATATCTTCTGTCTTGAAATCTTCTTAAATCTTCAATAAAAACCTGCACACAATCACTTGAATCTCTTGTGATCAATCACGCACAGAACGGAGTCTGTTAATAATGGATTATCACAAGATTGTCTTTAGAACTAACAACAGTCTAAAGATCCATGTCGAAAATCTGAACTAGTTTGAGTGAATCTTATATCAGAAGAGAAGATTCTCAAGAATAAAAAAACTAGGTGCAATCAGATTTCAACCACCGTTAGTCAATCAAATCAATCGAAAACAAAAGATAAACAACAATGATCTAGTTTCCCACCAACAGTACACGCTAGAGCTTCTCAATCCCAAACAAGACTTTAAACTGAAGAGATTTCGCCTAATTAGGTTATTCTCCTCTCCAAATAGGCGGCTACACCATTAACAACAACAAAAGAGTAAATCTGTTGTTACGAAGGATTAGTTTGCTAGAAAGGCAAACTTCGAGTATTTATAGACAAGGAAGTTTGGACACTAAGGAATTTCCAAAACTGAAAATATTCTCAAGATATTCATAAAAGCACATATTCGCTTTTCATAATTCTTGGAAATGCTCTTTCCAAAAATAACGATCGAAATCTCTCGGAAAATCTAATTAGTAAATGCACAATACTAATTCTGTAATTTCCCTACAAAATGAAATTAATAACCTTAATTAAAATATTCTTGACTTAGTTATGTTTAGATCCTGGGATTCTCCATTAAGGAATATCTTTGAACAATTAAAGAAATAAACATTCACAGCACGTGTTCAAAGTTTGTCGACATCTTAACTTTGTAAGTTCTCTTTCACACTTACAACCTTGAAACCGATTTGCCACACTTCCAAACAAGTTTAGAATTGGTTCATCTGACTTTCAATAACTATGTGATTGATCAAACCAACATTCAATCATAATCATGGGTTTACGGTTCTACCAAAACAAGTTTCGGTTCTACCTCCATGTGAGTATTGTGCATAGTCACACTAGCTTTACAAAAATTAGGTTGACTAGGTACTAGGATTGGTTACCCACATATATATGGTATCTAACTTATATGTGTTGCACATGTCCATAGGATCGGTTCCCCTTTTCCTACAAACATGTTGCACATGTCCATAGGATCGGTTCCCCTTTCTGCTATAAACCTTGATGCACCCCATACAAGGATCAGTTCCCTTTGATGTACTGCACCCCTTACAAGGATCGGTTCCCATTTCCTTTTAATTGGTCAGAAATACAAAATCCGATCATACCACAGGTGATTACTTAAGATCGGTTTTACTAATAAAAGGTATACCAATACATAAGTCAGGCCTTTGTGAATAGTTCTACCAAGAACACAACAAGTTGTGAGCGGTTATACTCTATCACACATATTGGTTTTTCATAATGCAATGGATAACAAAACCAATAACACCTGGCAATTTCCTTTTCGGTCCACAAACAAGTTTATGAACTTACTTCCTTAGAACACATGTAAACATTGTTCCCTAGGATGAAATCCTTACCTCATACCCATACATAATCACAATAGCATTCAAATGATTATGGCGATGTCTTATCTACAAAGTTTAATGGTTAAGCAATAAACCTCGTATTGTATTCCTTAATACTATGTCTATCTAGAGTTCAAATGTGCTTCGCAGTTATGTTTTCAATATGCACGACTTGAAAGATACGTTAGGGAATGAAACAGTTCAAGTCAAATATCACTAACCTCAAGTGGAAAAATGATTGTTGTCGTTGTAGATCCTTGCTTTTTCACATCTTCAAGACTTAGCAATACTTGTAATGTCTCATATCCTAATACTTCCAAGCTAACCTATACGAAGTTGACTCTAGTACATAATCAAGCGACTCTTAACATGAGTTTTGATTCACTAAAATATGACAACCAAACTTGACATAAAAATGCTTGGTGGGTTCAACCGAGAAATGCTCTAACAATCTCCCCCTTTGTCGATTTTAGTGACAAAACTCTTACATCATATGGATAAACAAATTACAAGAGTTCATTACAATCCTCTTGATTCCCGATTCAATAGCACAGTAAAACTGCTTACATTCAATTCTTGAAATGTCGTTGCTGACATTATAATAACAAATCTAATACTCCCATTAAAGAAGATAGGTAGATATTCAATCCGCACATCTTTGTTATACCAATTTATATGACATGTTACTCCCCCTTAGTCTGTGCTTTCACTATTTCGTTAGATAAAACATTCAAGTACCAATGTTCTTTTCCATAGCGATGCCAATCAATATAAAACCAATGCTAGCATCATATGTTTACTCCATATATTTCTCCCCCTTTTTGTCACACAAATGACAAAGAAACGAAAAATAAAGGACAACACGAAAAGAATCTCACAAATCTCAGAATAGACTTGCAAACCTGTAGAGTTAGGCACGAGGGTTCCAAACATCACGTTCTGATAACCAATATCAAAACGGAAACTACAAGTAGTCTTATTTTGATATGTTACCAAGGAAACAATTGTCTGAAACAATTTTTCCAATTTAGTTTAGCAAACCAAAAACAACTAAGCACATTAGTCCCTTTGCTAAACCGATTGTTCAAAAACAACCGCTTAATTCGATAAGACCAAAATAAAGATAAAATCCATTTTTCTCATCAGGTTCTAATTATCCATAAACTTAGACCTTTCAATTTTAAACAAGACAAGTACTAGGTTAGTTAACTAGCATTCCTTGTTTAGGCATTCGATTAGACTTGAATAACCGAAACCTCACTTTGATAAGACAAACTAAGATCAAAATTAACTTAGTTTCTTATCCGGAATCGAATTGGACTAAACAACTCATCCCGTACACAAATTATTTCGTTAAGACATAAATAATTCATACAAACCAAAATAAATCAACTTGCATAATTATTCACCTCAACCAGAAGCAATTGAAACAACATAGACATTAAAAGCACCGCAATTGCACCGTAATTTTGTAAGCCTAAATAATTGATACCATACAAAAGCAAGATAACAATGGTTTTTCTTAACCGGAACCAATTGAATCACACACACATCAATTGTACCGAAATTTTGTAAGCCTAAACAATTGATACCACACAATAAAGCAAGATAACAATATTTTTTATTAACCAGAACCAATTGAAACACACATCCACACACACATCATGAAATAAATATCAATTGAACCAAAATTTTGTTAAGAAAAAGCAACAAATATATATAATATAAACTCAGGCTTTTCTTAAAAAGGAAAACAATTAACTAACAATATTGTTACCTCAAATTTTGCATCCACTTCTCCAATATGATAGCATCTTTGTCCAGGGAGAATTGATATCGAGATATCACCACGTTGTCATCCTTACGCATAAACAAAAGAATAACAACACACCTCAACCTTTACCAGAGAAAGGTTGAAAACCGGTTTTAACAATTGCAAGCAAGAGTTGAAAACCGTCGAAACACATATGCTTTTATGCTAAACTAAAATCGATTCAACATATTGTGACTTTTTCACATATTGTTTCTATCGGAACCCCTCATGATCCTATAATAAAGCCTACATACTAGGGCTAGAACTTAATCCCGCTAAATCAAAAAGTCACCCAAACCATAAGGGTTCATAATATATGAGATCGAATATTAAGGTAGTAAAACCGAAATCAAACATCCCATAAACATACATAGCAATAAGATAAAAGCAATTAAGCACAGGCTATGTAAATCGAAAACTATCACAAGAAAACTTACTAATCAAATAATTCTATTCATAATAGTCTTATTCATAATAGACCAATACAATCAATGAAAGAAATCAAAAATTGACGTCTATTATACTAGATTAAGTATTACAGCAAATCATTTAATCTTTAGTGGTGCTCTTATTGTTCACCGAGGTCTCTTCAGTGTTCAAACTCTTAACGCATATCTCAAGAGACTTGTCTGCAACCACTTCTTGTTTTTCAAGTTCTTCAATTAGAGCTTTGAGCTCAGCAAGAATTCCTCTTGTTCGTTCATACTTCTCTTTTACCCAATCTTGATGTTGAATAGTCATAGCAAGATTGGTTTTTAGTTTATCAAAACCTTGGATATATTGAGACATACTATCAGAATGAATCCATTGGGTTTTGGTTGGATCTTGTTTATTGTAATCTAACATACATGACTCATCTTGTGATTCAACTGAACTATCAGAGTCATAATCAGACATAATGCCTTTCTTCTTTCTCTCTATGTTGATTCCTTGACAACCCTTAACCTTTTGAGCTTCCTCCTTATTAGTCTTTGAGTCACTGCGAGTTACTGAAGGCATGATCGATTGTGAACGAATATAAAGGATTCCTCAGGGTTTCGAATACAGACATGAAAAAGTTTCTCCTCTTAAAAGAGACAACTTTCGGACCAAAAGACCTCTGAAAAATCCGAAAATATAAAACACCATATTTTGTTCCCTTAATCCGAGAAACTTAAGTTGGAAGGTTTATTAAAAACATCCGAAAATTTCAAATAACTCCAATTTGGAGAAACATGTTTAAATATGAACTTTTTCTAGACTTTCATGGATTCGCAGCAACCCATATACTATCACAGAGTTTTTCTGATAAACTACTATACAAGGTACATGTGCGCCTGTTTTATTGTGCCTTTCCCATCAAAGAATATGATCACGAAAAGATGAGAAAGCACAACATATGATACAACTAAGTTGCATCGGAATAAGCTTTTTCCAGCTTACAGTGATTATCAGAAACATAGTTCATGTTTCTTTTAGGAAATTTCTACCCAAAATATTTTCTCCCAAGACAATGATCTTTTCTAACTCTAGATATATGATCATGTGGAGAAAATGTACTAATGTGAGAATTCTCGGAGACATCCAGGTCTCTCTTAATCCTTTCAATGAGATTTTCATAAGATTTTCCCATTCTAAAGACTTCCTTATTATTCACATTAGTGTGATCATTTGAAACAACTATCGAAAAATCCTGATTGTTTCTTTTGGAAGAGATTCTCTCTTTCCCTTCCTTCTGAAGTCGTTCCTCATCAAAACCAGAACTGTTTCAATATGGGTGCGGAGGAACCTTTATCCATAAGCGATTATCAACTCTTTCCTCTGACTCCTTTGAGTTGATCTTATTGGGATGTAGTATAATTTGTCTTTCTACTGGGGAACAATCTTTCAGTTTTTTAAGACAAGAAACTTCTTTTTAAAATTTTACCACCGAATGTTAAAGAAGTATAAGTTTCCTGTCAAGTGACTGAAAATTGTATTCCTTAGAGTCATCACGGAATCGGTTCAAAGTTTCCTTTGGACAAGATTTCGTTTGATCATCAGTAGATCTAGAAGCTAGTTTCTCATCCTCCTCTAACTTGATGTAGTTAGCAAAACTACCATCATCTTGATCTGTTTCAGATGTGATTAACCTGGTTTTTTCACAATCTGTAAAAGTAGAGCAAAGACTTTTAGTTTCCTCATCAGAAGAAATCACAACAACATCATTAGTCAGAATCATAGGACGCGTCTCTTTATCTGTAAGAGATTTACCAAGAGCTTTTAGTTTGACATCGAGATCCATTTTCTCTTTGGCTAGACAGTTCAGTTGAATGTGTTTTTCTCTGGTCTCCTGCTTAAGAAGATTTGACTCTATATTTAAATAAACACTTTAGAAGACAGAGATTGTATAGGCTTTAGGAGTTTCACCAAATCTTTATCAGCATCTTCTTTTTCCTCGGAAAAAGACATAGATGTTTTCGTAACTCCTGGATCATGCGTCAACGAAGTATTAACATCTTCGACTTTTGAGCATTCAAACTCTTGCATAACGTTAACAGAATCATACATTAGATTCAATTATTATAGGTTGGATCGCACCAAACACAGATTGTTAGATATTTTTGTGTTTGCCTGCTCTGATACCAATTGAAAAGGAGAGGGTACCCAAATATACCTCAAGCTAAAACTTTTCCTACCTATCAGTCCTTTCTCCGAAAGTGATTGTCTATGGACTGAGTCGAGACAATACAACTAATCAGTTCACACTTCGTGTGATCGTCTATGGATACGAGATCGATACAATACAACAACGATGTATGTTTACTTGATATAAAGGTTCGGACTTAACCAAACACAATAGGATTGCTTATCAAGTAAATATGAACTAACGTTTGTGCAATTTATTTTAATTATAATAAAACAATTATAATGCGGAATATAAAAGTAAATGACACAACAATATTTTGTTAACGAGGAAACCGCAAATGCAGAAAAACCCCGGGACCTAGTCCAGAATTGAATACTCCCAGGATTAAGCCGCTACACAAAATTACACTAACTTCGTATAGTTGAGACCAAGTAACTAACCCTATAGTTCACCTAGTTCATTTTGTATTCCCACGCCTCCAACTTATAAATAAGTCACGTACTTGGAACAATTCCTTTGGTTCGTATTCCAAACAGTAAAGGAACAACAAATCTGTTTGGTATCAACTCTATTCAACCAAGTAATATGAGTCGGACAAAGGCTCTTCCGTTTATCTCAACATAAACTCCTTCGTCAGGTCCTTAGATCTATCTTATATTCAATCACCCAATGATAGACACATTTTTGTGTCTGATATAATCTCAATTGTATATATTGTTAGTGCTCGATTTTGTATTTATTATGGCTTTTTGTGTCTTTGTAGGTGTTTTTGGAGAAATAAGCTTTTGCGAGAAAATTGGCTCGAAAAGTGGTATTTGCGCTCGTGCGAGAAAATTACTATTCGGACTCTCAGTTTGGATAAGGGGCACTTTAATTACTAAGGGGCACCCACTGATAAGGGGTGCCCTAATTGCTATTTACACCCCACTGTTATGGCAGCCAATAAAAGGTTAGGGGAACATCACTTTCTCCCCCGTTTAAATCAAGTTTTAGCGGGAAAAAGGAATACTCAGCAGCATGAAGTTTTGGCGAGAAAATGGTGAAGGTTTAGTCGGATTTATTTGTTCGAATGGACTTGGATTGGCCTGCTAAGTTTAAACAGGCTTGGTTCATGGGTTTGTTCGCGGAAAATATGAGGCTGATTCGACAAAACGGGGAGTATTTATTCTCGGGACTTTGTGAACTTGCTGGATCGAGTTTCGTTGAGTTTTAGTCGGAGTTCTACTCAGATTTGGTTTGGTACTGATCTGGCACAAAGAAACAGGATTGGTTAGGGGTTTTATATTGGAAGAAAAGGAAAGTTAATGGACTCTTTACAAAACAGGGTATGAGAAATATTAACCGGATTTTCTTCTTCATACAAGGAAGTTGCAGAAGAAACGGGGAGTAGAATATTTTCTATTAGATTTGTTTCCATCCTAAGAAGAGTCTTGAACAACTAAGATTCGATTATTGACGCGGCGTGAGATAAAAATGGGAAGAAAGAGATATTCATCTCGGTATCTTGCAGTGGAGGAAAAGAAAGATATTTCAACGATACAATCACCTGTAGTGTATAAATACAAGTGTTTGAGGGTCACAAAAGGGATGTCGAGTAGTTTGGGGACTTTATGTAGTTTAGGGGAAGCTCTGGTACGAAGAAATCACGTTGCAGAGAAAGTTGCAACAGCAGGAGGAAGAAGACGAAGCTGAAGAACATTAGACGACCCAAGTCAGTCGCAGAAAAGTGTGGTTTATCCACGACACACGTAGTATCGTTTCCAGCAGTCTTACATCTTCTGTATCGTTAGTAACAGTCTATCTGCCACGCATATAAACGTTGCAATTGATATGTTTTATCTTTTTCTTGTATTTTCACTCTCTTCAAACACTTGGGAGCCATGAATAAATATTTTGAGCATGTTTTTGATATGAGGAGCTAAACCCCAACACTGGAATGACGGAGAAAGCCATATTTCATGCGTGTGGTAATTATATTTAATTCTTTTTATGACTTTTTGCATTAATTTAATCGTTTTATGATTTTTTTTAATTAGTTGTGAAGTCATATGATTATGTATGCTTGGTCTAAGTGCTTTTGATGCATCATGCTAGTGATTTACAATTAATCTTTTTAAAATCTACCCTGGCAAAGAATTAGAGTCAATAAACTAGAGCTATAATTGTCTAAGAATTGATTGTCGAACCACATGATATGAGGTTTGGTGGAATCCTGAGTCTCAGTAATCTCTCGACATTGGGACAAACCTTGTGCATATATTTTCTTTATTTTTATTGTTTTCTATTTTTAAATCTGAAATCAGTCTCAACAAGTCCGAGAAACGAACACTTTACTTACCACTACAAAATTACATCAATTTTTGGCACCGCTGCCGGGGATTTGTATTTAGATTTGTTTTAGGTTTATTTTTATTTTTATTATTTTTTTTGTTCTTTTTTACGTGTTTTGGTATTTTTCGATTCTTTTCAGATTTGGAGCGAAGCTACAAGGAAAGAAAAATTGCTATAAAAGGAAAGCATCGCCAAAGAAGGAAAGAAAAGAGGAATCCGAAAGGAGTGAAGAAGAAGATTTTGTATCTAGCTATTTTGTTTATTTTTAGAAAATGTAAATAGGATTTTATTTTTGTAACTTTTCTTTTCCTTTTTGGACATTTTTATTTTTGGACTTTATTTTTGGACTGGACATTATTATTATTTTGAAACCCTAAGGAAGGGTTAAAAATTAAATATAAACTGTTTGCAGGGAAGGACGACAGTTACGATACTGTCTCGGCCCCTCGGGTTCGTACACTGACATTGGAGTCGGTGGCCTGAGTGAACTTCAACGGTTCATCGCCCGTCTGGTACGAGAGGTAAGACTCTATCAACCTACGAATCCCCTGTCAGTGGGTTTTATTTTGTGTGACAACTCACACCCCTGCAGTAGAATGTCAAACTGGTATTACAATAGCCAGTACAACGAATATCCGACTGAGTTTCAAAATGGACGTTACTACTTTGACCATAGTGTGAATAGTGGTTTGGAACATCAGCCTTTTGAAGATTATGGTCCATACCATGGTGAGCCCAATTACTATCCACATACGCACCGATCGTATGAGAAAAATTCTTATATTTCTCCTTTAGAAGAGTCTCTCAGTAAATTAAAAGAGTCGACACGTAGGATAGCTGAGATGAATAACTTAGTTTATGACGAAAGAAAACTTTCTATAGAGGAATCCCTCAAGCTGATAGCTGAGACGAACGAAAGAATTGCTCGAAATAATCTTAATTTTCAATACAGTGTCGCGAATAATACTCTTGAAAATGAGGATAGTTATTTGCATAAACAGGATGACGAGGATAAAATTGGTTACACTACTTGTTTGGATGAGGTTCAACCATTTTCATGTTCTTATAATGATGATTAAGATGAGGATAATGTTGATGAAGGATTTGAAATATGTAGGCATAGTGATCAGGAATTTGTTACTCCAATTAAGCTTTACGATGATAATATTATTTCTAGTTCAAATCCAAATAATTTTAATAATTATTCACCTATTCAAAAGGACGAGGATTTGACTAGAGATACCCCTGTTTTAGACGATGTAGTATTTCCTATTTACGAAGTCGATAATGGTTTAGAGGAACGAGTTTATTCTGAGAATACTGTTTTAGAGTCCCAGGACTTAG
Organism: Papaver somniferum; assembly: GCF_003573695.1. Classification (NCBI taxonomy): domain Eukaryota; kingdom Viridiplantae; phylum Streptophyta; class Magnoliopsida; order Ranunculales; family Papaveraceae; genus Papaver; species Papaver somniferum. Next base: position 3,192,469 of record NW_020622492.1, read on the forward strand.
AAACATTAGTCTTAGACGAAGAAGATGAACTCGTAGAGCTTTTAAATATGAGTGAGGATGCATCACCTGAATATAATCTACACGAAGAAATTGACCATTTTCAGGATTCTGATGATCTAGAAATTAGGGAAATTGTAGCTAGTCTATCTATATACACCCAAAACTCTAAGTTTGGGGGTGATTATCATTCTCCTTGTGCCTTACCTTTAGTTCTTACAGAGATCCCTCACTTGCGACTTGACATATATGCCTCAACCATTTTAAAAGATTATCTTCATACTCGTTTTCCTGAACCTAGTGATGTCCATAAGGAAGTTCAGTTGTTAGAAACCCATCCTCTGGTTGATGTGGTTTACCCAGGCTATGATACCCAGATTGACTTTTTTTTCCTACCAAATATTTTTCTTCCGAATGTGGAAATGTTTGATTTTTAAATGTGTCGAATATTAAGTTTTGAGACTAAACCTAATTACTTCAGGAGATTAGGGCCGACATACTTTTTTAAGGAAGATCACCACTCTCATTGTGGTCAGCTGTGTAAGTCAAATCTGATTGACTTAGAGGATCCTCAATTATTCAGGTTATTATTATGTACTTCTAAGTTTTTATTTGAGTTTTTCCAGACTCTAGAACCTGAACATTTGGATCTAACCTATGAGGAAATACAACCCATGAAAATATTTTATTTGGACCCAGTTATAGAACCTGAACCTGAACCACAGCTAGATGTAGTTGTCTTAAACAGGAAACTAGACAAGGGTATGCTTTATTTGTTTATTTTCTTGACAGGTTGCAGATTCCTTTTACTTGTGATAACTCTATTTGGTTTTGATGACCCACAAATATTTCATCTATTACTTTATGATTTTATAAGGTGACTAATCCTTTCTTAGTCTGGATGAAGACATTAAACTTAGCACTTCTTGGGAGGTAACCCAATATTCATGCGACACGGTAATATATTTCCTTATCTCTTTTGTTTCAAATGGTAACAGTTTCTCCTTGTTCATGATTTTAATTTCACCTTTGGAACATTGAGGGCAATGTTAGATTTAAGTTTGGGGGTATAGGAGAAACTTTTTAGTTGCATAATTAAACTCCAGATCCTAGAAATTTATGCCTATTAAGGATGGCACTAACCAATCTAAGTGGATGGAAGCATTTTGGTTGTAGGAGTTGAGGAACCAATCTGACTAGATGGCAACATATAAAGAGTCTATTCATAAAAGCACAGAGCTCAGGTGTTAGAAATAACATGATAGTTTCACCATATCTCGTTGAGTCCTTTTCACTTCTGTTTTTATTTTGTTTTCTTTTTAAAATATGTTTATCTACAAGGAAAGAAAAATTGCTATAAAAGGTAAGCATCGCTAAAGAAAGAAAGAAAAGAGGAATCCGAAAGGAGTGAAGAAGAAGATTTTGTATCTAGTTATTTTGTTTATTTTTAGAAACTGTAAATAGGAATTTATTTTTGTAACTTTTCTTTTCCTTTTTGGACATTTTTATTTTTGGACTGTATTTTTGGACTGGACATTATTATTATTTTGAAACCCTAAGGAAGGGTTAAAAATTAAATATAAACTATTTGCAGGGAAGGACGACAGTTACGATATTGTCTCGGCCCCTCGGGTTCGTACACTGACATTGGAGTCGGTGGCCTGAGTGGACTTCAACGGTTCATCGCCCGTCTGGTACGGGAGGTAAGACTCTATCCACCCACGAATCCCCTATCAGTGGGTTTTATTTTGTGTGACAACTCACACCCCTGCAGTAGAATGTCGAACTGGTATTACAATAGCCAGTACAACGAATATCCGACTGAGTTTCAAAATGGACGTTACGACTTTGACCATAGTGTGAATAGTGGTTGGGAACATCAGCCTTTTGAAGATTATGGTCCATACCATGGTGAGCCCAATTACTATCCACATACGCACCAGTCATATGAGCAAAATTCTTATATTTCTCCTTTAGAAGAGTCTCTCAGGAAATTAGAAGAGTCGACTCGTAGGATAGCTGAGATGAATAACTTAGTTTATGACGAAAGAAAACTTTCTATAGAGGAATCCCTCAATAGTTTATGATAAAACTTATTTTAATTAGTTGTGAATTCATATGATGATGTATGCTTGGTCTAAGTGCTTTTGATGCATCATGCTAGTGATTTACAGTTAATCTTTTTAAAATCTACACTGACAAAGAATTAGAGTCAATAAACTAGAGCTATAATTGTCTAAGAATTGATTGTTGAACCACATGATATGAGGTTTGGTGGAATCCTGAGTCTCAGTAATCTCTCGACATTGTGACGGACCTTGTGTATATATTTTCTTTATTTTTATTGTTTTCTATTTTTAAATCTGAAATCAGTCTCAACAAGTCCGAGAAACGAACACTTTACTTACCACTACAAAATTACATCAGGTAATCGATTAAGATTACGCCAACAACACCTTTAATCCAAAGAATCATGTTGATGCCAATCTACTCAATTAATCAATCCAATCTACCACAAGGATAAACAGATTATCAATTGGATCCTCTTTTACAGAAACAAGTATTGTGCACACCAAAGATTATAAAACCCAAGTCAGATCTTCAATATCTTCTTTGTCTTGAAATCTTCTTAAATCTTCAATAAAAACCTGCACACAATCACTTGAATCTCTTGTGATCAATCACGCACAAAACAGAGTCTGTTAACAGTGGATTATCACAAGATTGTCTTTAGAACTAACAACAGTCTAAAGATCCCTGTCAAAACTCTGAACTAGTTTGAGTGAATCTTATATTAGAAGAGAATATTCTCAAGAATAAACAAACCAGGTGCAATCAGATTTCAACCACCGTTAGTCAATCAATCAATCGAAAACAAAAGATAAACCGCAATTATCTAGTTTCCCACCAACGGTACACGCTAGAGCTTCTCAATCCCAAAGAAGACTTTAAACTGAGCGGTCATAAGAGATTTCGCCTAATTAGGTTATTCTCCTCTCCGAATAGGCGGCTACAATAGTAACAACAACAAAAGAGGAAATATGTTGTTACGAGGGATTAGTTTGCTAGAAAGGCAAACTTAGAGTATTTATAGACAAGAAATTTTGGACACCAAGGAATTTCCAAAACCGAAAATATTCTCAAGATATTCATAAAAGCGCAGATTCGGTTTTCATAATTCCTGGAAATGTTGTGTCCAAAAATAACGATCGAAATCTCTAGGAAAATCTAATTAGTAAATGCACATTACTAATTCTGTAATATCCCTACAAAATGAAATTAATAACCTTAATTAAAAGATTCTTAACTTACTTATGTTTAGATCCTGGGATTCTCTTCCCTTAGTCGTTAAGGAATATCTTTGAACAATTAAAGAAATAAACATTCACAACACGTGTTCAAAGTTTGTCGACATCTTAACTTTGTAAGTTCTCTTTCACATTACAACCTTGAAACCGATTTGCCACACTTCCAAACAAGTTTAGAATTGGTTCATCTGACTTTGAAGAACTATGTGATTGATCAAACCAATATTCAATCACAATTATGGGTTTACGGTTCTACCAAAACAAGTTTCGGTTCTACCTCCATGTGAGTATTGTGCATAGTCACACTAGCTTTCCAAAAATTCGGTTGACTAGGTACTAGGATCGGTTCCCCACATATATATGGTATCTAACTTATATGTGTTGCACATGTTCATAGGATCGGTTCCCCTTTCTTCTATATACCTTGCTGCACCCCATACAAGGATCGGTTCCCTTTGATGTACTGCACCCCTTACAAGGATCGGTTCCCCTTTCCTTTTAATTGGTCAGAAATACAAAATCCGATCATACCAAAGGTGATTACTTAAGATCAGTTTTAATAATAAAAGTTATACCAAAACATAAGTCAGGCCTTTGTGAACAGTTCTACCAAGAACACAACAATTTGTGAGCGGTTATACTCTATCACACATATTGGTTGTTCATAAGATATGCAATGAATAACAAAACCAATAACACCTGGCAATTTCCTTTTCGGTCCACAAACAAGTTTATGAACTTACTTCCTTAGAACACATGTAAACATTGTTCCCTAGGATGAAATCCTCACCTCATACCCATACATAATCACAATAGCATTCAAATGATTATGGCAATGTCTTATCTACAAAGTTTAATGGTTAAGCAATAAACCTCGTATTGTATTCCTTAATGTTGTGTCTATCTAGAGTTCAAATATGCTTCGCAGTTATGTTTTCAATATGCACGACTTGAAAGATACGTTAGGAAATTAAACAGTTCAAATCAAATATCACTAACCTCAAGTGGAAGGATGATTGTTGTCGTTGTCTCTCCTTGCTTCTTCACATATTCAAGACTTCGCAATACTTGTAATGTCTCATATCCTAATACTTTCAAGCTAACATATACGAAGTTGACTCTAGTACATAATCAAGCGACTCTTAACATGATTTTTGATTCACTAAAATATGACAACCAAACTTGACATACCAACGCTTGGTGGGTTCAACCGAGCAATGCTCTAACACATTTAAAAGCAATGAGTGTTTAATCCTCTTCGCTCACATATGTATTGAGAAATTCAATATGTTTGTATGTATGAAATTAACTCAGAATGGTGCATCCAACAGCAATCCCAAAATATTATGTGAATTTTACTTTCCACCAGCATTATTCACTAACGCATGACTTTCCTAGTATTTTCCCATGCTATGTTCCCAGCCGAACTCTCAATATTGACATGACATGACGATTGATGTTCACTCTCAGCAGAGTAGAATGAATCTCCCAAAGTATCAGTATTGAGATCTGCATGAAAGTACCCACATAGGCTGCATCACTCTCTGACGAAGAGAATTTCGTATCAACACACTTTTAAGTTAGCTCGATCGAACACGCTTAAATTCCTTAAGGAAAAACTAGACTGTTAATATCAGTCTCAGAAATGATCATGGCCACACGATTTGGCCGCGCGAGTTAACAAGCTTAGACTACTCCTGATGGAACTAGGCAATCACCATAGTGACCACCGGCGGGCCCACTATTGCTCTAGTCGATCAATTCCTATTTTTCTCATCCGCAAGTGATTCTAACGCCGACCCAAACATGGATGATCGCGCTGTCAAAAAGAGAGCTCAAACGAGCTAGACCGGCCAAAACGGTCTCAGAAGCGTCACGACCGTCCAACTTCGCTAACCTAGTCGGACGACTTGGATTTTCCCACAAGCGATTAAGGAAATGCCGGCGCGTTCATCACCGGCCCAATATTATCCCCGACCAATCTACTTGCTCATGGGAAGTCAATCGCACACCAAATCGTTTGATTGAACTAGGGTAGGCGCAACCGCTTTAAAACCCTAATTGGTGTTTGCGGCAATATGTTACTGCCGCAAATCGATCACGACCATCCATCTTCGCCAGCCGAATCTAGTGGCTTATATCTAATTTTAGATGGCTCAGGAGATGTCAGCATGCTCACTAGCAACCCACCTTTTCATATGGTCGATCGACCTATACATGGAAAAACCATAGCACATCAAAAAACTTGCCAAAAGTAGGGTGAACGCTGTTTTGAAAACCCTAAAATTGTGTTTGCGGCAACGCCCTACTGTCGTAAATCGATCACAACCATCCATCTTCGCCGGCCTAGTTGAGAGGCTTAGATTTAATTTTAAGTGGCCCCGAAGATGTCAATTGATCACCGTCGGTCCACGTCTACACGTGACCGAATGACATGCTAAAGCTAGCACTTGATGCGTTGAACCGATCGCCCGAAAGAAAGTTGGCTGAACGGCCCCTAAACCCTAAGGTTGAGTCAATAATAGTATACAACTGCCGCAAATCATCTCGTCCAACCGACTTTGCCAGCCTATTTGGATGGTATAGATTTATTTTTAGAAAACTAGCAAAGTATCATTGTGATTACCGGCCATCCCTACTCCACAGGGAGCGATCGACCAAGAGACAGCTCGACCATAGGGTCCTCAAACTATTACCCAAAGATTTCCGGTCGTGCTACTTTTGTTAGAGCATTGCGCGTTCGAACTCCCATGCGTTGCTATCTCAAGCATGTTTGTCAATGTTAGTGATCAAAACTATAAGTATTGATTTCTAATCTATTATAGCTAAGTCTCGGACTAGGATAGAAAGTGTAGTTGAGCTCAAGGACTTTATGGCGATTCATCATACAAGTAGAAGAACTACTCAAGGAACCGGTGGAACTTCTCGACAAAAAAGTATGTGAAGGCTTGAACTTATATATTACTCAAAAGTCTAATTACTCTATCTCCTACTCTTTGAGACAAGAAGTCGTATGCTATATATATAGACTTTGATTATACACATTTGGTATTTCGAGCCGAGTATACCTCGCCTATCTATATCTCGAAATATGAGTTGGTAAGATTTTCTCTTTAACCAAGTTAATCTTTACCATGTGACGAAATTCATGATATGTTTCAATCATCTTGAAAATTGCTTTGACGAGACATGGTGTAACAACTATATAACGTCCTCTAAGAATGTTTCAATGATTGGAATGAGAGTTTAGATTACATAATCAATGGAGGACATAAGCATTATTGTGGAAACACATTTATGTATAAGTCCTATTCCTTGAACCAAAGTTTGCGAACTTTGTTGATCAAGAGAACCGGAAGAATGGCGTGAGCCAAGTACGCGAACTCAGTCCGCGAACTGCCGAAGTTCTCAAACCCAAGAATTCTTCTAGAGTTGACAAACTATTTGCGTGAAACTAAGTCCGCAAACTCAGTCCGCGAACCGGCGAAGTTCTTATACCTGAGAATTTCTGCTGGAGTTTGTAAACTCGGTCCGGTAACTTAAGTCCGCGAACCTAGTCTGCGAACTTGAGAAGGTTATATATCTGAATATGATTTCCAAACTTAAACTTAAAAAGACTAAGGAATGCAGTTTGTAAACCGTGGCTATAAAAGTTCATGAACTGATTCAAGTGAATCAAATCATCTTTGCTTCAATTGTGTCCTGTGTAGTACATGAGATTTTTTTGCATCTGAACAACTCTCTAACTAGTTCATTTGAAATCATTTGAACTAGTTATGGTGAAGAAGAACATGGTTGATATGGAATGCTCATATGGTTAACCATTTGGTTAACTATTGTTGAACAACAAGTGCATACGTTTGGGTACGGCTAACAAACCTAGAAGCGTGCATTGTCAAGTGTGTGTAACAAGCTAAGTTTTCTATCTAACGGTTTAAAAATATTATCTTGAATCTAAATCGGGTTTTCATCTAACGGTGGATATTGATTGCTTTGTTACCAAGGTAACCTAATTGCAAACCCTGATTTCAAAGACTATATAAGGGGAACTCTAGTATCTGTGCAAAACTAATCCCCACACCTCACGTGTGATACTAGTTTGCATACTAGAGTCGGTTATCTTTTAACCTTTGGTTTTCTTCTTCTAAAACCAGGTTAACGAATTAAAGACTTCATTAGAATTGTGAAGCCAGACCGATACTACTTTTATCGTAGTTGTGTGATCTGATCTTGAATCTTCTATCATACGAGTACAATCAGATTGATTGGCTTGAGATTAATATCTCTGATAGGCAAGATATAAAAAGTAATCACAAACATCTTCGTCTCATTGTTTGTGATTCCGCAACATCTTGTTTCGCTACCATACGATTAAGATTGTTGTGAGGTGATTGATAACTCTATGCTGTTCTTCGGTAATATAAGACCGGATTATCAATTGGTTCCTATTTGCCTTGATTATTAACAAAAGACGGAACAAAAACTTTTAGGGTTTATCTGTGGGAGACAGATTGATCCTTTGATAGACTTGTCTATGTGAGACAGATTTGTTTATTGTCAAGTCTTCGACTTTGGGTCGTAGAAACTCTTAGTTGTGGGTGAGAGCAGCTAAAGGAATCAAGTGTGCAGTATCCTGCTGGGATCAGAGGCGTAAGGAGTACAATTGTACCTTGGATCAGTGGGAGACTGATTGGGGTTCAACTACAGTCCAGTCCGAAGTCAGCTTGGAGTAGGGTAGTGTCTGTAGCGTCTTAATACAGTGTGTGTTCAATCTGGACTAGGTCACAGGGTTTATCTGCATTTGTTGTTTCCTCGTTAACAAAATTTCTGGTGTCTATGTTATTTATATTTTCGCATTATATTTTTTTATATAATTGAAATAATACAGGTTGTGCGTTTGAATCAATCAATTGGAAATCCGACCTTTGGTTGTTGATTGATATTGATTGATCCTTGGATATTGGTCTTTGGTACCATCCAATTTATTCCTTGTATTTGATTTGAACTCGCAGTTCTTGCTTGAGTAAATCAAATCAAGAAGAGAGATATAAACTCGTTGATATACTTTTAATTGATTGAGTCTTGTTGATTCTCTTAAAAGTATACTCGAGTTTGTTCATACAGATTGCTAAGCGAAATATTGGGTGGTGTTGTTAGATCCCCGCTTTTTCAATTGGTATCAGAGAGGAAAACACGTTAAAGACCTTATAAGTTTGTGTTTGTAGTGATCTGATTATGGACGAGTCTATTTCTAATAACGTACCAGTTCAGAAATTACCAGATGACTCTAAAAGATTAGATTCACCTGAGAGAACTATCACATCTAAGTCAATATCTAAACATTCTCTTGATGTAAAACCTGTTGATTGGGAAACCCTCCTAGAAGAACAGTTGGATGAACTTTCTGATGAAGGTGATTCAGTTATTGATAGAGATGTTGATGAGAAAGTTTCAGAGTATGTTAAGTTTTTGGATTCGTGGAAGATGAAGAAGATTACAACTTATCATGTCTCACCTCTCCCGACTCCTCTCTGTCGAGAAAACAAGAAATTGAGAAGATATTACGCAAGTGTTTATTTTTCGAATCGTTCTAACGAATCGATCCTCAAGGATTGTGAGGAAAACCTACGTATGAAGTCACTTGAATGTGATAATCTTTATCAAAAGTACTTTTTGTTGGAAGAGAAACTTGCAGAATTTGAAGCAAGGTTTAACTCTCAACAAATTAGTTTTGATGACAGAGAAAGTGCTTGTCTCGCTCGAGAAAAACGCCTTGAGGATGATTTAGCTGATGCTCTTGATAAAATCAATATGTTGGAAGATGACTTGAAAAAGTTCAATACTAGTTCAAGCAAATTAACCACTATGCTAGGAGCAAGTAAAAATCATCGTGATACACGAGGATTGGGATATAAGGGAATAGATGCTCCAAGTATTAGCAAAGAGGTGAAAATTTTCAAGGCTAGTGATTCTTCTCAACAAAAGGTTTCCACTGATGGCAAAACTGAAATACCTTCACCGGCAATTAAGGTTCGAAAGAGAAAAGAATATCAACCTCCAAAGTCAGCATATACGGATCGAGGTAAGAACATTCCTTATGTTTGCCACTATTGCGTAAATAAAGGTCACCTGGAAAGGAGATGTCGTTTTCGTATAAGGAATAAGAAACTTCATGATGTTCTTGTTTGTGCATCACAAGAAGTTGTGAAACCAAGATCATATGCTAAGGCTAATCCCCTTAACATTACAGGTTGTAACTTTCCAACCTTTAGGCAAAGGAATCGTTGTTGTGATAAACCTAGATTTGCCTATAAACGTTATACGAAGCCTTTTCAAAATCGTAATGGTTATCAAAAGGATAACTTTGTAAAGACGAAGACAAGATCCGATGCTCCCAATTGGAGAAAGACTAACTTGCAAAAGAATAGTGAAGAGAGTAATGGGAAGAAGGTTCCGGTTGTTCCCTAAACGCACTCAGAAGTGGGTACCAAAGAAAGCTAATGATGCTTTGAGTGTGAAAATGAATGATCTTCCAGAAAATCCATGACTATGGAGAAGTCAGTATCCATGATGTTGGAACTTAACAAGTTTTTTGGAAAAATGGAATTCGATGTGAAAGGCTCTAAAAGTGATCCCTTTCAAGATAATCCAAAGGTTAATTGTGGTGAACAAGACATTGTTCACCCCAACACAACTTGATTGTGTTATAAGTGCATCCTCACCAAGGAATGCCCTGCTATGTATACGGTGAGGGAAGCACGAAAATTGGGGAGGACAGATTATGTTCTGTAAGGCTGTAGAATTCAATTGGATTCATCTAAAAAGGTATTTCTATAAACTTGAGCAAGATTTGTGCTTTTATTTGTTTAGAGAACTTATAATGATTTACGTACCTTTCTTATCGTTCTTTTCTACCTAACTTGATCTGTGTTTAAGGTTCTTAAACGTTTAGGTTTGAAAATAGTAGTTCGAGATGTTTGGAGTTCATGGTACACCTACCAGGTATGCATAACATATTTTAAAATCAAAATCCATGGGTTTAAGTTCGCGGACTTGAAAAGTCGTTTGCAAACCCGTATGCACACTTGACGTCGATATTTGGTAAACTTGTTTTGGCCGTAACTTCTTCGTCCGAACTCGGAATGACCTCATTCTTTTCGCACTCTCTTGATCTTTGAATTCTCTTAAAAATGGAGATGAGAAACCTTGAATTTGGATGAGTTAAAATTGGTATTTGTCCTGACTCTTGTTTTTGAGTTTTTTGCTCCGTTTCGTTGCACTTGTTCCACTTCTCTTGAACTTGGGCACTTGGATTATTGGAGTACTACTCTTCTAAGCTAATTTGTAGCTTTTAAAAGAATGTTATTGGTGAATCACAAATAAGGAAGTTCAAGAATGGGCAGTAGTACGCATTACTATGATATCTTGAATGTTCACAATCATTTTATGTGAACTATGGTGCATGGTCGTTAATAACCTTGTACGTTCTTCTTTGAAAGTATTTTTATACGCCTTTGGTATCCATTCTTGGTATAAATCTGGGCGAAAAAGATTGATTCCACTCTCTAAGGACAAATCATCTTATATGTGCATTACGAGATTGTCTTGATGCCTAGGAAACTTCTTATGAGAATTTATTCTTGTTTTTGAGAAGGATTACTAGAGTTTGGAATAACCATTATTGTGTTTACACATAGCTATGTCCAATGTTTTCATCTTCATGTTTTTAGATTTATTGGTTAAAATTCTAAATTTGTTTGGAAGATGATTTTTGCAGTATTAATCTTTATGGTTTTATATTGAAATATTGTTATGGGATATGTGTGTTTACGTCCCTATGATTGTACCATGCCTTGTCAAAAGTAAAGTCTTTCGCATGTCGATATGCATGTATTTATAAAAGAATGAATAGACTTTTGACAAATACAAAAGTTAAGCATATTATGTCAACTATTGATGGAAAATAGGTTAAAATCTTTTGTTTGCAAGGATTACGTCTATTGAATGTCGTTATGCGAATAGTGATGGAACATAGAATGAATCCTTGTGTTATTCCGCAGTATTGATCCTCCCTGATCCATATATTACTGTGAGGCTCTATAAAGTGTCTAATGTTGAGCACTAAACGACCAAGTTGATTATTTTGTGATTAGCTTTGTTGTTGTTCCGCGAGAAACTTTATGTCGAGCATTTTCAACTAAATTAATCATCTTGTTTGGTTATTAAGTTGTTGTTCCGTAAGTTTTTCTTATGTCGAGCATGACCAATTAAATTGATTAATTTTGTGATTAGTTTGGTTGTGTATTTCGATTATATTAATTATGGGTTCTCTTGTGATTAATCTAATTGTATATTTTTGAGTCTCCATAAGTTCACTTATGTTGAGCATTACCGATTAAATTAATCATGGGTTCTCTTGTGGTTAATTTAATTGAGTTTTTTGGATTCAAATTCATACTCGTATGTAATTTGTTATGTCCAAAGAAATCCTTCTTTTCTTTCGAAATTAAGGTTGCTCTTTTTGTTCCTTCGGGAATGATATCAAATGGGGGAGAGTTCTTTTGGACTTGTGCTTAATGGTCATATCTTGATGGGAGTGCGGTTGTGGAATTTTAGAGGAGTTATCTTGTATCTTTAAACTCCTTGATGAATGCATTTAGCTTCGGCTTTATGATTGCATCTAAATTAGTTGGTATGTATTTTTTTTCTTTTGTCATGAAACGTCTCTCTCGGAAATTTCATTATGATCCCGTTCTTGTACCTTTGCCAAGTTTATTGACAAACAGGGGGAGAATTAATATGTAGCTCACACTACAAATAAATATGGTTTTCGGATCATTGTGTAAGGGGGAGTGGTTTCCATGTGAGATGGAGTATTGACTAAGGGGGAGTGATACATATCACCATAGTATTATTGTTGAAGGTGTGATACAATTTAACTTTGACGCTGTGTAATAATACTATGACACTGTATAACAATGATCGAGAACTATGTTTTCTCATTGTTATAGCTACGGATCTTCAACAGCGGTGATGCTAAACTTACAACCTTTGGGATCATTGGAGTACTTGGAAGTGACGAAGATTTCGAGGAATGTTGAAGATTAGACATGTGGAATAGGAGCTACTAAAGGTTCTTTATCTTTTTTGTATTCTATATGTATTGATAGTTTTGTCACTAAAATTGACAAAGGGGGAGATTGTTAGAGCATTGCTCGGTCGAACTCGCATGCGTTTCTATCTCAAGCATGTTTGTCAATGTTAGTGATCAAAACTATAAGTCTTGATTTCTAGTCTATTATAGCTAAGTCTCGGACTAGGATATAAAGTGTAGTTGATCTCAAGGACTTCATGGAGATTCATCATACAAGTAGAAGAACTACTCAAGGAACTGGTGGAACTTCTCGACAAAAAAGTATGTGAAGGATTGAACTTATATATTACTCAAAAGTCTAATTACTCTATCTCCTACTCTTTGAGACAAGAAGTCGTATGCTATATATATAGACTTTGATTATACACATTTGGTATTTCGAGCCGAGTATACCTCGCCTATCTATATCTCGAAATATGAGTTGGTAAAATTTTCGCTTTAACCAAGTTTATCTTTACCATGTGACGAAAGTCATGATATTTTTCAATCATCTTGAAAATTTCTTTGACGAGAAATGGTGTAACAACTATATAACATCCTCTAAGAATGTTTGAATGATTAGAATGAGAGTTTAGATTACATAACCAATGGTGGACATAAGCATTGTTGTGGAAACACATTTATGTATAAGTCATATTCCTTGAACCAAAGTTTGCGAACTTTGTTGATCAAGAGAACCGGAAGAATGGCGTGAGCCAAGTACGCGAACTGCCAAAGTTCTCAAACCCGAGAATTTCTGCTGGAGTTGACAAACTATTTGCGTGAAACTAAGTCCGCGAACCGGCGAAGTTCTCATACCCGAGAATTTTTGCTGGAGTTTGTAAACTCTGCCCGGTAACTTCCGCGAACCTAGTCTGCGAACTTGAGAAGGTTATATATCTGAAGATGATTTATGAACTTAAACTTAAAAAGACTAAGGAATGCAGTTTGCAAACCGTGCCTATAAAAGTTCATGAACAGATTCAAGTGAATAAAATCATTTTTTCTTCAATTGTGTCTTGTGTAGTACATGAGATTTCCTTGCAATTGAACAACTCTCTAACTAGTTCATTTGAAATCATTTGAACTAGTTATGGTGAAGAAGAACATGGTTGATATGGAATGCTCATATGGCTAACCATTTTGTTAACTATTGTTGAACCAACAAGTGCATAGGTTTGGATATGGTTAACAAACCTAGAAGCGTGCATTGTCAAGTGTGTGTAACAAGCTAATTTTTCGATCTAACGGTTGAGAAATATTATCTTGAATCTAAATCAGGTTTTCATCTAACGGTGGATATTGATTGCATTGGTACCAAGGTAACCTAATTCCAAACCCTGACTTGAAAGACTATATAAGGGGAACTATAGTATCTGTGGAAAACAAATCCACACACCTCACGTTTGATACTAGTTTGCATGATAGAGTTGGTTCTCCTTTAACCTTTGGTTTTCTTCTTCTAAAACCAGGTTAACGACTTAAAGACTTCATTGGGATTGTGAAGCCAGACCGATACTACTTTTATCGTAGTTGTGTGATCTGATCTTGCATCTTCTATCGTACGAGTACAATCAGATTGATTGGCTTGAGATTAGTATCTCCGATAGGCAAGATATAAAAAGTAATCACAAACATCTTCGTCTCATTGTTTGTGATTTCGCAACATCTTGTTTCGCTACCATACGATTAAGATTGTTGTGAGGTGATTGATAACTCTAGGTTGATCTTCGGGAATATAATACCGGATTATCAATTGGTTCCTGTTCGCCTTGATTATTATCAAAAGACGGAACAAAACCTTTTAGGGTTTATATGTGGGAGACAGATTGATCCTTTGATATACTTGTCTGTGTGAGACAGATTTCTTTATTGTCAAGTCTTCAACTTTGGGTCGTAGCAACTCTTAGTTGTGGGTGAGATCAGCTAAGGGAATCAAGTGTACAGTATCATGCTGGGATCAGAGGTTTAGGGAGTACAACTGTACCTTGGATCAGTGGGAGACTGATTGGGGTTCAACTACAGTCCAGTCCGAAGTTATCTTGGAGTAGGCTAGTGTCTGTAGCGACTTAATATAGTGTGTGTTCAATATGGACTAGCTCTCGGGGTTTTTCCGCATTTGCGGTTTCCTCGTTAACAAATTTTCTGGTGTCTGTGTTATTTCTATTTCCGCATTATATTTTTTTTATATAATTGAAATAATACAGATTGTGCGTTTGAACCAATCAATTGGAAATCCGAACTTTGTTTGTTGATTGATATTGATTGATCCTTGGATATTGGTCTTTGGTGCCATCCAAGTTATTCCTTGTATTTGAACTCGCAGTTCTTGCTTGATATAATCAAATCAAGAAGAGATATATAAACTCGTTGATATACTTTTAATTGATTGAGTCTTGTTGATTCTCTTAAAAGTATATTCGAGTTTGTCCATACAGATTGCTAAGCGAAATATTGGGTGGTGTTGTTAGACCCCCGCTTTTTCAATTTTTAAAACTCTGAATCCGTGACTGATTCGATCAAGCTCAAAAACAGCGATGCTTCTAATACATCGATTATTTTCAGCTGCTTATTCGAAAGCGATGCTTTACATACATCGATTATCAGCTATGCTTTATAAATATCGGTTTTACAAATAATTTATTATTTGACCTAAAAGCACTACGTGCTGATTTTAGCGGCAAGTCACATGACATGACCCATTCACTCGAGACATCAAACATGTCACAAACTGGGGGATGCTCACTGGGGTATTGGTCTGGCGGTTTACAGCATGCGGCGTGCAACGCGCCCATTATGAGAAAGTGTCAGGAAAGACGGACGGTTAACAGTAATGAGAGTAGTGGGTGAACGTGTGATCAGTCCTCCCTCATAACGGAAACATGATGATCACCACCTTCCGCACAAACCCAGTTCTCCACTACTTAACTTCCTCCACTTCCTAAGAGATCAGGGTGTGCTCAATGATTTGTATAAATAGATTTTTAACCCATTCAAACTAAGACAACATAAGTATCCAGAAACCATTTTTCTGATACAAGTCATAAAACAACCACACCTTCATGATTCAACATCCTGATATCAAACACCTTCTCCGCTTCCCTCCCTAAGATCAACCCTTCTCCTTCACCTTGTGACCGAATTGAATGTGGAACGGCCATTTCTTGGTTTAGGCCAGAGTCTTACAGATTTATCTCTCGAATCTAAAAGTACTCTCGTGCAGTGCATTTGTTTAGGGTTTGAATTCGTTGCTCATCAACACACCCCAAATTTACCAAAAAATAGCAGAACCAGTTTTTACCCTCCAACAATTGGCGACCACAGTGGGAGATTAATCTCTCGGTTACAAGATCAATTTTCAAATTTCATTCCAATTTTTCTCAAATTCAAGATGGTGGATCTTAGGTCCGGATCAGCGACAAATCCCGGTGTTACTGGCGCTGACAACACCCCTGGTGTCAACATTCCTGACGGTAACACCACTGTACCGCCTACCAACATGATCAACGCGTCTCGTAGCACTACATCCTCAACCACCAACACTAACGGTGCAGGAAACATTCCCTTAGGCGTGACACCTCCAATCACCAGAGCCAGAGCCGCTGCCGCCACTCCCAATGTTTCTTCGAGTGTAATGCCCCTTGTTGTTACTAGAGCTACTGCCACTCCCACATCAGGACGAGATACTAGAGGAGACAGAGGAGGCAAACCCCCTATTACCATTTCCGATTTGATGGAAAGACAAGAAGTTCTCGCTAAGGCTCAGACGGACATGGCCACAACTCAGAAATAGGTACTCACTTTCCTCAAGACGCTAACCGGATGACTACCACAAGAGCCGCATTATCACGTGGAGCCAATAAAGAGTACTTTCAAAACTTTTGGCGCAAGCACTTCAACAGAGTGTGCGTTCATAGATGAGAAAGTTCGTGTTGCTCCTAAGCGCCCAAGAGAAAGGAATCAGCCGTCCAACTTCGTCACACGTGAGGATCTGGAGTGTCTCCTCCAAAATCGAAGCAAGGAAAACCCAGTGGACATGCATCAGCATCAATCTCTGTATCCTCCTGATGTGCAAAGAGTTCCTCTTCCGAGAGGATACTTCTGTCCTCAATTTTCCCTTTATAACGGAACTGGTAATGCTCGTGAACACATCTCCCATTTTCTGGAGTCATTAGAAGAGCACGAATACAATCATTTCCTCCGCCTGAAAAAGTTCTCAAAGTCACTTACCGGGAGAGCGTACACCTAGTACAACAACATTACACCAAACCGTATAGCCAATTGGATTAAAGCACTATGATCCAAATGTAACTGAACATCAATTATTAGAGGTGTGCATTAATGGCATGTCACCTGTCTATCGCGCTTTACTGGAGAACCTGCGCTTACAGACGTTCTATGAACTTCATGAAGCTGCTAAGCGGTTGGTTACAACAGCACCAGCCTTGCTGGAAGTAATCAGGCCCGCCAGGAATGAAGATACACGTATGATTCGAGGAGACAGACGTCTCATCAATAAACAATACAACACTCAACCCTCTGTAAGAGTTATATCTCTCTTTCTCGATTCAATCAACTTCAATCAACAACCAAAGGTCGGATTTCCAATTGATTGATTCTAACGCACAACCTGTGATATTTCAATTATATAACAAAATATAATGCGGAAAAGAAATAACACAGACACCAGAATTTTGTTAAAGAGGAAACCGTAAATGCAGAAAAACCCCGGGACCTAGTCCAGATTGAACACACACTATATTAAGCCGCTACAGAAACTAGCCTACTATAAACTAACTTCGGTCTGGACTGTAGTTGAACCCAATCAATATCACACTGATCCAAGGTACAGTTGCACTCCTTACGTCTCTGATCCCAGCAGGATACTACACACTTGATTCCCTTAGCTGATCTCACCCACAACTAAGAGTTGCTACGACCCAAAGTCGAAGACTTTAATAAACAAATCTGTATCACACAGAAAAGTCTACGGTAGTAGATAAATATGTCTCCCACAGAAATACCTACAAGTTTTTGTTCCGTATTTTGATAAATCAAGGTGAACAGGAACCAATTGATAACCCGGACTTATATTCCCGAAGAACAACCTAGAATTATCAATCACCTCATAATAATCTTAATTGACGCGGCGAAAGAAGATATTGTGGAATTACAAACTATGAGACGAAGATGTTTATGACTACTTTTATATCTTGCCTATCGGAGATATTAATCTCAAGCCAATTGTTACGATTTTACTCAACACGATTGAATATGCAAGATCAGATCACACAACTACGAGAAAGTAGTATCGGTATGGCTTCACAATCCCAATGAAGTCTTTAAGTCGTTAACCTGGTTTACAAGAAGAAACTTAAGGTTAAAGGAGAATCGACTCTAGCTAATACAACTAGTATCACACAACAGGTGTGGGTATTAGGTTTCCCAGTTGCTAGAGTTCTCCCTTATATAGTCTTTCAAATCAGGGTTTGCAATCAATGTTAGCTTGGTAACAAAGCATTCAATATTCACCGTTAGATGAAAACCTGATTAGATTCAAGCTAACATCTTTCAACTGTTATATCGAAAACTTAGCTTGTTACACACAAAAGAAATGCACGAATTTAGGTTTGTGTAACCGTACCCAAACATGTACATTTGCTGGTTCAACAGTAGTTAACCAAATGGTTAGACATATGAGCACTTTCATATCAACCATATTCTTCCTCACCATAACTAGTTCAAATGTCTCAAATGAAATAGTTATAGAGTTGCTCAATTTTATAAATCTTATATAACTATACAAGACATAATCGAAGCAAAAACGATTTGATTTACTTGAATCGATTCATGAACTTTATAGCCACGGTTTGCAATTTGCTTCCTCAGTTAATATAAATATAAGTTCACAAATAATCGTCTTTAAATATAACCAACTCAAGTTCGCGGACTTAGTTCGTGGAATTAAGTTCCCGGAAGGAGTTCACAAACTCCAACAAATATTCTCGCAATGAGAATCACCGCCAGTTCGCGGACTGGGTTCGCGGACTGAGTTCGTGGACTGAGCTCATAGCTCTTGTTCCGGTTTTCCTGATCAACAAAGTACGCATACTTTGGTTCAAGGAATAAGGACTTATACATATATGTGTTTCCACACAATGCTTATATCCAACATTGGTTATATAATTTAAACTCTCATTTCAATCATTGAAACATTCTTAGAGGACGTTATATAGTTGTTATTCACAAACCATTTTTCGTCAAAACCATTTTCAAAGTGATTGAAACATAACATGACTTTCGTCACTAGGTAAAGATGAACTTGGCCAAAGCGAAATCTTACCAACACATATTTCGAGAAATAGATAGGCGAGATAAACTCGGCTCGAAATAGCAAATGTGTATAATCAAAGTCTATATAGCAAAATAACTTTTGTCTCAAGATAGGAGATAGAGTAGATAGACTTTTGAGTGATAGATAAGTTCAAGTCTCCCCATACCTTTTAGTCGACGAAGTTCCACCAGTTGCTTGAGTAGTTCTTTGTGTTATATGATGATCTCCATGGAGTTCTTGAGCTCAACTACACTTTCTATCCTAGTCCGAAGCTTAGCTATAGTAGATTAGAAATCAAGACTTATAGTTTTGATCACTAACATTGACAAACATGCTTGAGATAGCAATGCATGCGAGTTCGACCGAGCAGTGCTCTTACAATCTCCCCCTTTGTCAATTTTAGTGACAAAACTATCAATACATATGGAATACGAAAATAAATAAATAAATAAACTTTTGTAGCTCCTATTCCACATGCCTAATCTTCAACATTATTCAAAATCTTCGTCACTTCCAAGTATTCCAATGATCCCAAAGTTTGTAAGTTCAGCATCATCATTGTTGAAAATCCGTGGCTATAACAATGAGAAAACATAATTCTCAATCATTGTTATATAGTGTCATAGTATCATTATGCAGCATCAAAGTTCAATTGTATCAAAACTTCCACAACAATACCGTGGTGATATGTATCACTCCCCTTTAGTCAATACTCCATCTCACACGGAAACCACTCCCCCTTACATAACGATCCGAAAACCATATGTATTTGTAGTGTGAACTACATATTAATTCTCCCCCTTTTTGTCAATAAAATTGGCAAAGGTACAAGAACGGGATCCTAATGAAATTTCCGAAAGAGACATTTAAAAAAGCGTATATCATCTTATTTAGATGCAATCAAAAAGCCGAAGCTAAATGCATTCATCAAGGAGTTTAAAGATACAAGATAACCCCTATAACATTCCACAACCGCACTCCCCACAAAGATTTGGCAATTAAGCACAAGTTCAAAAGAACTCTCCCCCATAAAATGTCATTCCCGAAAGAACAATAAGAGCGACCTTAATTTCAAAAAGAAAAGAAAGATTTCTTTGGACATAACAAATCACATACAAGTATGAATTTGAATCAAAAATACTCAATTAAATTAATCATAAGAGAACCCATGATTAACTTAATCGGAAATGCTTAACACAAGTAAACTTATGGAGACTTAAAAACACTCAATTAGATTAATCACAAGAAACCTCATAATTAATCTAATCGAAATACACAACCAAACTAATCACAAAAGTAATCAATTTAATTGGTCATGCTCGACACAAAGTATTTCATGGAACAACAACTATGCCAAAACAATGACTCAGTCGATAGAGCTCAACATAAGACACCTTATGGAACAACACAGTATGTACACAAATTGTGGATCGGAGATCGACCTAATACCGTGGAATAATCAATGACTCATTCTATTTTCCATCACCATTTTCACAATGACATCTAATAGACATAATCCTTGAACACAAAAGATTTTAACTTATCTTCAATCAAAAATTGACATAATAGGCTTAACTTTTGTATTTGTCAAAAGTAAATTCATTCTTTCATCAATACATACATATCAACTCACGAACGACTTTACTTTTGATAAAGTATGGGACAATCAAGTTCACGGACGTAAACACACATATCCCATAACAATATTGCAATATATGAAACCATAAAGATTAATAATGCAAAAATCATCTTCCAAACAAATTTAGAATTTAAACCAATAAATCTAAAAACATGAAGATGAAAACGTTGGACATAGCTATGTATAATCACAATAATGGCTATTCCAAACTCTAGTTATTCTTCTAAACAAAACAAGAAAAATAGAAGATTTACTAGTCAATAAGACCTTTAAAGAATTCTTTATCGTCCCCGAACTCCTTGTCGTCAACCGCCATTGGAACATAAGGTTCATTAAGATATGAGTTTATATCAATAAACCTTCTTGGCTGATGTTGTCGAACCAAGGCCTTCTGAATCTCATGAGTCAAATACACAAAAGCCTTTATTTGTTGAATCTCCTTTCGCATCTCCTTCAACACATCAAGAACATCAAAAAACTTCTGAGAATTTGAAGGAACGGCTCTTGGCTTCCTC
This sequence comes from Papaver somniferum, assembly GCF_003573695.1. NCBI lineage: Eukaryota > Viridiplantae > Streptophyta > Magnoliopsida > Ranunculales > Papaveraceae > Papaver > Papaver somniferum. The sequence continues at coordinate 3,213,395 of NW_020622492.1, forward strand.
ACATTCCTTCTTTTCCTTTTCAATGTTGGAGATAATGGAGATTTTTCTTTTTCCTTCGTGATTGATGGCTTAACAATCATATTAACATATTTTCCATCAGAAGACATCATGCTTGGGGTATCCATAATCGTATGGGTTTGTGAGAGGAAATCACAATTTGCTCAACAAGTAGTCTTGAGATAAAAAAAAATAGGTTTCACAGAAAGAGAAGGAGTGTAGGGTTTCAAACCTTTTTAACAGGTTCATACACGACCAACTGCCAACCCTATGAAGAGTGGAATTGTCGATAGTACCCTTTCTTTTGTTTTGATAGACAAAAAGAAGGAAAATCTAGGAAAAGAAAAAAAAACTTTTCCTAAAGCCTGAGAGGTACAAAATCATTGTCTTTTTTGATCAGGCACATGAGACAAGATTTCAAAACACAACACAATCAAGTTGCGTTGCGGTGAACAACAATTTGTCCACAATTTTCCTCTTGAGAGGAATCCACAGACTTCTGTCTATCGAAACGACTCGACCATACTTTATTTTCTAATGGTATTGGTTTATCCTTGGAAACTAACTTCTTGGACGAAGATAAAATCCTACATACCTCAGCGGTCTTCTGAGCAAGTTTAAGTTTTCTTTCTAAATGATTTGCTCTTCGTTGAAGTTTGTTGACGTGCCTTCGTTGGTGTTTGTACTTGGAACACCTTGATAGTTCATGACCCTTTAACGAACAATAAGAACACGTCAAGTTAGGATAAAAATCAGGCTTTTGAGATATGCAAGCAGCTAGGCACATGGTGGAACCTGAAACATTACAAACAGAGTTTCCAAAGGATGAATCAACTTTATCTTCCAGAATAGTTGGATTATCTTCTGAAAGAATATCAAGATTGATGTATGTATTGCTACAGTAATCAAAATCAATATTTTCACCAAGAAGTGCAACACTTGATTTCTCGTCATCATTAGAATCATAGATGTTAGACATTTCATCAAGAGTTGCAGCAAGACCTTTGTTCCCAGTGTATTTTCTACGATTTGGGCACTCGTTTGCAAAATGACCAAATCCCTTACACTTAAATCACTGAGGCATATCCTCGTCATCAGTTTCATCAGTATCCCTATTTTTAGGAGGAACATGATTATGAGGTTTGACTGATGCCTTAGGCTTATCTCTGGAGAACCATTTACTTCTCTTCAGCATAAGATCCCTAAATTGTCTTGTGATTATCGAGACTGATTTGTCAAGATCTTCATCTGATGAATTTGTCTCAGAGTGATCATCTTCAGAGATATACACTTTTTTACTTTTATCAAGTAATTTAGTGTTCTCTAGTGCTTTTAACGCAACATCCTTAGATTTGGATGAAAGTTCATGATCAAAGATCTTAAGCTTCCCAACCAGCGTATTTCTGGAGAGATTATTAAGGTTATTTCCCTCAACGATGGCATGCTTCTTAGAATCGTATCTAGATGCCAGTGATCTGAGAATTTTCATCACAATGTCCTTTTCAGGAATAGTCTTACCCAATGCAAAAGATGTATTAACAATTTCAAACACTTTGTGATTAAACTTATCAAATGTTTCTTCATCTTCCATACGAAGGTTTTCCCAATCGGGATTAAGGTTTTGAATCCTAGCTTCCTTCTCACTGGTATTACCTTCAAAAACGGTTTCTAAGATTTCCCAAGCTTCTTGCGACTTAGTGCAATTAGACACATGATGCTGAAGATTTGGGGTAATGGCATGTATGATAGCATTCAAACCATCGGAGTTTTGCTTTGCATCAAGTATCTCGGCAGGGGTATATTCACCAATGTTCTTGGGAACGTTTACATCTCCAACTGCCACAACGGGAGGATCGTAGCCATTAACAACATATACCCATAATTGAAAATCAGGCACTTGAAGAAAAGCTCGCATAGAAATTTTCCACCATAAGTAATTAGAGTCGTCGAAGACTGGTACGTTAATAGATATAGCACCTCTGTCCATAGAGTCAAATCGCTACAAACACAGACTTATAAGGTCTTAAACGTGTTTGCCTGCTCTGATACCAATTGTAAAAGCCGGGGTCTAACAACCACACCCAATATTTCGTTTAGCAATTTGTATGGACAAACTCCAATATACATTCTAGAGAATCAACTCGACACTCAGACTCAATCTAGATAAAGAGTATATCAAAGAGTTTTTATCTCTATCTCTCGATTTAAATCTTACTCAAGAAAACTGCGAGTCGCAATTTAAATACATGAGAGATAAACTTGGATGGTACCAAAGACCAATATCCAAGTGTCAATCAATTTAAATCAACAACCAAAAGGTCGAATATTCTAATTGATTGACCAACGTACAACCTGTATTATTTCAATTATTTAAACAAATATAATGCGGAAAATAAATAACACAGATAGCAGAAATTTTGTTAACGAGGAAACCGCAAATGCAGAAAAACCCGGGACCTAGTTCAGATTGAACACACATTGTATTAAGCCGCTACAGACACTAGCCTACTCCAAACTAACTTCGGTCTGGACTGTAGTTGAACCCCAACCAATCTCACACTGATCCAAGGTACAGTTATGCTCATACGTCTCTAATCCCAGCAGGATAATACGTACTTGATTCCTTTAGCTGATCTCACCCACAACTAAGAGTTGCTACGACCCAAAGTCGAAGACTTTAATAAACAAATCTGTATCACACAGAAAAGTCTACGATAATAGATAAATACGTCTCCCAAGAATATACCTACGAGTTTTGTTTCGTATTTGGATAAATCAAGGTGAACAGGAACCAATTGATAATCCAAACTTATATTCCCGAAGAACAGCCTAGTATTATCAATCACCTCACAATAGTCTTAATCGACGCATCGAAAAAAGATATTGTGGAATCACAAACGATGAGACGAAGATGTTTGTGATTACTTTTTATCTTGCCTATCGGAGATAGAAATATCAAGCCAATTATTACAATTGTACTCGTACGATAGAAATAGCAAGATCGGATCACACAACTACAAGAAAAGTAGTATCGGTATGGCTTCACAATCCCAATGAAGTCTTTGAGTCGTTAACCTGGTTTAGAAGAAGAAACCAAATGTTAAAGGAAAATCTACTCTAGCTTAGCACAACTAGTATCACACAGAATGCGTGGGGATTAGTTTTCCCAGTTGCTAGAGTTCTCCCTTATATAGTCTTTCAAATTAGGGTTTGCAATCAATGTTAGCTTGGTAACAAAGCATTCAATATTTACCGTTAGATGAAAACCTTATTTAGATTCAAGCTAATATTTATCAACTGTTTGATCGAAAACATATCTTGTTATACACAAATGAAATGCACGTTCCTGGGATTGTGTAACCGTACCCAAACTTGTACATTAGTTGGTTCAACATTAGTTAACCAAATGGTTAGCCATATGATCACTTTCATATCAACCATATTCTTCTTCACCATAACTAGTTCAAATGACTCAAATGAACTAGTTAGAGAGTTGTTCAATTGCAAGGAAATCTCATGTACTACACAAGACACAATTGAAGCAAAAACGATTTGATTCACATGAATCGGTTCATGAAATCTATAGCCACGGTTTTCAATTGCATTCCTTAGTTTATAAAGATAAGTTCACTAAACATCGTTTTTAGATATAACCTACTCAAGTTCGCGGACTGGGTTCGCGGACTGAGTTCGCGGACTTAGCGCACACACTTCTCTGGTTCACTTGATCAACAAAGTTCGCAAACTTCAGTTCAAGCAATAAAGACTTATACATATATGTGTTTCCACAACAATGCTTATATCCTCCAAATGGTTATATAGTCTAAACTCTCATTTCAATCATTGAAGCATTCTCAGAGGACGTTATATAGTTGTTATTCACAAACCATTTTTCGTCAGAGCAATTTTCAAAGTGATTGAAACATAACATGACTTTCGTCACTAGGTAAAGATGAACTTGGCTAAAGCGAAAGCTTTACCAACACATATTTCGAGAAATAGATAGGCGAGGTAAACTCGGCTCGAAATACCAAATGTGTATAATCTAAGTCTATATAGGAAAACGACCTTTGTCTCAAGATAGGAGATAAATAGACTTTTGAGTGATAGATAAGTTCAAGTCTCCACATACCTTTTAATCGATGAAGATCCACCAGTTCCTTGAGTAGTCATTCGTCTTGTATGATGATTGTCATGGAGTTCTTGAGCTCAACTACACTTTGTATCCTAGTCCGAGACCTTAGCTATAGTAGACTAGAAATCAAGACTTGCAATTTTGATCACTAACATTGACAAACATGCTTGAGATAGCAACGCATGCGAGTTCGACCGAGCAATGCTCTAACAGGTTACGCTCTATGATCCGATTCAACTTCACGGTAACTCCTACTCCACTACCAGTTTTAATTCTCTCATTTGCGTTAACAACCTGGATGTTATGAAGAATATTAGATTCATAATAAAAGAGTATAAACGGAAAGTCAATTAGGAGACATGTTTCTGATTAATCCAAGGGGAGATTTGCTAAAGTCATCATATTCAAAAGACGATGTTGAAACACTGGGCATGTCAGGATTCCAAACAGGATAAGGACTCATATATCAATTCAGATTATTACATAACGAAGAGCGAGAAAGTGGAAAACTGAAGTCTATGTATGATTGGTTAACCTAATTAAATCAGAGTCAAGTTGTTTATTTTTCATTGGTTAGATATTTCTGTTTCTTTCCATGATTGGGGCTCGAGGGTTCAAAGCTGAAAATGTATGAAGAATGGAAGATTATTTTTTAGCACTTTAAATCTGGCTTCATAAACGAAAACCTAAACTCGAATTCTAATAAAGCAAGTGCCTATGCACGAAATCACAAGACCAAACTGGATTTCATTATATCCTTCTTCCAGGATAGTTTGGCAAGGGGGAGTTATGGTTCGCCTACTCGGGGACTCTAGCATATGTTCAAAATCACTTACCTGAACGTTATATGATTTTCCGGAAATATATTCTGTCATAACATAAAAAAAAGACGCGGAATAATGAATTAAGGATGCGTACCCGGTCAAAAGATTTGCGTTTCACACCTGAGTTAATAGAATTTGCAGGTTTTATCGAACTCTGGCAAGAAGGGGCGGAATCGCTGCTACTGTTAACATCGCTGGAAATTATAACGTTGAGCGTGTTTGAAGATATGGTGGAAAGTAAGTTTTAATCAAAAGAAACAATAATATGAATGAATTTCTTTTGTATAAAAGAAGAAAACGAAAGTTGCTCATAAATTCTAACTACACATGTGTATGCGTATATATGCATGCCACGGCCAAGATACAAAATTCTAATGGAAAGAGAATTCGTGGGAGTAGGTGGACCGATTTCCAAACATTATGGCACGTCAAAAGATATCTCCCTTTCAGTTTGATTTCAAAAAGGAGGCATTGAAGCAAAAGGAAAAGGAGTTGGAGCTAAAAGAGGAAATTAGAGGAATTTGGATCAAATAAGGAAACCAAGATCTTTTCTCCTTCCAAAAATCCTCCAAGAAGTGCCAAGCCCTTCTAATGCGTGAGAATTCTCTCTTGGGCCAGTGGGACGTCACTTGTTCTCTTCAGAGAAAGTCAAGAAGAATTAGGGTTTTGACGAAAAATAGCCCTGATTTCAAGAATTTGGCGAAAAAAGGGATTTATTCTGAAAGGGAAAGGACCGAGCCTCTCCCTATTCTCTTGTACGGTTCTCTACCCCTATATCAATCCCTTTCAGCTCATTACTCTTCAACAAAAACGAGTTCATAAGGGATTTTGACTAAAATACCGTTATTTCGAATTTTGAGTGTTTTCAAAGAAAAAAGCCGTAATACAGCCAGAGACTGAACAAGCTCTCATCTACTCATTCCAAAGGCCTCATGCACATGAATATTGAGTTTTCTAAGTGTTCTAAGAAGAACGAGATTGAAACGAAATCCAGAAAAGCAGAATTTCAGAGAAAATAAAGGGAATTTAACTCAAAACAGGGAAGTTTGAGTTCATAATTTTTAAAACCAAGACCAGACATGCGCCTCTCTCTCCCTCTCTCAAGTAGGGGGTATTTATATAAATAATTTCGGTCATGTTCTTCTTCATACAATATCAAGCTTCCACAACCCTGTGATACTATATAATGCTCTCTCCTTATGTAGAGAGTGAGGAAGACTTAACAGAAAAATTTCGGATGTAATTAACTCTTGCAGTTTTGTACCTTGTTCGAAAGTACTACATATTATTTTTGTCTTAATGAAGGAAAGAAAATGTAGTCATGTTGTCTGTGATTTTTGTATGGAAAAGATTGAGAGAATTCTCGAGTCAAGCTCCACATTCTTTGAGAAAGGGAAATATGGACTATGTTCCGCATATTGTTCTTTTCCTATCAAGACAACTCTCTCAAAAATCGTTGCTTCGAGCCTGTTCGAAAGAACAATAGAACTCATTGGGAGAAGGGATTTACTTAAAGATGATATTGCTGCTGCCAAGATGGTAATCTCTGGGTATGAACATCGTATGGCTAATCATAGGTGGCCTGAAGATTATGCAGAATATAAAAGAAGGTTAGATTACTGTAAAAGGAATCTAATAGAAGCTGGGAACCTTCTGAAGGAACATTCTGAAAAGGAATGCAAAGGCATGCTCTCTTCTGAAGATGAGAACCTTCTGAAGTACTAGGGGTATTTTCCTCACGAAGAGACAGATTCTCAAAACTGAAGTTTCCAAAAAAGGGCTCTCAAAAGAAGAGTCTTCGATCTCCCCGCTTCCATAAGAAGAACTACTAGGTTTTTCACTAATCAATAGACCTAGATTATCTCTTTTCCAAGCCCGTTTTCTAATGACCTCGGGCATACATTTGAAAAAAAATAAAAGAATCCTAAAGGAAAGGAGGTTCTAAGCAAACACAAAGCAGGCTGACTCCACCAAAGAAAACCTAAAGATTTCTAGCAAACAAAAAGCATGATGGCTCCACTTAGATTGTTTCTAGACCACCTTCTAATCCTTCGAAAGGGAATTCGTTACAATTTAAGCAAACCCCTCTGGAATCAATCCGAGTTAAAGTAAGTTGAATCGAGACGAGGGAAGCTCAGTGGAGCTTTGATACCCAAGGCCTCACCAGCGTTACAAGGCGGCGTATTCAACTCACAGAAACCATCATGAACTTTGAAGCATGCTTAAAAGAGTAACCAATATTTTTCGAATGACTTTCCTATTAAGCTCGTTACCCTATAGGTCTCGTTCTAGTCAAATTTTAGGCTTAGGTTCGTGTTTGGTTTCGTTTTCCTAAGGCGGGCAAGAAGGGAACGGTGATGAAATCCGAACCCTTTTGTATGGCGAGTCCTTTCCCTTTACTAGGAAATTAAAGCAGTCGCTTTCAAATCCTCAGCATATATGCAAACAAAGGAATACAGTAACTCGCTGACAGGGGATTCACGAGTGTTTCGACAAACTTACCTCCCGTACCAGACGGGCGAAGAACCGCTGAAGTCGACTCGGGCCACGACTCCTATGTCATGTACGAACCCGAGGGGCCGAGGCGATATCATAATCGCGGTCCTTCTCTGCAAACAGTTTATATTTAAACTACCCTTCCGTAGGGTTTAGAAAAAATAAAGTCTCAAAGTCCATAGTCCAAAGTCCAAAAATAAAGTGCAAAAGAAAAAGATAATCTAAAAAAAATAAAAAAAAATGTCTCTCTCTCTCTTTTTTTTTTTAATTAATTTTTATTCTTCTTTTCTTTCGCTCCTTTCGCTTTGCTTTTACTCCAAATCTTTAAGTATTCACCAAAAGCTTTGGAAAATTTTTCTTTCGCTCCAAACTCCAAAATCTGTAAGGAAAGGACAAAAACCCAAAAACGTAAAGAAGAACAAATAAAATAAAAATGAAAAACAAACTCCCCGGCAGCGGCGCAAAAATTGATGTGATTTTCAATTGAGTTGTAGTGAAAAGTTAGTTGAGACTTCTGAAAGCAAAAGATTTTAGATTTAATGAAATTTAAAAACAAACAAAACTTAATTCAAGATTATTAGGAATAACCAAGACACTGATTCCACTATCACACATGAATAAATTATGGAAAATAATCCAAAACTCTAATTATCTTTTAAGTCCCTTATTTCTTAATTCACAAATAATCAGGCCAATTCTCAAATATCAATTGTATTCCCTAAGCATAGATTATCAATTGACTAAACAAAGTATAACCTATCAGATTAAGTCACAACTAATTAAGAAAATTATGCAAACAATTTAAAACTCTGTAAAAGCAGTGATTGAGTGAATTATAAATTATAAATTAGAGAAAATAAAATAGTTACCAATTATTCATGCGTACATAGCTTCCTCATTGCCTTGGTTGTGGGAGATTTAGCTCATTATCATGTTGGAAACACGCTCAAAACTTGATTTCATTGCTCAAATGGTGTTTACAAATGATGAAAACGGAGAAATAATTCAAAATTGGGTTTGTAACGCTTATAATTGTTACAAATCAAAGAACGATACAGAGGATGTGTCACTGTTACTGTAGCTCTAAGACTGTCGCTGAGCAGTCGCAAATACTATATAAAAATAAGACTGCTTCTTGGGGTCTTATGTTCTTCGTGTTCTTCAATGGCAGCAGTAGCAGCAGGTTTCTCTGGTGATCGTATTTCGCCTCTATTATGTTCCAAATCCTTCCCAAACTCTCTGTATCCATTCTATGACCCCCGAACAGTGTTTATATACTCAACAGGGCCTAAGAATCGCTGTAATAACTCCAGGATAATTCTCAATAACTCTGCCAGACACGGGAAAATATTCTTTCCCTTTTATGCTCCTGCACGCGTTATACAACTGCAAATTCTCCTTATTTATCTATGTCACGACCCAAATGGTTGTTAGAATCTTCCTAGCATGCGCATAACTCTCTCCAACTCATGCAAATCCCGTTATTATCTCAACTGCACACGTACTCCGCTGTTTTCTTCCCAATGATTATCCAGCCCAAGTAAACTCATTTGAACACCCATACCAGCATTGTTTGGGAATATCACGTCCATCCCAATCGAAATCATCCGTTGAATTACACTATAACCCCTTGAATTCTTGAAACCTAATCTTCCAGGGAAGAACCAAACTTTCCCGCCAGTTCTTGAATTCAAATGAAGAAAAAGGGTGCCCCCCTAACCATAGTAGGGGTGCCGATAGAAAATGGGTGTTGTGGATGAATTTGGGATACACATAGCCATGGGTGCTCCTTAGCCAAATCCGGGGTCCGTATAGCAAATGTCCTCGGGGTGCCCCGAGCAACTTTTTGAGCCGAATTTTCCAAAAATGTTTATTTCCCAAAAATACCTACAAATACAAAAAACACCATAATAAGTACGAAATCGAGTACCAACAATACAGAAAATTGAGGGCAACTTAGACACAAAAATGTGTCTATCATTTAACATAACATATGTGTTTCAGGTTTTCAACTTTTTCTATTGTCACGCATTAGTTAAAACCGTTTCAACCTTTCTCTGGTAAAGGTTTCTTTTGTTGATGTTCTTTTGTTCTTGCCATAGGATGACAACACACTGAGGAGAGTTCATATTGAACTTGCGTTTAATAATATATCTTTCTAGGGAGAAGACTGCGGAATTTGAGGTAACGAATTCGTTTTTTAATCGTTTTCTTGTTTAAGAAAAGACTGTATATATTGCATATATTTTTCTTTTGCTTAACAAAATTTCGGTACAATTGATATGTTCCATTATATTATGTATGCATGTGTGTGTATGATTTAATTGTTTCCGGTTAAGAAAAACCGTGTCAATCTATTTGGCTTATTGTTTGGTATCTTCTTTATTGTTGGGTATCAAGTGTTTTTGCTTAACGAAATTCGGTGCAATTGTGGTGTTATATCTCTATGTTTGTTTCAATTGCTTCCGATTAAGAAAATAATTGTGCAAGTCAATTTGTTTTGGTTTGTATGTATTGTTTATGTCTTAACAAAAAACGAGATCATTTATTTAGTCCAAATAGATTTCATATAAGAGAAACTAAGTTAATTCTGATCTTAGTTAGACTTATCAAATTGAAGGATTTGGTTATTCAAGTCTAATCGAATGCTTTGACAAGAAAGACTAGTTAACTAATCTAGTCTTTGTCTTGTTTAAAGGGAAAGGTCTAAGTTATTATCTGAATAACTAGAGCTTGATGAGAGAAATAAAGTTAATCATGATATTTATTTTGGTCTTATCGAAATAAGCGATTGTGCATACACAATCGATTTAACAAGGGAATTAAGTTTCTTAGTCGATTTGTTAAACTATTAGGGAAAATTGCTTCTGGCAATTGTTTCCTTGATAACATATTTAAACTAAATTACTTGTAGTTTCGGTTTTAACATTGGTTATCTAAAGTGGTATGTGAATCCTTCGTGTTTAACTCTTACAGGTTGTTTACAAGTCTATTGGATTTGTAAGATCCTTTCGGTTGGTCCTTTATTTGCCCGAACCTTTGTCATTTTGTGACAAAAAGGGGGAGAAATATATGGAGTAAAGAAGTGATTTTTAATCACTAAGGAAAGGACAATTGTAGTTAAACGTTATATCTAACGAAAGAGTAAAGCATTGACTAAGGGGAAGAAACATATCATATTGTTGTTATAGTATCTGACTACGAAAAGGGGAATAACAAAGATGTTCGGATTGAATATTTACCTAGCTTACCTTTAGGGGGAGTAAAAGCTTTGTTATTCAAATGTCAACAATGCATTTATTGATTGAATATATGCAGGTTATTGTGTTGTTGAAACTTGGAATCAAGGGTATGTAAAATGAATTCTTTTGTAATATGTTTATCCATGTGTAATAAGAGTTTTGTCACTGAAATTGACAAAAGGGGAGATAGTTAGAGCATAGCTCGGTTGAACTCACCTAGCGTTAGTATGTCAAGTTTGGTTGTCATATTTTAGTGTGTCAAAACTCATCTAAAGTCGCTTGATTACATACTAGAGTCAACTTCGTTTAGGTTAGACTGGAAATGTTAGAGCATAGCTCGGAACTCACCAAGCGTTGGTATGTCAAGTTTGGTTGTCATATTTTAGTGTGTAAAAACTCATCTAAAGTCGCTTGATTGTAAACTAGAGTCAACTTCGTTTAGGTTAGACTAGAAAGTCTAGGAATGTTGATACATACAAGTATTACTCCGAAGACCTGAAGAATGTGAAGAGGAAGCGGACTACAACGATAGCATCATCTAGTCTAGGAATGTTGATACATACAAGTATTACTCCGAAGACCTGAAGAATGTGAAGAGGAAGCGGACTACAACGATAGCATCATCCTTCCTCTTGAGGTTAGTAATATTGACTTGAGCTGTTTCATTCCTAATGTATCTTTCAAGTTGTGCTATATTGAAAACATAATTGCGAAGCTGTTTCATTCTTGATCCCACAGAAGTCTTTAAACGAGTGGTCGTAAGAGATTTCACCTAATTAGGTATTTTCCTCTCCGATTAGACGGCTCCACCAGAAACAACAAGAATGAAGTTTTCCTGGCTCTTAGGATGGTTTGCTAAAAATGCAAACTTATGTATTTATATACCAAGGATGTTTGGACACCAAGGAATTTCCAAAACCCAAAATATTCTCAAGATATGCAATGAATAACAAAATTCGGTTTTCCTAATTCCAATAAATGCTTGTCCAAAATTTCCGAAATCTCTCAATAGAAAATCTACAATTAGTAAATGCACATTATTAATTTTTTATTCTCTAGAGATCAAGGTAGTTAATATCGTGTATCGTTATCGTATCGGTCGGGTCATATACACCTATACAAAAGATAATATATGTTTTTACAAACGACACATCATTATGATTTTATTTTAATATTTATTATTTATCAAACCAAAAAATATATTGATATAACCATAATAGAAAATAATATAAGCATAATAGAAAATAATAATTGTTGTAAACTTACATCAATCTTAGAAAATGAGAGGTGGTTGATTAGAGGCTTATACTATCAACAACAAAACCAAGCATTGGCAGGAATGTATGTTAGCCCATCAACATCACATTTACATTAATTACATCCACCATAATTACATATCGAAGTTACCAAAATTAGTGGAGTTACTTTCTTGATCTAACAGTTCAAGAAATCATATCAAAAGACAAAACTCATTAGTGATATACCAAGTCTGACATTAGTTACATTTCTGGAAATCAGAATTAGAGGAAAAAAACAATGGTTTCATACTACCATTAGTTAGATTTCTAAAGTAGATCATCCATAATAGCGTTTGCAGGATCAGCCAAAGGACGTCTAACTCCATATAATCCCTCGCTGGCAGGTACTCGAGCTTCACAGTTAAAATCAGAATCAAATTCATCGTCCATGGCATCAACTGGAGAGTGGATCATAGGAACTCGTCGGTTACTGCTTGTAACTGGTCCTGAACTGATACCCATAGCATGGTTTGCTTGAGTACCTGTAAACTCATCAGCTTAAGGAAGTAAATCACTCAAGTTCTCAGGATCCAACCAGTTATATTCTTCTTCAAGTGCATCCAAATATATAGGGATTTCAGGACCCCCAAAATTATGTCTTTGTATTTCTTCATATCTGCGTTGTAATTTCTTGTTGTATTGAATATACATACAGTCATTCAACTTCTGCTGTAAGAAACGATTGCGCCTCTTTGTATGCATCTGATGAGCGGAAAAAACGACACATCAATGCACATAAGAAGAAGAAGAAGATACAAATAGAATAGTGCTAATTTCAGTTGAAAAGTATAATTGTTATCTAAGAAGATAACATGAATGTTCTTGTTTGTTTGATATGAAAACATATTGCTTTACTTAGCTTCTTACTACTAGTCTAGCATTCTTTATCTATCAACATTCAAGTCTAATAATTTTATTGCCTAATTCTCATATATGAACATGTAACAAATATAAAGGATTGAGTAGTCACATTGCCGAATGTTCTCCAATTTCGCTCACACGATGAAGCACTACAAGTTTAGCTCAATAACCTTATCGCAATTTTTTGGAGTTCTGGAACATCCATCCGCCATAAGTGATCCACCAATCATCTGTAATAAATACCAAGCAAAACAGTTACCCCTTAACTATAATACAATAATTGTATTTTTTATTATCTAAGTTTTAAATAAGAAAAAGATTACAAGGTGTTATAGTATCCCTGGTTCTGACTGCATCTCGCGTTCCTAACGTTCCATTGGCATTACTGTACAATCTCAACTGAGCTATAACTCTATCATGTTCATTGTCATCAGTTTTGGGATTTTCCATTGGATTAAAAAGTCATCTCTTTAGCTTCGAATACTTTGAGCTACTATCCATTTCTTCTTGTGGAATTTTGTAAAATATAGACGGGTTCAAGTACCACGTTGCTGCATGGAGAGGGGGATCTAACTGGTCCTCCCATCTTTCATTAATGATAGCCATGATCTTGTCCAAAATGTCCTTATCTTCTCTAAATGTTATCTGTAGCTTTTACCTTGCCAATCTCATTGCTTCATATATAACACCCATGGTTGGCTTTAGCTCTATATCCACCATTCTTACGACATATATTGAAGGTTTCAACAACTTACACGAGAAATCACAATGTGCCCAAAATACACCACTAGCAACAATCTTAACAATCATTTTCCCACAACTTCTTTAGATAAACTAGATTGCGTTCACTTCTCATCCACAAACATCACTTACAATGCATTTTTATGCTCAAGAAGGCTTTCAAGTGTATAATATTGGGTTGCAAATCTAGTTATTGCAGACTGATGCAACTCTTTATGCCCAGTCATTTCTATCATCAAATATAACACTTGGAAGTGAACATAAATGTATGTAACACCTATCTTACCTAGAGTGACAACTCTTGTTATCGGTGTAATCTTCTTACCAAGATCTTCCAGCATTAATTTGACGCAGTGGGCAACACATGGAGTCCAATATAAGGTTGGATGATCAATCATTAAAAGCTTCCCAACAACCTTAAAATTAGAAGTGAATTATGCAAATACCATTCTATATATTATGTGTACAAGTGAAACCGATATATCAGTTTGTACAGGACGATACTCGCATTTTTATCGTTCCTCCTCCGTATCGCCCATATTTTCAATATCGTAAAGATTTTTTCCTATATCCTATAAATCCCGTTAATATCGGTTTGTACAACCGATATTGACTACCTTGCTAGAGATATGCATTTAATTTCTGGTAATTAAAGCATATAAAACCAAAAACCTTAATTAAAATATTCTCAATTTATTTCGGCGCAGGATCTCCTTGATTACTAAGGAATATCTTTGAACAATAAATGATAAGAGTTACTGTACGTATTCAAAGTATGTCGACATCTCTTCACTGTAAATCGTTATTCATATTTACATGGATTTACATTCTTGTAATCGGTTATACCACACTTCCAAACAATTTTAGAATTGGTTCACCTGTATTCCAAAATTACCATGTGATTGATCAAAAATCAAATCACATACATGGGTTCAATCGGTTCTACCAATCACTAGGATCGGTTATACCTCAATATGGACATAATTGTGATCGGTCACACAAGTTACCAGGACCGGTTACTTCAGTTACCAGGATCAGTTACATCATTTACCAGAACCGGTTACCATATACTTATGGTATTGCTTGTGATCGGTCTCACCAGTTACTAGGATCGGTTACACCAATTACCAGGACGGTTACACCAATTACAAGGATCGATTACACAATTCTCTGTGATCGGTCACACCAATTACAAAAATCGATCATACCATCTCATGGTGATTACTTATGATCGGTTACACTAGTTAATAAAAACTAGTCATACCGAATCATAAGTCAAGGACTTGTAATTAGTTGTACCAAGATACATAACAAAGTTAAGATCGGTTCTACCATCTCACACATATTTGTAATCCAAAGATTTTCAAGGAATAGCCGTACCAATAAGCCTAACGATTTCCCTTTCGATTCATAAAACAAGTTTATGAATGTACTTCCTTTAAAAAAATGTAAATCATTTTTTCCTAGGATGAAATCTTCACCATAACCCATTCACATAATCATAACAGTATATACAAGATTATGTCGATGTCATATCTACGAAGTTCAAAAGATAAGCGTTATACTTCGTAGCCTAATTCCCTAATACTATGATCATACAAATATGACCATGTCACATCACTAGAGTATTATATAATATGTACAGTATATACATCTTCGCAGTTATGTTTTCAATATAGCACGACTTGAAAGATACGTTAGGAATGAAAGAGTTCAAGTCAATATATTACTAACCTCAAGAGGAAGGATAATGTTGTCGTTGTAGTCCTCTTCTTCTTCACATTCTTCAAGTCTTCGAAGTAATACTTGTATGTCTCAACATTCCTAGACTTTCTAGTCTAACCTAAACGAAGTTGACTCTAGTTTACAATCAAGCGACTTTAAATGAGTTTTGACACACTAAAATATGAAAACCAAACTTGACATACCAATGTTTGGTGAGTTCAACCGAGCTATGCTCTAACAGTCAATCACACAAGTTATCTTGTTGTTGTATTGTCTCAATTTCTTATCCATAGACAATCACACAAAGTGTGAATCGATTAGTTGTATTGTCTCGACTCTGTCCATAGAAGGTAGAGGACTTATAGTTTGAAACAAAAAATTTATGGTGTATTTGGGTACCTTGGTTTTTTCAGCTCGATTTTCTTCTCTGAATGTATGGGATGTTTTTGTTTGTGGTATACTTACTATTAACATCTATATTTCTTGTAGCATATTTCTTAGATACCATGGTAGATGTTTTTGTTGGGTTTCGATCATTTATATGAGTGATTGAGAGTCTGCTTCGAACCAAAATTTTGACCATAGTTGTTGTTTAGCCAGTCTCGTTGCTAATAGAAGTCCCCATGCCTCTGCTACTATCGTCGTTGTTATCCCTAGCGGTGCGGCCAAAGTCGTTGGTAGTACAACTTACTGTAACTAACTAACTACAAGTAATTTATATTTAGATTTAAGCACATGCTCTTTACACACCAAAAAAAGGTAAAGCCTATGCGATGTTAGAATTTTTTTATTTTTTATTTTTAAAAAAAGTAATTATTATGTTATTTTAAAAACATAAAGAGTATTACAAAAAGTTGGCTGGCAGCCTAGCCACTATTTGGGCGCCAATTCCTTTTTGAATGGAAAACCCTAATCTATGAAAGAGAAAACTGCCTATTTTATAGTTGGCGTCATGGCTAGCGATACAACTCGTCAATCTCTTCATAAAGGCCATTGTGTCGTATTCCAATTCTCCCAGAGTTGTGAATGCTAGAACACCGAAACCATATCCCTGAGAAAAGCACTTATCTAAGTACTTAGTAAGTTTGTGCGAAACGGCACCAGTAATAGCATGTCACAGGGTGAAATTCCGGCTCCTACTCCCTGTAAACGGTGAAACACCCGTAACATCGAAGGAACCGTCCTTGCCATTTTCCCAATTATATACAGGGATATCTGTCGGCTTCAGAATATTGTCATTGTCCTATAGACACCCCATAACTGTTTCTTTTCTTGCCGAAACACCCGCTTTGAAACAGATATCCGCAAAAACATCCCTTACAAAGTCATGTCTGAACTTCAAGCCCACATCGCTCGCACAATGTAACACTTGGTTGCCATAAACATCCATTTGTCTATTACAACTCGGACAAC
Organism: Papaver somniferum; assembly: GCF_003573695.1. Taxonomy (NCBI): domain Eukaryota; kingdom Viridiplantae; phylum Streptophyta; class Magnoliopsida; order Ranunculales; family Papaveraceae; genus Papaver; species Papaver somniferum. The sequence goes on from NW_020622492.1 coordinate 3,230,127, forward strand.
GACTATCCGTTTGTTTTTGTATTTTTTTGTATTTTGTGAATAGGTATTGCATTGAAAAGAGATCACGACTCTTGAAGAATCTAGTTACAAGGTTATTATTTTTTTTTTATAATAAACGTCAAAAATACATACACTACTTAAATTCCCACTGCCTACCGAGTGGGACTACGGTTAGCACCCACAAATGGCATAAGAATAACCGGAGGTGTAGACCAAGCCATACAGATTTCATTTATTTTTTCCCATTGGGCTACATTGTGGGCAATCCCTTTGTCGGTGCGGTTAAAACAAGTGAAGCGAATTTTCTTAAATTTAGAAATTAGGTGTCCTATATCATACAATATTACTTGAGTTCTTTGGTCTCCACAGAAATCCATATGATTTATTTTCCGTATGATTCCCTCGGCATCGCTTTCAATCAAAATTTGTTGATCTTTCTTCGTCCAAGCTTTTTTCATGGCCTCTCTTATTGTTCGTGTCTCTGCTTCCTCTGCAGACATACCAGGTACACAAATAGCTTCAGCGAGTCCTAATCGCTGGCCAAAGGTTAGCCCAATTATCCAGGAGCCTGACTCTCAAGTAGGAGGTCAGCGGATCGAGTCTCCGCTCAAGAGTTTGGAGATCTCAAGAAATACTCCTCTTATGTAAATCTAGTTTAATTTCTTAAAGTATCTTCTTTCCTATTAAAAAAAATATAAGAATTGTTGGTTAGCATTTCTAATGACAAATCCCATTCCCCCATTCTCAGATGATAAATCCCAAGCCCCGTCACAATTAATCTTGATCCAATCTAGAGGCAGAGATATCCAAGTAGACAGATCTGGAAATTGAGTAATTATATAAATCTTCAGGAGTTGTGGTTGATGATTATGCACCAGTAACATCGCTTTTGCTCTTTCCAAAATTGAGGTTGGTTCTTCAAATTTTTTTTATCGTGAACAATTGAGTTTCTGCTGGTCCAGATTGACCACATCATAATCACTGGGAATGATTCAGCTCTAGTGAAGATATCTTTGAAAGGGTTCTACTGCAACCAATGTGTCACCCACTAAACAAAGGTAAAGTCTTCAAATTGTTGATTTAGAACGTTCAATTGAGAACAAATTGTGTTAAGCTTTGAACATGATATGATTGAATGCATAGTTGTTTCTTGCTTCATTTTGCATCTAGGGCGGAGAAAGTCTGAAATATGCATTCTCTAATGTAAAATTAGTCTCACAGGTAAGGCTCCTGAAAAAGCGTGGGTCTAACAACCTCACCCTATATTTCAATTAGCAATCTGTATGGACTAACTCCAATATATTTTCTAGAGAGTCAACTAGACAGTGAGACTCAATCTAGATAAAAGTATATCAAAGAGTTAATATCTCAATCTCTCGATTTGATCTTTACTCAAGCAAATGGAAATCTGCGAGTCTTTATCAAATACTAGAGAGATAAACTTGGATGGTACCAAAGACCAATATCCAAGTGTCAATCAATTTAAATCAACAACCAAAGGTTGGATATTCTAATTGATTGATCTTAACGCACAACCTGTGATATTTCAATTATATAACAAAATATAATGCCGAATATAAATAACGCAGACACCAGAAATTTTGTTAACGAGGAAACCGCAAATGCAGAAAAACCTCGAGACCTAGTCCAGATTGAACACCACACTGCATTAAGCCGCTACAGACACTAGCCTACTACAAACTAACTTCGGTATAGAATGTAGTTGAACCCTAATAAATATCACACTGATTAAAGGTACAGTTGCGCTCCTTACGTCTCTAATCCCAACAGGATACTACGCACTTGATTCCCTTAGTTGATCTCACCCACAACCAAGAGTTTCTACCACCCAAAGTCAAAGACTTTAATAAACAAATCTATATCACACAGAAAAGTCTATGATAATAGATAAATCTGTCTCCCACAGATAAACCCAAAAGTTTTATTTCGTCTTTTGATAAAATCAAGGTGAACAGAAACCAATTAATAACCCTGACTTATATTCCCGAAGAACAGCCTAGAATTATCAATCACCTCACAATAATCTAAATCGTATGGTAGCGAAACTATATATTGCGGAATCACAAACGATGAGACGAAGATGTTTGTGATTTCTTTTTATCTTGCCCTATCGGAGATATAATCTCAAGACAATTATTCAATTGAACTTGTACGATAGAAAATGGCAAGATCAGATCGCTCAACTACAAGAGAAGTAGTTTTGTCTGGCTTCACAATCCGATTGAAGTCTTTCAGTCGTTAACCTACAGGGTATCGAGAAGAAACCTAAGGTTAAAGGAGAACCGACTCTAGCAAAACCAATAGTATCACACAGGAAGTGTGGAGATTAGTTTTTCAAGTTGATAGATGTCTCCTTTATATAGTTTTCAAATCAGGGTTTGCAATCCAAGTCACCTTGGTAACAAAGCATTCAATATTCAACCGTTAGATGAAAACCTGATTTAACCAAGCTAATATCTTTCAACCGTTAGATCGAAACTTAGCTTGTCACACACAAATGAAATGTATTTCACTTAGCTTTGAGTAACCGTACCTAAACGTGTACACTTAGTTGGTTCACAAATAGTTAGCCAATGGTTAGCCATATGATTACTTCCAATATTAACCATATTCATCTTCTTCACATAACTAGTTCAAATGACTCATAAGAACTAGTTGAAGAGTTGTTCAATTGCTTAGGTCTTTATGAATAGACACAATTTAATCGGTTTGATTCACTTGAATCAATTCATGAACAATATAGCCACGGTTTGCAAAGATTGCATTCCTTATTTATTTATTGTTTAAGTTCATGAACTTCCGATTTGAGAAATATAACCAGCTTGGGTACGCGTCTGGGTACGTGTACAATAGATACCGGATTTGAGTTTACAAGATCAATAAAAAATTTCGGTAGAAAACTTCCGTGGGTACGCGTACGGGTATGCGTACCTAAGGTGACTGGTTTAACAGTTTGCAAATTTACAAACTCAGCAGAAATTTTCAGTTCGAAAACTTCCGCTGGTACGCGTACCCAACCTGTCTCCTTCACCAATACCGTATGCACACATATGCACACACTTGGTTTCCGGCACATGGATTTATACACTAATGTGCGAACACACTATATATGCTTATATCCATTGTTGGTTACGTAATCTCAACTCTACATTTCAATCATTGAAACATTCTTCTATAATGTTATAACAGTCGTTATTCACAACTATCGTCATCAAATATATTTTCAAGATTGAAATGTCATCATGACTTTCATCACAGGTTAAGATGAAAGGTGGTTAAAGCGAAAGCCTACCAACACATATTTCAAGAAAAAAATAGGCGAGTAAACTCAGCTCGAAATAGCAAATGTGTATGTATGAAAACTATCATACTTATACGAATTTGTCTCAAGAGTAGAAGATAGAGTAGATAGACTTTTGAGTGATAGATAAGTTCAAGTATCCACATACCTTTTAGTCGGATGAAGTTCCACTGGTTCCCTGAGTAGTTCCTCGTCTTCGTAAGATGATCGCCATTGAGTCTGGAGCTCAACTACACTAAACTGTCCTAAATCGAGACTGAGCTATAAGTAGTCTAGAAATCAAGACATATAGTTTGGACAAATAAACTTGACAAACATGCTTGAGATAGCAACGCATGCGAGTTCGACCGAGCAATGCTTTAACAATCTCCCCCTTTGTCAATTTTAGTGGAAAAACTATCAATACATATGGATTACAAAATAGATAAAACTTTGTAGCTTCTCGTCCACATGGTTGATCTCCTTGGTGCTTCAACGTTACTCTAAAACTTCGTCTTTTCCAAGTACTCCCATGATTCCAAAGATGTTCAATTCAGCATCATAGTTGTTGAAGATCCGTAGCCATAACTGATAGACGCATTTATGTGTCTAATTTGTCCCAATTGTTTATATTGTTAGTGCTCGATTTTGTACTTATTTGGTTATTTTATGTCTTTGTAGGTGTTTTTGGAGAAATAAGCTTTTGCGGCGAAATTGGTTCAAAATGTGGCATTTGAACCTCCGTAGATAACGTACCAGAAGCACCCCAGAAATACCCCGGAGGAACCCTGAAAAAGTGTTGAAAATATCCCAGAAAAATTACTATTTGCACCCAAGGGGAAAGTGTTATTCGGACTCTCACTATGGATAAGGGGTAACCCAATTCGGACATGTGCTAAAGGGACACCAGAACTGGATAAGGGGGAGGTCACCTTCACCGTTTGAAAACAAATTTTGGCGGGAAAATTTCCTTTCACCAGACAGATTTAGGGTTGGATTTTCGGACGAGTTTTAATGAGATTCAATCACTGATTCTCATGGGCTGGACGTGATATGGATATACAATTCTAGTATGGATGATTTCATGGGCTTAATTGGGCTAGAATATCCGGGAGAAGCAATCAAAGTTAAAACAGAGAGACGTGTCCTGTTGTGCACTTTCAAAGATTTTGTGGAGATTTTGGGAGAGTTTTACGCTGGATAATCATGTATTTGGTCCTGTTCAAGTCATAGGAAGAGTTTGGTGGCTATTTTATAGCTAACAGACGCGTACAAACACTGACAGAGGTGATTATTGTTTCAACGGCAGAGAAGAAAAAAAAAAGAGATTCTATCGGGATTTCTTTGAGCTGTGAAGTATATAAGAGGTGTAGAGAAGTTAGAAAAGATTTTGGTCGAGAGTTTGGGGAGGTTTGGAGGCGATCAGAGAGGCGCAGGAGGAGTTGCAGAGAAGTTACCTGCTGCTGCTGCTGCTGCCATTAACACGCCTGAAGAACACGAAGAACGGACTCTCATTAGCAGTCGTTTATCAACAGAAACATCGACTGTCAACTGTGGGTCGTAGTTCTTCAACGACAACAGCAACTCAGCTCTGTCGTTGATTCTGGACGTCTTCTGTGGGTCGCATAGTTCTGTTTTACATCAATTTCTTGTATTTCTCTTCATTGTAAAACACTTTTGAGCATCAATGAATTATTTTGAGAGCATTTTTACTATGATGAGTTAAACCCCAACACTGGGGCGACGGAGGAGGCCGAGCTTCATAAATGGGTAATTTTATTAATTCTTTTTAAGACTTTTGCATTAAAAATTAATTGAAATATGATTTGATTAAATTGGGTGTTATTTGATTAGATGGGTCATGCTTAGCTTAGGTGATTTGATGTTCCATGCTTAACATTTACAACCAATGTTTTGAGAATCGACTTTGGCAAAATAAGAGTCCATATATGTTTTGAGCTATTATTGTTGAGAATAAATCATTAAGCCTTATGTTATGAAGATTGGCCGAATCATTAGTCCCAGTACCTCTCTACCAATTTGTCAATATTTGTATATATATTTTTAAATCTAAAAATCCATTACCTTCACAAGTTCGAGTTTGAACGATACCCCTTATCATCATTACTACAACCACCAAAAAAATCTTTTAACAATAACAATTAGAAAACAAAAGCTCTCGATCATTGTTATACAGTGTCATAGTATTATTACACAGTATCAAAGTTCTTATACCACAACTTCGACAAGAATACTATGGTGATATGTATCATTCCCCCCTAATCAATACTTCCATCTCAACATGAAAACCACTCCCCCTTACATAATGATCCGTAAAACACATAAACCATATGTATTTGTAGTGTGAACTACATATTAATTCTCCCCCCTTTTGTCAATAAAGTTTGCAAAGGTACGAAAACGGGATCCTAATGAAATTTCCACGGATATGCTTCAAGACCAAAGAAAAGTACATATCAACTTGTTTAGATTCAATTATAAAGCCGAAGTTAAATGCATTCATCAAGGAGTTTATATAGATACAAGGTAACCCCTAAAATATTCCACAGCCACACTCCCCACAAAGATATGGAAATTAAGAGCAAGTTCAAAAGAACTTTCCCCCATTTGATGTCATTCCCGAAAGAACAACAAGAGCGACCTTACTTTTACAAGAAAAGAAGGATTTCTTTGGACACCAAAAACCATAAGAAAATGATTTTGTATCAAAAAATTCTCAATCAAACTAATCACAAGAGAACCCATGATTAATTTAATCGAAATATTCAACCAAATTAATCATAAACGAGTTTATGATTTGTTTAGTTGTAAATGCTCACATAAGAAAACTTATGGAGCCGCACAGTATATACATAAAATATGGATCAGGGAAGATCAATACTGCGGAATATACAAAGATTCATTCTATCTTCATCATTATTTGCACAATGACATATAATAGACATAATCTTTGTAAACAAAAGATTTTAACCTATCTTCCATCAGAATTGACATAATAGGCTTAACTTTTGTTTGTCAAAATTTCATCTATCTTGTATCAATACATGCATATCGACATATGAAACAGATAACTTTTGACATCGTATGGGACAATAATAGTTCACGGACGCAAACACACATATCCCATAACATATTGCAATATATAAAACCATAAAAATTAATACTACAAACACCATCTTCCAAATCACTTTAGAATTTAAATAAATAAATTTAAAACATTGCAAGATGAAAACGTTGGACATAGCTAAGTGTACTCACAATAATGGCTATTCCAAATCTTAGTTATCCTTCTCAAACAAAAACAAGAATAAAAATTGTCTTAAGAAGTTTCCTAGAAAAATAAAAACAGAAACAATCTCTTCCAGAAAACTGATCATAAGATGCATCAAAGTTCATGTTCGACAGCTTCACGGGTTTCGAGACCTTTGAGCTTGTTATTCATATCATCAACTGCATCTTAAGAGAAGATATCCTCATCAAGAAGTCGTTTAACATGTGACTTTATGAGACTGTTGATGGTGGTTTTTCGAATAGGGATAAAATTGTAAAACCTTGTATTTAATGCGCTGACGCCCTGCAAAGGGAAAAGCCGTTTAAGAAGTGATGAGTGCATAAAACCTCTTCACTATATTTGAAGCAATTAAAATAAATACACAAAATTCACCCGGAATGGTGCGTGCAATAGCAATCCCAAATATTCTGTGAATTTTATTAGCATTATTAACTAATGCATGACTCTCCTGATATTTTTCCGTGCCATGTTCCCAGCCAAACTCTCAATACTGACATGACATGACGATCAATGCCCACTCTCAGCAGAGTAACATGAATCTCCCGAAGTGCTAGTATTGGGATCTGCACAAAAAGTACTCATACAAGTTACATCTCTCTGACAAACAGATCAATACGTTCACACACTTTTAATTTAAAAGTTAGCGTGACTGAACACACATTTATTCTTCAAGAAAGTTTAGACTGTTAATGTCAGTCTCAGAAACAATCACGGCCATACAGTTTAGCCGCGCGATTTAATAAGCATGGCCTATTCCTAGTAGAACTAGGCAATCACTATAGTGATCACCGGCGGACCCGCTTATGCCCTAGCCGGTCGAACACCGCGCTACACTCCCAACGCCCATTGAACGCCAACCCTAAAATAGATTGGCCGTGTTGTTTTGGGAAAGGCTCGAACGAGCGAAGACTGATTTAGACAGTCTTAAAATCATCACGACCGTCCAACTTCGCCATCCTGGTTGGACGACTTAGATCTTCCCGCAAATGATCAGTAAAGCGCTAACGCACACGTTGGCGGACCCACTTCTCCCTTACCCGATCGGTTTTCTCACGGCAAAGCCATGGAGCAATGAACGTTTGCTCGAAACATGGATGGCGTAGGGTCGCGGAAATTCCACTAGCGTCTTAAAACGATCACAACCATCCAACTTAGACAGCATATTTGGATGTCTTAGATCGCGCCTAGGACCATCAAGAAGGTGCACATATGTTCACCGTCAGCCCAACGTAGGCCCCACATGATCGGTCTCTCCAAAGGAGAAGCATAGCTCGCAAAACCGTTTGGACAAAGTCACGTGTACGTGACTGTTTCAAAACCCTAATTAGGGTTTGCGGCGATGCATATCTGTCGCAGTCCGATCACGACCATCCATCTTTGCCAGCCTGGATGGAGGGTGTAGGTATATACTTAAGAGGTCCTAAGAGTGTCAACGTGATCACTGTGGGACAACCTTTGCATGTGGTTGGCCGGCCTAGGCAGACTAGGACCTGACATCTCGAAACGCGTGCCCGAAAGTGGCATGCCACGCGGCCTTTCATTCTTTTGCGGCAACACGTTTATATCGAAAATCAATCACGGCCACTCATCTTTGCCGGTCAAATTGAGTGGCCAAGATCGAATATTTATGGGATCAAGAAGGGGAGGCATCACGACGGAGAGCCATCTTCATGCATGCCCAAACGATTCACCCAAAATCAGCGTCCATGTGTGGATTTGGTCAAGCCAAAGAAGGATGCTTGCGCACCTCTTAAAAAACCCTAAAATTCCATCAAAGGACGCAAATATATGCCGTAAACCATCTCGTTCGTCCAACTTTTCCAGCTTGGTCGGATAGCCTAGGTTCAAAACTAGGAAACTAATGAAGCACCTCGATGATCATCGTCCACCACTCTGCCACAGGGAGTAATCGATCAGGGGATGGCTCGGTCATGCGGCCCCCAAACAATCACTCGAAGATGGTTGGACATGATGTTGTTTTAAGACGCTTAATCCGCGACTTATTCAGTCAAGCTTTAAAACGGCGATGCTTCATGCATATCGATTACTTTGAGTTGCTTGCTTGAAAACGATGCATTACATGCATCTAGCATACACGATATTTCATGAATATCGATTCCTTAAATAACTTAGTTATTTAACTTAATAGCACCATATGCTATTTCCTGCGGTGGGTCCCACGATCCGCTCATTCGAGACATCAAGCATGTCACAAACTGGGGGATACTTACTGATGGAATTTTAGATAGTAGTAAAGAAGGTTGTCGTTCACTCGAACTTTGTTAAGATTGATTCTAGGCTTAAAAACTAAAAATAAGAAAATATATACAAAAAATGTAACAGGATGAAGAATTTACTGGGACTCCGGATTTCACTGTTTTTCATATTCAAGTGGTTCAGAAATTAATCCTAGGAAATTATAGCTCAAAATAAAAGAAATATTAACTCTATTCTTTGACAAAGTAGATTTCATAAAACATTAATTGTAAGTTGTGAGCATGACGCATCAAAAGTAATCAAAACTAAGCATGCGACATCAGACAAAATAACAAATAATTAATTGAAATCATAAAACAATTAAATTCTATGCACATAATTATAAAAGAATTAATTTAATTACCAGATGGGTGAAAAACAGCTTCCTCCATCGTCCCAGTGATGGGTTTAGCTTCTCATGATGCAAACACACTCAAAAAGATAATTCATTGCTCAAAAGGTGCTTACAAGGATGATAATAAGGGAGAAAATAATTAAAAACCGGGTTTGTAACAGTTATAAGTGTTACAAACTAGCTGTTGCAGAGAACAATATATGTGAACTCTCACTGATGCTGTAGCATACGACCCTCACCCCTCTGTCGTTGTCACTGTTGATAAACGACTGTCTCTGTGCGTCTAAAGTTCTCCGTGTTCTTCACAGCAGCAGAAATGGTGATTTCTGCAACTTGATTTTCTCGATTCTGTGATGCTCTGTAATCTCCCCAAACTCTCCATCCCCCTTCGTACTAATCCTAAGACACTTATATAGCCTTCCAGCACCGTAATATCTCGTCATAACTTCATCAAATTCTCCATTACTCCGCTTGAAGAAAAAAATATTCTTCGGATATTTTCTTCCCTGAATTAACTCTTCACGCGCTAAAATGATGCAAAAACACTCCAAACATGATCTTACACGCAGTATAATTGATTCAACACGCTTCAGACACATATAATCTTTCCCAAAACAACAAGAAATCCCGAGAATATTTCACGGGAATAAACACACCCCTGTTTCCTCAAAAACCTGTGATTCATCCCAATATGTTCGAATCAGATGGACCTACCAGTCATGTATAAGTGTAACAGGATCATTCCAATTGACTGCAGCGATTTAATCTCTCTAAATTCTCCAAACGCGAAACAGAAAAACTCGGGTTTTCAAAAAAATTATTTCCCGCCAAAATTGTTCTTCACGAGTAAGAGGAAGGTGTGCCCCTATCCAATGTCTTGGGTGCCAAATAGCCAGTGGGTGCTAATGACAAATTTGGGCTACAGGGTGTCCCTTATCAAAAGTGGGGGTCCATATAGCGAATGTCCTCCGGGTGCCCCGAGCAACTTTTCGAGCCGAATTTTCCAAAAATGTTTATTTCCCTACAAACACATAAAACACCATAATAAGTACGAAATCGAGTACCAAAAATACAGAAAATTGAGGACAACTTAGACACAAAAATGTGTCTATCAAATACCCCCAAACTTATTATTGATAGTCCTCGAGCAAAACTAATCTAGAAAAATAAAATCCTAACTCGCTAGGTGGCCCAAGCGACCGAGATATAGTCTCGGGAGGCTTTATCAGAGGTGTACCCACAAAACCATTACTCCAGACCCTAGCTATCTACGCAGAACCTTGGAAGGAACTAGAATCTCCATGGTTGGCATACAATCATTGACTATAGGAGGAAGTACCCTGATGAGAAATTCTAATTGTTGTACACGAGTTTGCACTCAGCATACTAAAATTCATATATAAGTGATAGAGCTCTACTCAGATAGTTTCTGGACATCATAACCGGAGTCAACCAATCACATGGAAAGATTTAAGAAGATGGATAAAGAGAAAAAATCGATGGTTTAAAGTGAACGGTGTTTCCCATATCTTTCTGAAGACCTCTGCCAAGATGAACCTATCCTAATGGACTGAGATACCGGTCTGACTAATATCAACACAACTGGCATATACAAGGGAACCAGTGGTCGATAAAACTAACTCTAGGTCAACACAACTGGCATATACAAGGGCACCAGTGGTCGAATTTATTCCGGTTGGTCTGATGGTCTGGTCTCAATTATTATTATTTATTTATTTTATTTTTATTTTTTTGTATCTCAATCACCCTAATTCACCCTAGCAAAGGTAACAACTTGAATCGTGTGCCCCACCAAGTCACTTAAAAAATAAAAACAGAAGGATTAGGATTCAACGAGATATGGCGAAACTACCATGTTTTTTTTTAATTCTAACACCTGAGCTCTGTGCTTTTATGAATAGACTCTTTAGATGTTTCCATCTAATCAGATTGGTTCCTCAACTCCTATAACCAAGATGTTCCCATCCACTTAGATTGGTTAGTGCCAACCTTAATAAACATAAATTTCTAGGCTTTGGAGTTTATTTATTGCAACTAAAAAGTTTCTCCCATACCCCCAAACTTAAATCTAACATTGTCCTCAATGTTCTAAAGATAAAATTAAAAGCATGAACAATGAGAAACTGTTACCACTCGAAGCAAAAGAGTTAAGGAAAGATATTACCGTGTTGCATGAGATTGGGTTACCTCTCAAGAAGTGCTAAGTTTAAAGTCTTCAGCCAGACATCGGAAGGAATTAATCACCTCATAGAATCATAAAGAAGTAGCCGGAATAACTGTGGGTCGTCTGGATCAAAAAGTGCTAACCACAAGAAGAGGAAACTGCAACAGACCAAGAAGATACTGAACATACCCTTGCTTAAGAAAACTACATCTAGTTGTGGTTCAAGTTCAGGCTCAATAAAAGGTTCTAAATAAAAAGTTTTCATTGGTTGGATTTCCTCCAAGGAATTCTGAAGATCAGGATGAAGAGTCTGGAAATACTCAACTAAGAACTTAGAAGCGCATAACAAAAGCCTGAATAATTGGGGATCCTCTAAGTAAATCATATTTGACTCATACAACTGACCACAATGAAATAGGTGGTCTTCCTTAAACAAATGGTAATAGTTCTTCGAAAGTTAATGGTCAGCGATTAAAGCCCTTTTTAGATCCTTTTCCTACAGGTGATGTTGAGGAGGTCCCTCTGGAGGACCCTGTTTACCTTGATTGACCATCGAGGCGATTTTGTATGTTGTATAATATTTTTGTAGGTTTTTGGTTACTCTTCACCCAGGTACTATCTTTCCGACTTCTCTCTTTACTATTTCCTCATATTACTTATATTTTTGGTATTGTTCTTTGATTAGAAACATTGAGGACAATGTTAGATTTAAGTTTGGGGGTGGGGTAGAACTTTTTGTTACCTTTTAGTTGCAATAAATAAACTCCAGAGCCTAGAAATTTATCCCTATTAAGGATGGCACTAACCAATCTAAGTGTATGGAAGCATTTTGGTTGTAGGAGTTGAGGAACCAATCTGACTAGATGGAAACATCTAAAGAGTCTATTCATAAAAGCACAGAGCTCAGGTGTTAGAAATAACATGATAGTTTCACCATATCTCGTTGAGTCCTTTTCACTTCTGTTTTTATTTTGTTTTGTTTTTAAACTATGTTTCTGTAAGTGATTAGGTGGGGCTCACGATTCAAGGTGTTACCAATGCTAGGGTGAATTAGAGTGATTGACACACCAAAAAAAAAAGAGAAAGAAAAAAAAATTGAGACCAGACCATCAGACCAACTGGAATAAATTCAATAAAGTCGACCACTGGAACCCTTGTATATGCCAGTGTGTTGACCTGGAGTGAGGATTATCAATCACTGGTTCCCTTGTATATGCAGTGTGTTGATATTAGTCAGACTAGTATCTCAGTCCATTAGGATAGGTTCATTTTGGCGGAGGCCTTCAGACAGATATGAGAAACACCGTTCACCTAGTAAACATCAAAACCATTTATGTTTTTCTCTATACCCATCTTCTTGATCTATCCATGTGATTAGTTTCGACTCCGGATATTGATGTCCATAGTGCAACTATCTGAGTAGAGCTCTGTCACTTATATATGAATTTTAGTATGCTTGAGTGCAAACTCGTGTACAACAATTGGAATTTCGCATCAGGGTACTTCCTCCTGTAGTAAATAAGTATGCCAACCAAGGAGATTCTTTAGTGCCTTCCAAGGTTCTGTGTAGATAGTTAGGGTCTGGAGTATAAAGGTTTTGTGGGTATACCTCTGGTAAGCCCTCCGGAGACAACACTCTGCCACTAGAGACACCTAACATTTTTGTGTCCGATTTGTCTCGATTCTATATATTGTTAGGGCTCATTTTTGTACTTATTATGGTGTTTTATTTATTTGTAGGTATTTTTTTGCCAATAAACATTTTTGGAAAAAATTGGCTCGAAAAGTTGTCGGAAAGCACCCGGAGGACACTTGCTATTCGGACCCCCGGTTTGGATAAGGGGCACCCCAGGACAACCCTTAAGGCAGCTGCTAAAGGCACCCCTACTCTGGATTAGGGGTGCCCCTTTACCTTCACGATTTGAATTTCAAATTTGGCGGGAAACTGTTGCAAATGAAGAACAGATTTGGGTTTAGATTTTGGACGTGATTTTAAGAGATTCAATCACTAAACTCGATTGGGTTGGACCTGTTTATCTTAAACAGGGATGGTATGACTGCTTGGATCGATTAAATTGGGCTAGGTATCGATCAGAAACAAAACAGGGGAGAAAACTATTTACGGAAACATGGAAAGATTTGGTCGATGTTTTGTTGGATTTTCTCAACTGCTGGATTTGGTATTAGTTGTAACAACACAACAGGATTTCTACGCGTGCTAGAATTGAGAGAAAATAAGAGTTGTCGACAAGTCAGGAAAGATATTCTCGACATTGTTTTGATTTATCTTTGGAAATTACGTGAAATGGGAGAAGGTATAATCTTTATGGATTCGTATCTTCCAGATTTGGGAAGTTCATAACCATCAAAATACGCGTTAACTGAGGTGGCAGAGTTATTATCGTTACTTGGAAGAAAAAAAAAATAACTCCGTAACTTTTGGTGAAAGGCATGGGAGATTTTATCGAGTATTTCTGGTCATGTTTCCTATATATAGGTTGAGAAGGAGTCATAACAGAATAATCGAGAGTTGGGGGAAGTTTAGAGACGAACAGGTAACTAAATCAAGAGTTGCAGGAAATTGTTTCTGTTGGTGCACAAGGAAGAACACGAAGAACAAAAGGCCATTGAAGATCGTCGTTTCTGGGGTCTTAAAATCAGCGACAAAGCAACAGTATTTACAACAGTTTTCTATAACAGTTCCATTGTAACAGCTATTTTGCAACACCAATACACTGTTGCAAATGGTCTGTGTTATTAATTTTCACTCTTTTAATCATCTTTTGAGAAACAAACACATATTTTGAGATCATGATTGATATGAGGAGTTAAACCCCATTGTTGAGGCGATAGAGGAAGCTATTTTTCCAACAAAAAGTGGTATATTCTATTTTATCTTTTTATTTGCAATAATTATATGATTATTTGCCTTGAACTATTATTGAATATGATTTTTATTTGAGTGATTGTGATCTATTTTGATGGAGTATGCTTAGTTTTAAGACTTTTGATGCTTCATACTTGGTATTTACAATTACTTACTTTTGAAAATCTACTTGTTGCAATATTTTAGAATCAAATTAAACGAAAATTGCATAAATATAAGTATTGGTTTAATCACTTTGAACTTGGAAAATAGTGGAATCTTAGCCTCAGTGTTTCTTTTAGTATTGATATCATCTTTGATTGAGTTTGCTATAATTTTTAGTGAGTTTTCTATTTTAATATTAGAATTTAAGTCTAATTAATATCCTTCACAAGTCTGAGAATCGAACCACTTTTACCACTATCTACAAATCACATCAATTTTTGGCGCCGCCGACGCGGACTTGTTTTTAGGGTTTTAGATTTATTTTTTTATTATTGTCCTTTTTTATGTTTTTGGGTATTTATCTTGTGTCTACAGGTTCTGGATCATAAAGAAAATTGAGCCAAGGAGTTTGGTGATTTCATAAAGACTTGGAGCTAAAGATTAAAGCAAAAAGAAAGAAAAGAACAATTTTATTTTAGACAATTTTTTGGGTTTGTTTTTTTATTTATTTAAAAAAAAAAACTGTATTAGGGTTTATTATTTTGTAATTTTTTTTTTTTTGGACTTTTGGACTTTGGACTTTGGGACATTATTTTTTTATTACCCTACGGAAGGGTACTTTAAATATAAATGTTTGCAGAGAAGGAGGACAATTACGATATTGTCTCTGCACCTTGGGTTCGTACACTAGACATCGGAGTCAGTGGCCCGAGTCGACTACAACCGATTCATCCCCCGTCTGGAACGGGAGGTAAGATTCTAAACACTCGCGAATCCCCTGTCAGCGAGTTACTGGACTCCTTCGTATGCATATATGTTGAGGACTGAATACGGACATTTATTTTTCTAGTAAAGGGCAAGGCCTGGCCATACAAGATAAGGGTTCGGATTTCATCACCGTTCTCTTCTTGCCCGCTTTAGGAACACGTAACCTACGCGAACCTAAGCCTAAAATTTTGACTAGAACGAGACCGATAGGGTAACGAGCTTAACAGGAAAGTCATTCGAAAAATATTGGTTACTCTTTTAAGCATACTTCGAAGTTCTTGACGGTTTCTGTAAGTTGAATGCGTGACTGCGCCGCCTTGTAATACCGGTGAGGCCTTGGGTATCAAAGCTCCACCGAGCTTCCCTCGCCTCTATTCAACTTACGTTAACTCGGATTGATTCCAGAGGGGTTTGCTTAAATTGTAACGAATTCCCGTTCGAAGGATTAGAAGCTGGTCTAGAAACAATCTAAGTGGAGCCATCATGCTTTTTGTTTGCTAGAAATCAATAGGTTTGATTTGGTTGAGTCGGCCTTGATCTGTGTTTGCTTACCCTTCCAATTTAGAAAATTCTATTGTATGCCTGAACGTAAAAGAGACGCACTAGGTAGATTTGTTAAAGAGAAACCTAGTAGTTCGAAGCGTCTCGATTACCTTAATCTAGAAAGTCCGACTTTTGAAGAGTCTGTTTTTGAACGTCCTTTGACTGAGGAGAGAATCCCTGTTGCTCCGATAGCGCCAGAAATGGCAACTTTGAAAGCTTTGTTGAATCCAACTAGGACTACCCGTCCTTCGTGTATTAAGTTAGCTGAAACGGAGGCACCCTATGAACTGAAACCTGGGACCTTACAGATGCTCCCAATCTTTTTAGGGAAAGAAAATGAAAACCCTTATTACCATGTTAGGGATTTTGAGGAAATTTGTAGTACTCTAAGAATTAGAGGCTTAGATGATGATGCTTTGAAACTTAGGTTATTCCCATTTTCCCTGAAAGATAAGGCCAAGTCGTGGCTGTATAGTTTGGACTCCGAGTCAATTGAGACATATGAACAACTTACATCTGCCTTTTTCAATAAGTTTTTCCCTAGGCACAAAACATCGTCTATTAGGACGCAAATATGCACATTTTCACAACAAGAGGGAGAATCTTTATATAGGTATTTGGAAAGGTTCAATGATTTATTATCCCAGTGTCCTCATCATGGTTTAGAAAAGGTTAGGCTAGTTCAGATCCTTTATGAGGGTTTAGATTATTCCACAACGACCATGGTTGAGTCTCTATGCACTGGTGGATTTGAAAACCAAACTGTTGATGCGGCGATGGAATTTTTTAATGAAATCGCCGAAAAAACCCAGCAATGGGAAAATAGGGCACCCCAGAAAACAATTCTTTTAAGTAGAGGAAACGTTAATAGGGTAGAAGGAGGCTATGAATCAGATGCCAAAATTGCTGCTATAGCAAAAAGGTTAGAAGCCTTAGAAGTGGGCCAGACTAGTGGTAGAGTGGAGCCTTTTTGGGAAGGCCAGAATATTGAAGAGCAGCCAATGCTCTTTATAATAACACTAGATTTGATAACCGTCAAAATTGACCCATATTCAGAAACCTATAATCCTGGTTGGAGAAACCATCCGAACCTTTCGTGGTCTAAGGGCCAAAGTCAAGGTCAGTTTAGTAATTCTAATGCTCCCCCAGGTTTTGGCTATACTAAGAATCCTTCAGGACTAGCTCAGTTTCAGAATCAGTCAGATAAGAAAATCCTAAGTTTAGAGGAATCTCTCGCCTTGTTAACTCAGCAAACTGCAAAATTCAGTTATCCGTAGAACAGAGTCTACAAGCTAGTAACAGGATAGGACAAGAAAATAGTCAGGCTATTTCCGAGTTAAAAACCCAGGTTGGTCTGATAAGTGATTCTTTGAGAGAAAAAGGTAAGTTTCCTAGTCAAACACAACCCAACCCTAGAGGAGTTCATGAATTAGGTGCAAAACCATCGAATCAATTGAATGCTGTTAGAACCCTTAGAAGTGGTAGAGTTGTAGACAATAAGGTAACCATGCCCGATAGTGAACATACTGTAGTTCACCCCTCAGGATCTCACCTCTCAGGACCAGTAGCTGAAGAGACTGATAAAGTTTCTGATGATGTGAATTCGGTTCCTGAAAGGTCTGATTTTAGGCCTAGAGCCCCATTTCCTCAGCTATTAGTACCAACAAAGAAGGAATCGAACTTTAATGACATAGTGGAGGTTTTTAAGCAAGTTACCATAAACCTTCCCTTATTAGATGCAATTAGGCAAATTCCTGCTTATGCCAAGTTCCTTAAGGATATGTGTACGCGAAAGCGAAAACTTAGCGTCCATAAGAAAGCCTTTTTAGCTAGTCACGTAAGTTCAATCATTCAGAACACCACAACTCCAAAGTACAAAGACCCAGGTTCTCCTACCATTGCTTGCACAATAGGTAACTTCCGGGTAGAAAAAGCTTTACTTGACTTAGGAGCCAGTGTGAACTTACTGCCATTCCATGTATACTTACAGCTAGGACTTGGTGAAATGAAACCTACTCAGATGACACTGCAGTTAGCTGATAGGTCTGTTAAAATCCCTCGAGGTGTTATCGAGGATGTTCTTATTGAGGTCGACAAGTTTATTTATCCAGTGGATTTCGTGGTCCTAGATACCCAACCTGTCCCTGACCCAGAGAACCAGATACCTGTGATTTTAGGTCGCCCATTTTTAGCTACGTCTAATGCGATCATTAACTGTCGAAATGGTGTGATGAGTTTATCTTTTGGTAATATGACTATGGAGATGAACATTTTTAATGTCAGTAAGCAACCTCATGAGCTAGATGACACATGTGTTGAGGAGGTGAACATGATAGAAGCCTTAGTTCAGGAGTCATTACCAAACATCTTGTCTGAAGACCCATTAGAAAGTTGTCTATCCCATTTTGGTTTAGATTTTGACGACGATAGCACTATTGAACAGGTGAATGCTCTATTAGATTCTACCCCTGTGTTAGACACTGATAGATGGAAAGCTAGGTTCGAACCGTTACCAGTTTCTGAGACTACCCTAATTCCTTCTTTAGAAGAGCCCCCAAAGTTGGACCTTAAACCACTACCCGATACTCTAAAGTATGTGTTTTTAGGCCCATCTGAGACTTTACCTGTGATTGTAGCTTCCATTTGGATAGTGATCAGGAAAGTAGGCTAGTAAATGTACTTCAAGACAATAAGGAAGCTTTAGGGTGGACTATAGCAGACATTAAGGGTATAAGTCCTACTGTGTGTATGCATCAGATTCATTTAGAGGAAGACTCCAAACCTTCTAGGGAGATGCAACGTCGACTGAACCCTAACATGAAAGAGGTAGTTCGAAAAGAGGTGCTTAAGTTGTTAGATGCGGGTATTATTTACCCAATTTCAGACAGTAAGTGGGTCAGCCCTGTTCAGGTTGTCCCCAAGAAATCAGGTATCACTGTAGTCCAGAATGATAATAATGAATTAATCCCAACCCGAGTGACCACGGGATGGCGTGTGTGTATTGACTATAGGAAATTGAACAAGGTCACAAGGAAGGATCACTTTCCCCTTCCTTTTATCGACCAAATGCTAGAGCGATTAGCTGGACATAGTCACTATTGCTTCTTAGATGGCTACTCCGGTTATAATCAGATCGTTATTGCCCCAGAAGACCAAGAGAAAACCACTTTTACCTGTCCCTTTGGTACCTTTGCGTATAGACGCATGCCTTTCGGGCTATGTAATGCCCCTGCAACTTTTCAGCGTTGTATGATGAGCATATTTTCTGATATGGTAGAACGGTTCTTAGAGGTCTTTATGGATGATTTTTCAGTGTTTGGTTCATCTTTCGATGAGTGCTTGCATCATTTGACATTAGTGTTGACTAGGTGTAAGGAAAAAAATTTAGTGCTTAATTGGGAAAAATGCCATTTCATGGTTAAATCAGGAATTGTGTTAGGGCACATCGTCTCTTCAAAGGGTATAGAGGTAGACAAAGCCAAAGTTGACCTTATTAAGACTTTACAGGTCCCAAAAACCGTAAAAATATTAGGTCATTCCTAGGGCATGCAGGTTTTTACCGTCGATTCATTAAGGATTTTAGCTTGATTTCTAGACCTCTTTGCAATTTGCTTGCAAAAGATGTTAAGTTTGTCTTTGATGATGCTTGTTTAGAGGCTTTTGAGAAGCTTAAAACTTTACTCACTACTGCCCCGATAGTCCAGGCACCTAACTGGAACCTACCCTTTGAGATTATGTGTGATTCTTCAGATTATGCTATAGGCGTCGTTTTAGGACAACGAGAAAACAAATTACTTCATGTGATTTATTATGCTAGCAAAACTCTGAATGATGCCCAAATGAACTACACAACTACCGAGAAGGAACTTTTAGCCATCGTGTTTGCCTTGGATAAGTTTAGGTCCTACCTATTAGGTTCTAAGATCATAATCTATACAGATCATGCTGCTTTGAAATACCTTTTATCTAAGAAGGATACCAAACCTAGATTGATTAGATGGATCCTATTGTTACAGGAATTTTCCCCAGACATTAGAGACAAAAAGGGTGCAGAAAATGTAGTAGCAGACCACTTGTCTAGGCTAGTTGTTAGTTCCCCTAGTGATTCCCTTCCTATAAGGGATAGCTTTCCTGATGAACAATTGTTCTCTGTTTCCCAATCACCTTGGTATGCAAATATAGTGAATTATCTTGTTACTGGTCGAACCCCTCAACATTGGGGTAAGCAAGATCGTTCTAGGTTTTTAGCCGAGGTTAAGCATTTCTTTTGGGACGATCCTTATCTGTTTAAGTATTGTCCGGACCAGATTATTAGGAGATGTGTATCTGAGAGTGACCAGTCTAGTATTATCTCCTTTTGTCATGAACATGCATGTGGGGGTCATTTTAGTGCTAAGAAGACTGCTGCTAAGATTTTGCAGTGTGGATTTTACTGGCCTTCGTTGTTTAAAGATTCCCATAGTCATTGTGTTTCTTGTGAGCGTTGCCAGAAGTTAGGAACCATTTCCCGTAGAAATATGATGCCTTTGAACCCTATTTTAGTGATTGAGGTCTTTGATGTGTGGGGCATTGATTTTATGGGTCCATTTCCTATTTCGTTTGGTTATCTTTACATACTTGTCGCTGTAGACTATGTGTCTAAGTGGGTTGAGGCGGTTCCGTGTAAACGAATGACCACAGGGTCGTAGTCCAGTTTTTGAAAGAGAATACTTACACGTTTTGGTACGCCGCGAGCTATAATTAGTGATGGAGGTTCACACTTTTGTAATAGACCGTTTGTCTTTTAATGAAACAATACGGTATTACCCATAAAGTAGCAACCCCATATCACCCTCAGACTAGTGGTCAGGTAGAGGTTTCCAATAGGGAAATTAAACGTATTCTAGAGAAAACAGTTAATCCAAATAGGAAAGACTGGTCGTCGAGGCTTACTGATGCCTTATGGGCTTACCGTACTGCGTTTAAGACACCCATTGGAATGTCACCTTATCGTTTAGTGTTTGGCAAGGCATGTCACCTGCCTGTTGAGTTAGAGCATCGAGCCTATTGGGCTATTAAGAACTTAAACTTTTCACTTGAAAATGCAGGAGCTCAAAGAAAGCTCCAGCTCAATGAGTTGGAAGAGATTCATAGAGATGCATACGATAGTGCTAAGGAGTATAAGAACAAAATGAAACTTGTGCATGATAGGAATATTTTACGAAAGTCATTTTCTCCAGGTCAAAAAGTTCTTCTGTATGACACTCATTTGTATCTATTCCCCGGGAAGTTGCGCTCTCGGTGGACCGGTCCTTTTGTGGTCCATACTGTTTTTCCTCATGGCGTTGTTGAGATTGAGACACCAGATGGTAGTAGTTCTTCGAAAGTTAACGGTCAACGATTAAAGCCCTTTTTAGATCCTTTTTCTACAGGTGATGTTGAGGAGGTCCCTCTGGAGGACCCTGTTTACCTTGATTGACCATCGAGGCGATTTTGTATGTTGTATAATGTTTTTGTAGGTTTTTGGTTACTCTTCACCCAGGTACTATATTTTTGTGTCCGATTTGTCTCGATTCTATATATTGTTAGGGCTCATTTTTGTACTTATTATGGTGTTTTATTTATTTGTAGGTATTTTTTACCAATAAACATTTTTGGAAAAAATTGGCTCGAAAAGTTGTCGGAAAGCACCCGGATGACACTTGCTATTCGGACCCCCGGTTTGGATAAGGGGCACCCCAGGACACCCCTTAAGACAGCTGCTAAAGGCACCCCTACTCTGGATTAGGGGCGCCCCTTTACCTTCACGATTTGAATTTCAAATTTGGCGGGAAACTGTTGCAAATGAAGAACAGATTTGGGTTTAGATTTTGGACGTGATTTTAAGAGATTCAATCACTAAACGCGATTGGGTTGGACCTGTTTATCTTAAACAGGGATGGTATGACTACTTGGATCGATTAAATTGGGCTAGGTATCGATCAGAAACAAAACAGGGGAGAAAACTATTTACGGAAACATGGAAAGATTTGGTCGATGTTTTGTTGGATTTGGTATTAGTTGTAACAACACAACAGGATTTCTACGCGTGCTAGAATTGAGAGAAAATAGGAGATGTCGACAAGTCAGGAAAGATATTCTCGGCATTGTTTTGATTTATCTTTGGCAGTTACGTGCAATGGGAGAAGGTATAATCTTCATGGATTCGTATCTTCCAGATTTGGGAAGTTCATAACCATCAAAAGACGCGTTAACTGAGGTGGCAGAGTTATTATCGTTACTTGGCAGAAAATAAAAAAAAAAAGATAACTCCGTAACTTTTGGTGAAAGGCAGGGGAGATTTTATCGAGTATTTTTGGTCATGTTTCCTATATATAGGTTGAGAAGGAGTCATAACAGAATAATCGAGAGTTGGGGGAAGTTTAGAGAAGAACAGAGAACGAAATCAAGAGTTGCAGGAAATTGTTTCTGCTGGTGCACAAGGAAGAACACGAAGAACAAAAGGCCATTGAAGACAGTCGTTTCTGGGGTCTTAAAATCAGCAACAAAGCAACAGTATTTACAACAGTTTTTAGTAACAGTTCCATTGTAACAGCTGTTTTGCAACACCAATACATTGTTGCAAACAGTCTGTGTTATTAATTTTCACTCTTTTAATCATCTTTTGAGCAACAAACACATATTTTGATATCATGATTAATATGAGGAGCTAAACCCCATTGCTGAGGCGATAGAGGAAGTTATTTTTCCAACAAAAGTGGTATATTCTATTTTATCTTTTTATTAGCAATAATTGTATGATTATTTTCCTTGAACTATTATTGAATATGATTTTTATTTGAGTGATTGTGATCTATTTTGATGGAGTATGCTTAGTTTTAAGACTTTTGATGCTTCATACTTGGTATTTACAATTACTACTTTTGAAAATCTACTTGTTGCAATATTTTAGAATCAAATTAAACGAGAAAATTGCATAAATATAAGTATTGGTTTAATCACTTTGAACTTGGAAAATAGTGGAATCTTAGCCTCAGTGTTTCTTTTAGTATCGATATCATCTTTGATTGAGTTTGCTATAATTTTTAGTGAGTTTTCTATTTTAATATTAGAATTTATGTCTAATTAATATCCTTCACAAGTCTGAGAATCGAACCACTTTTACCACTATCTATAAATTACATCATGTCACCAATTCTAACCTCGATATCTTGATTATGCAAATAACTATTCTCATTTTCAAGAGTATTATTGGATACACTATATTGGAAAATTCAAGTCATTTCGAACAATACTTTCGTTCGTCTCTAACTCAAGTCTACATGTCGACTCAACTATTCTCTCAAGGGTCTCTTCTAAAGAAAGCTCCCTAAGTGTTGTATCTAAGTTTTCACTTAAACTATTGAGGATATCTTCCAAAGAAGATTCATTCGTTGCTGCAGTTCTTTCGTCCATAACTACGTTGTTCACCTCATCTAATTTGTATGTTGATTCAGCTAACTTACATGATGACTCAGCTAAATTCCTGAGAGACTCTTCTAGAGAAGGAATAGGAACTGAAGGATCATAAAAAGGACTACTTTTCAATAGTTTGATTGTATCCTCTAAATACGAAGAACTAGTGTTATAATCTTCTTGCCCGTAAGACCGATGCGTGTGTGGATAGTAATTGGGCTCACCATGGTATGACCCAAAACCTTGAAAAGGTTGGCGTGCCCAACCACTATTCACACTATGATCATAAAAAGAGTAATGTCCATGTTGTTCAGTTGGATAATTATTGTATTGGCTATACCAGTTCGACATCCTAACTGCAAGGGAATTCTAAACAAACACAAAGAAGGCTGACTCGACCACAACAAGCCTATTTTGTCTAGCAAACAAAAAGCATGATGGCTCCACTTAGATTGTTTCTAGACTAGCTTCTATTCTTTCGAAAAGGAATTCGTTACAATCTGAGCAAACCTCTCTGGAATCAATCCGAGTTAAAGTAAGTTGAATAGAGACGAGGGAAGCTCAGTGGAGCTTGTCTTCCTTAAACAAATGTGTCGGCCCTAATCTCCTAAAGTAATTAGGTTTAGTCTCAAAGCTCAATAACTGACACATTTCAAATTCAAACGTTCCCACAATTGGAATAAAAGTTTTTGGTGGGAAAACAAAATCAATCTGGGTATCATAGCCTGGGTAAACCACATCAACTAGAGGATGGGTTTCTAACAACTGAATTTCTTCCTGGACATTATTAGGTTCGGGAAAACGCCTATGAAGATAATCTTGTAAAATGGTTGAGGCACATATGTCAAGTCCCAAGTGAGGGACCTTTCTAAGAGTTAAAGCACATGGAGAATGATGATCACCCCCAAACTTAGAGTTTTCAGTGTCTCTAGAAAGACTAGTCACAACTTCCCTAATTTCTAGGTCATCAGATTCCTGGAAATGGTCAATTGATTCTTCTAAGTCAGGTTCATCCTCACTCATCTCTACGAGTTCATTTTCTTCTAAGAGTAGAGTTTCTAAATTTCTAGACTCGAAATCAATAATCTTGGGATAAACTAGTTCCCCTAAACCATCATTGGTTCCGTAATCAAAAGGAAGTACAACTTCGTCTAAAACGGTATTATCTCTAGTCAAATCCCCGTCCTTTTGAATAGGTGGATAATATTTATCGTTATTTGAACCAGAAATATCATTATCATTATCAAGCTCAATAGGAGTAACAAATTCATGATCACCATGCCTAAATACTTCAGATTCTTCATCAACATTGTCCACATCATACTCATCATTATCGTAACATGGAAATGGCTGAACCTCATCTACACAAGGAGTGTCACCAATTCTAACCTCGATATCTTGATTATGCAGATAACTATCCTCATTTTCAAGAGTATTATTGGATACACTATATTGGAAATTTAAGTCATTTCGAGCAATATTTTCGTTCGTCTCTAACTCAAGTCTACGTGTCGACTCAACTATCCTCTCAAGGGTCTCTTCTAAAGAAAGCTCCCTAAGTGTTGGATCTAAGTTTTCACTTAACCTATTGAGGATATCTTCCAAAGAAGATTCAGCCGTTGCTGCAGTTCTTTCGTCCATAACTGCGTTGTTCACCTTATCTAATTTGTATGTCGATTCAGCTAACTTACGTGATGACTCAGCTAAATTCCTGAGAGGCTCTTCTAGAGAGACTTCCTGAGAGACTCTTCTGGACTTTGGAACTTCCTAGGATTATGTGCTAGATGTTAATGACATGATAATGAAATCTTTATGAGACAACAATTCAGTCTTAAGTGAATGGAATTTTTTAATTAGGGTTTTCTTGGCCAAAACCCTAATTTTCTCTCTTTGTGCATCCTTGAGCTTCCAAGTTTGTACATGCGAGTATGTGAGGAAGAGAGAGTTTTTGAACGTCTTCTTGACTGGCCTTGATGTTGGTGAAGAGTAGTGAGAAAATATAGGCACTTACTTTTGAAGTTACGGAGTCCCTATCCCATGTAAATACTGAATTCAGGCTTGTACTGTACCTAAACTCTAATTTCTCTTTTATTCGCGTCTGACTTCTTCAGAGGCTTGAAGAGGCTTGGAAGGTGCGCATCTATCTTTTGGAGTTGGCACCTTGTGTGATGAGAGCATGTTTAATTCCTTGTACCAATCAAACACCTCTTTTTAGCGAAAATACCTACTTTTGAAACTTA
This sequence comes from Papaver somniferum, assembly GCF_003573695.1. Classification (NCBI taxonomy): domain Eukaryota; kingdom Viridiplantae; phylum Streptophyta; class Magnoliopsida; order Ranunculales; family Papaveraceae; genus Papaver; species Papaver somniferum. Next base: position 3,255,553 of record NW_020622492.1, read on the forward strand.
ACGGTTTTTCATCAGAAAAACAGCTTGATTTTATTTGGCATGAGAGAGACCATAATATTCCCTGGGCATGGTCACAGCTTGAGAGAGGAAGAGGCAAGTGTCTGGTTCCGTTTGTGAAATCAAGAACTCGGATTTTCCCTTTTAGCTAAATTCCTTTTACTTTCTCTGAAATTTTGTCTTTCTGCTTTGTGTTTCGGTTTCGTTCTTCTTTGATCAATTAAAGAACTTAATGTGCATGTGCATAAATCCATTGAGATGAGTGTTGGAGCACTTGGTCAGTCGCTGGTTACTTCAGGATAGCCTTCTCTGAAAAATATTCAAAACTCTACAATAAGGGAATTTAGGTCAAAATCCCTTTGAGCTCGTTTTTGCTGAAGAATGATGAGAAAAAATGGGTTAATAGAGGTGCAAGGGACATGGAAAGTAAATGGGGAGAGGCTCGGCTCCTTGTTTTAAGAAGAAAAATCCAGTTTTTATCCATTTTTTCAGAATTAGGGTTATTTTCGTCAAAACCCTAATTCTCTTTCAAAATTTCTCTTCCAAAAAAATTCCGAGAGAATATGTGACATCCCAATACTCCCACTACACCATTTTAAGGTATTAGCAACCTACTATAGTTGTTGCTAAACGGGGTAGCAACAGGCTTTTGTCGTTGCTAAACACGGTGTCACAATTTTTAGCAACGGCATAAGCTCTGTTGCTAATCACGGTCAACAACGGCTATTCGCAACGGCGCTTGCCGTTGCTAAAGTTTTTATTAGCAACGCAGGTCGCTCTTGCTAATAGCAGGAATACCCCTACCCGGAACTAGATATTGTTGGTTCTGGTTCTAATTTAGCAGCAGATCACCGACGTTGCTAATTTTTTGAATCACAAAGAAAAGGTCAAGTCTAATTTTATTGACCTAGTCAATATTCATTTCCCCCCACATTTCCCCCCTGCAATTACCCAGTTCCCCATATTCAACATCCACACAGACATACAAACTACAATGGAGCTACAAAACTGTATTGTTGAGAATATTGTAGAGAATCACCACTAGTTAATATTATAAAAGAAAGGATTTTCTTCAATTGACACAAATTTACACAAGTAAACTTACTGAACCCAAAATTTTGTGAATGACATACAATATTCGATCTATGTTGATGTTCATAAATGGATGGGGTAACCTAGTTTGTGTCAACTGACAGAGGCATTGAAAAACAGGGAAAGAAAGACTAAAATATCACCAGATGTATCACGATACTCCGCTTGCTTAACCAATTTCCTCAGCAAATCATACGTAGATCAGCTGCTGCTAAAATATCACAGAGTACTGCTTTTTGAATTGAGCCCAAATACCTGCATAATAACCAATTTGATGTTTCAGTACTGAGGTCACAAACAAAAGACTAAACCCTAGATTTTGTATAATCTGTAGAGACAAGTCAAAACCATGTAAAGCAAATATCAACAAACTCTGCTATAAGTGAACTAAACGGAGATGTACTAGAAGCAAATCCAAACAAAACATTTAAGAGAACATCATGTGAGAGGGCAAAGAGAACTCTTTCTTCCACTACTCTACTATAAGTGTACTGAAATTAAGCTGTGTGCTCGTAGGAGGCTTAGAACAAACTTTAAAGTTCTATCCCTACAACAAATAGACAAACAAATAGACAAACAGATGGATAGAATTGGTGATAAACACCTCCTAAATCAAGAGATTCAAGCCAAATCTGAGTTCACAGGGAACACAACCATGAAGAACAAAGTTCTATCTGATAATTGATATTCGATTTTTTTTGCAATACAGACTGACTCAGACCTTATAAGACTAAGTTGCCAAACTAATCTAACGGCCATGACTGAGCCAAATGGTTCTCATCTAACCCTCCCTTACATAGATAAAGGCACTCACTCCTAAGTTACATACTACTAACCATACTACTACTAAGGACTGAAGATAAAGTGATAAGGGCACCCTCTCTCATACACAGGGATACAACAGAGGCTTAGAACAAACTTTAAAGTTCCATTTCAGTTCACTTATTAAAATGTAGTAATAATAACTAGGAGCCTTGATAATAAACCATCACCTGAGTCTACGAAGGCCTCCCCTGCATTTAATCTTTTATGTCCCTGCATGAAAATCTTTATTAGTATATTGTGTGGGTATCTTCAGATTCTAAGACATACACTGTCGTTACTACTGTAGGAAATAAGAGATAATCCCATTTAAAAGTAACATAGCAACGGAAACATGCATATTTCATTGAAAATTTAACTGATGACATATCAACTTGAGCACTGCTCGGGACCAATACAACAAGACAAATATCAACTAAAGATTTTAATAGATTAGCTATTCAGACTCAGCTTGGTTTATTGGGTGTTGAATTTGCATTTTTGGCTTAGGATTTAATGTTTAGAATTAAAACTAGTGACTGGCGAGATACTTTCTTTTACAAAAGAAAAACACACTGATCCAAGGATTGAGAAAAAGGCTGTTTAGAGATGCCAGATACTTTAACTATAGTGCTGCTGCCTCAAATTGACGCAGCAGCGCCATATATAAACATTGCCAGAATTAGGCAAGGCTTTAATGAGTGGCTACAGATCATTAGGGTTCTACTGCTGCATTTGTAGCATTGTGGTTAGAGAAATACCTCAATGTTGTAGAAGCCAACATTTCCTTCAAAAGAAGAAGCTGATACCAATCCTGGGATCTTAGGATACCAGTGAAGGTCAAAGTTCATTCCAGCTGGTAATTCACTCACAATCTGGCAACAAGTTAAGTACGAAAAGCAGGAATGTTGCAATTAGTAATGATCGAATAAATAATGGGACAGCTGAAACAAATCAGACAAACAAATGCCAAACATCAGATTAAAAAACATTTCTACCTCTCCACTAATTAAATAATATTTACGCATTTAATTTCAAACATTTCAGCCATACCTTCATCTGACGCTAACATGAGCTGAGCAGCAGCAGCAAGATGCCACTGCAAAACTAAACAACGACAAACTAGTACACTCAAATTAACCTCGCACTTACTACACTCAGAGAATAATATCACCATAGACCCAATACTCAAACTTACACCAGGGCTTTAACTTTTTGCCAGGGTCTAATGCATTTCAATTGTAGTGTTGTGTCACTTATACAAGATGCCCCATGACTTCACTAGTTCCAAGTTTAATGACCAAACTAAATAACAAGCTGGTATGCCTTATTTTTCTTTCTCATCAATCCCAAATCATGTGCAAAGAAATCATATATGAACCCTAAATTGAAGAGCTCATCAATTCCAAATCATGTGCAAAGAAATCAAATCTCTCTAAACTTTTTAACAAGATGATTACCATAGACTCAATACTCAAACTTACACCAGGGCTTCAACTTTTTGCCAGGGTCTAATGCATTTCAATTGTAGTGTTATGTCACTTATACAAGATGCCCCATGACTTCACTAGTTCCAAGTTTAATGACCAAACTAAATAACAAGCTGGTATGCCTTATTTTTCTTTCTCATCAATTCCAAATCATGTGCAAAGAAATCCAATCTCTCTAAACTTATTAACAAGATGATTACGAACTACCCTTTTGTTCGAAATCAAAGAAAAACAACACCAATCATATACAAGTATCTACCGCAAGGTGAAATCAAAATTGAGAAGAAATCCCCATACCTCTTCTTGCTTTGAATAATCCACAGCTGAATTCCAAACAAAAATGGGTTCATTTATTTCATAGCTTTCCATCAAAATCTTAACAGAACGAGTTCATTTGATTAAATAAACACTAAAATTCAAGTAAAGGGAAATTGGGTTGCTTTTTTCTTAATTCCTCCTCACCTTCTACAATCACATCCTCAGCAGCAACATCTTCACTGTTATGTTCAACCTCCTCTTATTCTCCTTCCTACAAATATCATAACTAGAACCAAATAAAAAAACCAAAAATCTATACCAAAAAGAAGAACAAAAAACTAATCGATCCACTTACCATACTATCCTCAGTTGTTTCATCCTCATATCTGTGAGTTCAAAAAGCTCGAAATTACAGAAAATTGGAAACCCTAATTGAAAATTTTGGTGAAGAAGCGAACCTTTACTGTTGGTTCTTTGAAACTATAGGAACTGACTCTTGATTAGTTGAAGACGACGACCTCTAATAGATCTGTTAGGGACTAGGGAATAGGGATTAGGTTTATTGGATTTTGTAGATGGTTAGGGTTTGTTTTTTGCTTTTCTCATATCACGGATGGCTAAGGGAATAAAAATCAGAAGCTAAGAATTAGAAGAGAACATTTCAGAAGCTAATATGCAGAGGGTTTGGTTTTTTTTTAAGGAATGAGATTAAACGAGAGAGAAAGAAGAAGGAATCGGAGCTGAAGAGAGAGGATCTGTGTTTCTCGGAGGAATGAGGTTTATCTTTTTCTTTTTTTTGAAAGAAAAACAGGAAGATTTTTTGAAAGCCACAAGGCAAAGCAAAGTTACACGGCAGTTTTTTCAATCTCAATTCTAGCCATAACATTGTCCCGAAGATTCACATTCCATTTTCTACTATAATTGTTGGTCCTTCCATACCTAGCCAAAAGATCTGCCACTTGATTACACTTTCTATATCTAAAACAAACCACAACAGAACCTAAACACTGAACTAAATGTTGACCATTTCTTGATAATATTATCATCTTCCCAGGGAGAGATGTTGTACAGACCATTGATACTTTTCATCACCTTCTTGTTATCACCTTCGACCATGACATTCTGAAGTTGCAATTGAGAGATCCATTTGAGAGCTTTAGGGGCTGAAATTGCTTCATCCTGAGAGATATCTCTAACTCTTTCTACCATAGTCCAGGCTTCCACCAATTGACCTGTAAAATCTCTGGTAATTAGTGTAATTCCAGCAAAATGATGATTTGGTAAGACAGAAGCATCAATGTTAATTTTCAGCATTCCTCTATGAGGAGGGTTCCAGTAGTTAGTGTTAGAAATGGTTCTTCTAGTAGTTGTGTTGCTATGACATAACACCTGCAACTGATTCAAGTATATGTTAGTTTGAATTTTATTTTCAGTGCAGAACTGGAGAATTCTGGTCTTCATGTTGTTGATGGAGCATCTCTTATTTTCAAAAACCAATTCACACCTTGACTTCCATATAAACCATATTGTTATAACAACTAGGTTTATATTGTCTTGAGTTTCAAAATTGATCCTAGAGTCTTTGTTTTCCCAAGACTTCATCCAGTGCTGAATATCTTGTATGTTATTTATTTCTTGAGCAATATCTGGAAATATGGCACTCCAAACTCTTCTGGCAAAGGTGCATTGAACAAGCATGTGAGTGGTTGTTTCAGTTTCAGCTTGACATCTTCTGCAGCTATTATCTTGCATCTGACCATATCTATTGAGATTCTCGTTGACATGGGAATATCTTGTTCCACTTTCCAGATGAATAGATGACATTTGTGTGGAATTTTTAAGTGCCATAACCCAAGCCAAAATTTAGCTTCCTCTTCCTTGTTTATAAGGCTTTGATTGTAATGACTGGGAATAGCTTTATAGGTAGAGCTAACAGTGAACATGCCATTGCTTGTGAGAGACCGTTGGATTGTATCTTCATGCTGGATGGAAGGCTTTATGTTGAGAATTTGTTCAATCTGATCTTGAGTGAAGTAAATTTGCAGAAGATTGATATTCCAGCTTCTTGTGTTATTATCTATAAAATCTGCAACCTTCATATGATAGCGGATGACTTAATTTTCTCCAAAATTTTCTTGAAGCTTTTGAGCTGAGTAGCCTTGTATCCAATTATCTCTAAAAGCATAGAAAGTTTTACCATCTCCAATTAACCAAATATGAAACCTTCTCACCCATTCAATACCTTTGATTATACTCTTCCAAATTTCAGTGCTTTGTCAGTGAGATCATCTTGAAGGATATTTTCTTGTTTGAAGTATCTAGCTTCTAGAATAAGAGTCCAGTTCTTCCCTTTCTCTTGAACAAGCCTCCAAGCCAATTTAGTGATCAAAGCTTCATTGAAGCATTTTAGGTTTTTGAAACCCAGACCACCCCATCTTTTAGGAATTGAGACAACACTCCAAGAAATGAAATAGATGCCCTTGCTATTATTCTTGTTCCACTAATATCTTCTTTGTGTAGATTCTAGTTGGTTTATTGTTTGTTGAGGAGGGATAAATCACCCCATCTAAAATTGAGTCATGGAGTTTGTAACTGATTGTATTTGAGTGCTTCTTCCTGATTGATTAACCATTCCAGCTTGCCATTGTTGAATTCTCTTTTGCATCTTCTCTTGAATACCGCTGAAGCACTTAGTTTTTTTCCTTCCTATGAAGAGGTTTATCAAAAGATACTTCTCATCTAAAGGCATGGTGTTCATAGTATTACAGACATACTCCTTGGCTTCTTCACTGAGTCTCTTGCTGAAGTGTAGGCTTGATTTGCTGATGTTTACCATTTGGCCAGAAACCTTGCAGAAGCTGTGAGTGACTTTTTGAAGATTATCTATGGAAGATTTCTTGGCAGTAGAAAACAAGATGCAATCATCTGCAAAGAACAAGTGAGAAACTGGAGGGCCATTTCTAGCTGGATATATTGGACATATGTTCTTTTTCTCCACTTCAGCTTGTATCATTTTACTGAAACTTTTTATGCATAGTATGAAGATATATGGTGATAAACTGTCTCCCTGTCTTAGACCTCTAGTAGGAAACATTGTTTGAATTGGAGAACCATTAAGCAATATAGATATGGAAGCAGTTGAGATGCATTGATCCACCAGCTGACACCATTTTTCTGTAAAACCAAGTCATTGTAGAATTTTTGTGATGAAACTCCATTCCATCCTGTCAAATGCTTTTGACATGTCCAATTTTACAGCAAAAACACCATGGATAGATCTTGTATTCTTCATGTAATGCACAATATCATGAGCAATGATGGTGTTGTCCATAATATTTCTGCCAGAAACATAAGTAGCTTGCCAAGGAGAGATGATTTTGTGGAGAATGGGTTTTAGTCTATTTGTCATGATTTTTGATATGATTTTATATGAGATGTTACACAGACTTATTGGTCTAAAATCAGAAGGGGTTTGTATTCAATTTTTCTTTGGTATGATGGTTTGGAAGGTGTGATTCAGCTCTTTTAGCAATTTACCATGTCTGAAGAATTCCTGCACCATCTTGATAATATCATTTCCTACTATCTCCCAATTTTGTTGATAGAACCCAGCTTGGAAGCCATTTGGCCCTGGTGTTGACCAAGATTTTATCTGAAAAACATTCTTCTTGATCTCTTGAGAGTTTGGGATTTCTATGAGTTTGAGGTTTTCTTCTTCTTGGATGCAAGGTGTGATGAGGCTCGTTATTTCTTCATTTTCTTCAGGGTTGGAGGTAGTAGTAATCTTTTGAAAGTGATCAAGAAGAATTTTTGAGATGTCTTCTCTTGTGTTCTTCCATTCTCCATTGGCATCTTTTTATAGAATGAATTTGATTGCATCTTCTTCTGTAGTTGGATTGGGCATGAAATATTTTTGAGTTTTTGTCTTGGTACTTTATAACATTCTCTCTAGACTGTTGAAAAGAGGTTTTGTTCTTAATTTCATAAAGGTTTTTCAGCTGTTGTTGGCATTTGTTGTGTTCAATCATTTTAACTTGAGGTTGACTAATGATTTGTTAGAGATGAGCTTGAGTATCCTTGATCTTCTTGTTAGTGTCCCCATACTCCTTGACTCTCCAGACTTTTAAACCTCTCTTTGATTCCCTTAGTCTATTTGTGAATTTGAAAGCTTCACATCCCCTCTTGTTGCATTTCCAACTTTTTTTAATCTCCTCTTCGCAAGTTCTGTTTGAAAGCCAACGCTCATAGAATCTGAAGGGCTTGTTGAGGTTTTCATTTTGTGGGTTGGTATATAAAAGTATGGGAGCATGATCAGAGCCATATGGAATGAGATTTTTTAGGATTGCATTAGGAAAGATAGTCATCCAAGTAGGTAGGCAGAGAGCTCTGTCTAATCTGGTTCTTACTTGTTGAATATGATCTCTTTGATTTGACCATGTAAAAGGACAACCTGTGAAAGGTATGTTAATTAGGCCCAAACCAGTGATGGTATTGATGATGATTGGATGTGATTGGGTTGGGTGTATAGAATAGCTCTGTCTTTCATAGATGTAAAAAGTAGAATTGAAGTCCCCTATAATGACCCAAGGAAGGTTCATGTTTTCACCCATTTCATTAATAAATCTCCATTGAACCTGTCTTTCATTGTCATAAGAAGAGCTATACAAACAAGTAAGAAACCATTCATCATTAGTTTCATTATTCTTTATTATGAGATTTACCATGTACTCTGAACTATGTATGAACTCAAGGTTAATTCCATCTTTCCATAAAAGAGTTAAACCTCCTACTCTAATTCTATCCTCATTGCACCATAAATTAGGATATTTCATCTGCTTCAGTAAAAAGGTGGCTTTTTTGATAGTAGACTTTGTTTCAGAAAGAAAGATGATGTCTGGGTTGTAGTTGAAAATACAGTTCTTCAAATGGTCTCTGGTTAATTTGTTACCTAGACCTTGAAGGTTCCAACTAAGAATTTTCATGATTCTATTGTTAGAATTTTTATGCTTTAGGCTAGTATTGCATTCAATAAACTGAGAGGAATAAATAGAAAGAGGTTTATGAAAATTTACCATTGAATTTCCTTGTCATGCTTGAGAGTTTTGGTAGTTAGCAATGTGTCTGTCCCAGTCTCCAGCTCCTTGCATAACTGGCTGTTGAGTGTTTTCCATTTGTGGCTCATTCTCTTCCTCCTACTCAATAGGTTCAGTTACTTCATTTGAACTTGCTCTGGAGCTTTCAGCTTCTCTAGTTATTTTGAACCTCCTAATTCCACCCCTTCTGCTGCTTTGTCCCCTTTCTTGCAATATTCTGGCTTAGCACTCCTCTGATAAGAGACACTGTGATGTCTATTTCAATGAGAACTCCAACATCATTGGTTTCCACAGGGTTTGCATCCTATGGATCCAATTCCAAAACCTCTCCAAGGATTAATCCCATTTCTATAGCAACATACACATTAAGGAATTCCTTAGGGAGATCTTTCATTTCAAGATAACCCAAAATTGTTGCTTGTCGAAAGACATATCTCTGTAGTTCTGAGTTGGGTTCCATGGTTTAATTATTCACAGGAAGCCATCCAAACACCATAAAGCTTCAGATAAAACCCATTTCCATTCTTCTTTGGATTCAAACTTGACATTGAATAGGTTTCTGCTCTTCTTTCTCAGTTCGAAATCTCCAACATTGTTTCCCCAGATTAGTTTTGCAAATCTTTCAGCTTGGCCTCTGCTCATAGTTGAACTTGTGATAACTTTGCCTATAATGATGTACTCATGGCCTTGAAGAACAAGCCTTGGATTGATTTGGGCTACATTGACAACCTCTTGGATGTCGTCAGATGATTCTATTGAAGCAGCATCAAACTGATTTGCAAGATTGTTAACATCCTCAATTGCCATAGTGAGAAGCTTTTGAATATGAGTTATCTTAGGTAGGAGGAGAAGAATGCTGATGATGCTGAAATCTCCAATACACCACCAATTTATAGTTCGATATTTCAATTTTCTCTTTCTACGTGTATGAATTGAATAGAAACGTGTAAACCTTGTCATAATGGTGCTGCCATTCTTCATCAGGGAGTGAGCTTTCCTGCCAACTTGATTTTGAATCTCGATATCTCTATGAGACGGATTTTCCGAAGTTGCAGTAGACTCGAGAAAACTCTCTTGAACTGGGACAAACGTCATTGAAAACTACCAAAGTCTTAAACAAGACAAGAAAATTCAGGTATCTTTAAAACCTGCAAGGCATAAAGAAACAGACAGGGTGAGAAAGGTTTGGGGAAGAGGATAAAGATTCGATTTTTGAAAAAAAATAACTGCTAGAAATTAAAGTAACCGCATTCTTAATGAGTAAGAGGCAAACTGGTAAGATAACAGTTAGAAAACTAGATAGATCTTGACATGCAGAGCTAATTCAATTGCATTAATGGCTGAATCAGAAGATTGAGTTGATCGGCGAGTTGCAGAGCAAGAATCGGTCCCAAACAAAATTCATCTGGAGTAATGAGGTTGGGCGAGATAAATAATAAGGAATGAGGGTTAAAGAAGATATAAGGAGGAGTTAGGTCAAAGGGGTGGGATAATTTTCATGCCCTAAATTGTTTAACTTGACTTGGGAGGAAAAATAACAACTAGTGTTACTTGGCAAGCAGACGACTGGCACGCGTGAAATACCCGTCGTTGCGATTCGCAACAAAGCATTCGCGGTTGCGACATTCGCAACATCAATCCGCCGTTGCGAAACATTAGTAACAGAAATGAGCAATAGAAAATTAGCAACGACGCTAGTGTTGTTGCTACTCTGGGTTGCTATATCCTTAAAATGGTGTAGCGTCTATAGAAGCATCCTTTCTCGTGTGAGGGGCTTGGCTCTTTTCCTTTTTGGAGAAATCCCTTTCTTTGTCGAATTCTATTTTTTGTCAAAACCCTAATTCTATTTTCAAATTTCTCTTTTAAAAATTTCCAAGGGAATGGATGACGTCCCATTGGTATTGGAGAGTGTTTACACAAGTGGGGAAGGTCTTTTCCATGACTTGGAGGAATTTTTGAAGGAGGAAAAGCCTAGGTTTCCTTATCTGAGCCAAATTAGGGCTATTTTCGCCAAATACCTAATTCTCTTCTACTTTGGCGCCTTTGATAAAATTCCGAGGGAATAAGTAACGTCTCACTGGAATAGAAGAGCACTCATGCTAAGGGAGGGGATTTCCACGACTTGGGGATATTTTAGAAGAAAGGAAACCCTAGGTTTCCTTGCTTGAGCCAAATTCCTTTAATTTCCTCTTTTAACTCTAATTCCTTTTCTTTTTTCTTGATGGCTTCCCTTTTGCACTAGGCTTGGGTAAGGAGGTCGTTCCATCCTCCTTTCACATGTTTTATTTTTATTGGGACTCTTCGTTTGGGTGTTCGTCAGAAACTTCAGTTTTGAGAGGCTTGCATAGAATGGCTGTAGACTATTCATTAGGTATCCGAATTGAGTCCCAGGCCCCAAAACTTAAAGGTAAGAGGATAAAATTTCTAATGAAAAAAGAATCACTTGATTCCGAGTTTGTTTGGTCAATCATATCCGTGTATATTTTTGACTTCAGAAATCCCGTATAAAAATTTCAGGAGTTTTCAGATTGCACTTACTTCGGTGTTGAGACCACATCTCCTAGATCGTTTGTCCGTTTGAGACGCTCTTTTGGTATGTTTCTAGTAAGATATAGGGGAACATATTTTCTTCAGAAAGTACCCCGAAATTCCTTATGGTTAGGCATCAGTTTTCAAGTCTTTGCGCTGCAATGTTCATCAATCTGAATTACCAAAGGAATCCTTATTTCAGTTGGATTCTTAAAGCGCTCCCTTGATTTAAGCACAACCCCTTGGAGTATGAATTAACTACCCTTCCTTAGCTTAGTTTAGGTTTTGAATTTTGTATCCGTAGGCCAGATACACGTCCGTGGTATGATTTTACATTTTTACTCTTTGGTTTCCAGAAAACGTATTATGCTTGATCCCTTGTGAAAGTATGGACCCGAATGAATCTGTGAGTATCCTTGGAGATATGGAATTGGTTTCTTGAGATTGAAATAAGGATAGTTATATAGGCATGAGGGCAAGTTTCGGCTTTTGCTCATGAGGCTTGAAACTTCATAACACAGACAAACCCTAATTACAGACATTATGTATATGCCATGTGTCTTCACTCTCTTAGTGTACTTCTTCTAATTTCTCTCTCGTTTGTAAAGTTGCATGGAAAAAGAGACTTTTATGTAGACAAGTACTCCTCATGGCGAGAAAGGGTTTGACTTTGGTAGAATGAGGATGAGGCAGGATTCAACAATTTCAGAGGGTCTTCAAAAGAGGTTCAGGGTGCCGAGAGACAACCGACCGACCTGAGGGTGATTTCACGGACCTCATGTATTCTTTGACTTCGGGTAAGACACTTGTTGGAGGATTTAGTGTCATAAGAATGATAACTCTGAACGGACTTGCTTCTAAGGATCTTGTAAATATGGGAAACTTGATGACAACCCGTGAAAACCTTTGCTTTCAATGTGAGGTAGTCGCGAGAGTCGCTGGATTATGTTGGAACTGTCTTGAAAAATCTAAAATCCGATCTTCGTTTCTTAGAGAGACCCTTATGCAAGAGATACCGGTAGCTGAGAAGACGTGGAGGAAAGGATATGGAGGCCTTAAAGAAGAAGTGAGAGTTTTCTTCCCGAGAGGTAGAGGCCACTGCTGCCAGATGATTTCTTTAAATGTTGGTAATTTCCTCTCTAGACCATTTATGTATGCATTTGTTAAAGGAAGGGGACCATCATGAGTTTTAACTTGTGCAAAACCTATCTTGATCCGTTGCGTATGAGAGTAGGTTAAAACCTGAAGTTAAATTCGTCATAGAAATTTCTTCTTTGCACGATCTTGACTATGAAGGCTGTAAAAACTTCATTTGACGTTCGATTTCAGTGGTTGACCCCAACTATCAAACAGAAAAGACCCAACCCTCATTTATTAGAGAAAAATTAGGATTTGGAGCTTGTTTTTCTGGTGATATGTCCATATGAAGTTGAACTCGGAATCCGGAGCTATTTAGCAACAATTCCTTCAAGTGTTTTGATGATATCTCTTGGATCGTATTTTGAAGCATCATGCCCTTTTAACACATGGTAGGAGACACATAGACGATTATTTTTTTTAATCAAGGGCGCGTTGTCGATTTCTCAACCCATTTATCCCAGTTTTTCGAGTTAGCTGGATGAAGTATGAAGCGGTTTGAGCGAAAATAAGCTACGAACTATTTTTGACCCAACGCGAACCCTAGTTTGTCTCAGCAGTGAATCTTGAGCATAGAAATGATTCTAACGCGTTGGGGTAATCTCGATACATGCTTCTTCCCTGAAATCCTTATACGGGTTTTTGTAAAACCTAGCTTGCTTGATCATGATGGAAATCCTAGATGGGTGAGTCCTTCTCTGGATGCGACAAAACCTGATTTTGACGTGTAGAAGTATTTCAGCATCTCTGTCATGGGATTGAGTTTATTCATGTGAGGATAGCATCCCGCAATTCTTTGTTTGATATCAAGGGTTGAAGCGCTTGTGCCTGAGGGTCCGTCGTGGGAACCGAGGCTCGGACAGGATATCCGATTCTCGTTCATACACATCTAGTGAGAAGTCTCTAACTTGAAGCGTTCTGAATTATACCATTTTTTTTTGCACCCAGAATCTTTGGGGTAATGGTATAAGATTCTTTCATCTAGGAGTTGGATGTTTGAGCCGCCTCATGTTAGTCACAAAGATGCACGATGCATGGTTCTTCGTCAGTCCCCAGTTTCTTGCATGAATATAGATTCTCATTTACTGAAGATGTTTGATCGTCCAGGAAAGACCTCTGTGTTGCTCGAGATTGAATCTTCAGGGATGAGACAGAGTCATTGTTTAGGCTATGTTAGATTTCTTGATAGGGACTCATGCAAACATCCGTTGCAAATTTTCTGCGGAGATCTATTCTTCTAGGAGATGGTAAACCGGATTTGGGAGTAGTAGACACCTTCTAGGACTGGGGGAGATGTATCTTGTCCTTCAATCATCCCCTACGACTCTGACACGTGGGGCAGTTTGTTGAGACGGTTTTTCGATAGAAGAGGCTTTGGATGAGGGGACCGCTAGTAGGCGTCTGGATGAGTAGCGTGTGGCATGGATAAACGGTCTCGGATCCTTCCCTTGTTTACTTCAACGACAGTAGTTGGTTTTGGCTGTATGTCAAGCAATGAAGTTTTATCTGAATTGTTGGCCTCACGAGTATCGTTTCAGATTTCTTTTCCCTTGATACATTTGGTTATAAGTATATTAACCTTCTCTGTCTTGGGTGAACTAAGATCCCATCATAAAATGAAGTTGGATGGTCATTGGTGCAGTTGAGTTAGAGGCTCGCTGACACTGGTTGTAATTGCTAGGGATAGTTCCTCCCATTTCTGACAGAACGGATGTTGAGATAGCATATCGACCAGCGGTTTAGAACCTTCGGATATGTATGAGATTTGGCCAAGCGTCATCTTGGAAACTAGTCTTGTCTGATACTTTGTTGCTTTCTGGTCATGATCCTCTAAAGTAGGAAGAACGACAAGTTGTATCTTGGACGGATATGGTAGTCCGTGAAAGTAGGCGGCTCTACAACATTTTGGTTAGGTCACGAATTTTATGGATCCTTTCCAAGTTTTCGCTAAGTTTACCCTATAGACGACGAAAATACAAATCCGACGGGAAAAAACCTAGGTCAATCGGATACATATTGAAAGAGTTATAAGTAAAATAGTAAAGTGAAGTAAACTCCCCGAGTCCCTTGTGATCAGGTTGAGGGACCTTGACCTAAACGAATTTTGGAGCAAATATTCGTCATAATCTCCAAGTTTAGAGCGTCATCTGATCCTTTAGGTCCTTCAGAGTGATAAGGTCGGTTGGATGGTTGCTTATTTCCTCTGTCGCGTTCGTAATGAGCTTTACCTTCTCCAATGAAGTCGATTGCAGGTAAGAGTACTTCTTCTTTAGGAAGCATGTACTCGATCAAGATTTGTTGGATCCATCCCTTCTGGTGACTCTAAAGGTGTTTTCAGATAAGTCTGGATGTCGATCTGAGATTTTGCAAGATTCTGTTGAGTTTCCGGGAGTTCTCCTTGGTCCTTATCCAATGTTTTCAATGATTAGCAGTAGATTTTTATGAAAATAAGTTACTAGGGCGTTTTGTTATGCAGGAAGAGATCCATGTGATCCGGGACGCACTAACCTATTCACTAAGGTCAAACTCGAAAGAGAGAGAAAGTGATGGTAGGGATAACTCTCTCGGCTAAGTCTGTAATGGATTTACAGGGACTAAATCAATGGAATGTTTTTGTGTTTGGATTGGTGGAATCGTCTTCCTTCCTAAGAGACCATAATTGATATTTGTAACTGAGTGAACAACCTCCCACTGTGGTCGCCAAAATGTAGTTACCTAAAAGATGAAAGAGGCTAGAAGTGGTATTCTAGGGTTTCTAAAAGTGAGTTACGGGAGGTTGAGCAAGAACCATCTCTGCCTAAACCACGCACCGTGGTCGATCAAAGGCTGCTTCAGTCACAGGGAAGAGGTTTAGGGCTGGTCTTAGGGAGTGAAGCAGACGAAGAGAGAGATCAGATAATTCTAGGGTTTGAAGAAGAATTGTTCTGGGAGGTTATGAGAAAAATCATCCTAGATTGGAGAAATAGAGGACCTATTTATAGCTGAAATCTCTAATCTTAGGTCGGTGAATATAAGGATTGTTTTCCGTACTGTGCTGATTAATTCTCGCATCTCTTCAGGAATAGAGATAAACTAGGTTGAGTTTATCTCATTATTCCACCGCCTTTACTCTCTTTTGCGGTGAGAAATAGGTCGGGTATTTCTCACACATGTCGTCGACCGCCTCAAAATTCGTGTGGAGAGTCTGAAAGGAGACTGGATTCCTAAATGGGGCTCGTGCCTATCGTGAGGAATATTCAGCCCTGAGATTTCCCGAGAGATGTTAATCTCTCCGAGATTTTGCTGAGAGATTTGAATCTCTCCGAGACTTTGAGAGGAGATTTGAATCTCTCTGAGATTTTGCAGATGGATCAAAATTTCTCTAGGAAGATTTTCTTAACGGATTCGAATCTCTCTATGGTCAGTTGGGACTCGTATAGAAGAGAGAGAAAGTGTTTTGTACGCCCGATTAATGTCTCTGCGAGACTTCGGCTCACTTGTCTTTGACCAGCGTATTTTATAAAGATGTTCTAGGAATCTGTTAGAGCACTGATCGGTCGAACTCGCAAGCGTTGCTATCTTAATCTTGTTTGTCAAGTTTAGTTTCCAAAACTATAAGTCTTGATTTCTAATCTACTTATAGACATGTCTCGTATTAGGATAGAATGTGTAGTTGAGCTTTAGACTTCACGACGTTCATCTATTGGAGACGAAGAACTACTAAGGGGAGATTTTGGAACTTCATCAACAAAAGGTATGTGGAGACTGAACTCATCTATCACTCAGGAGTCTATTTCTATTCTATCTCCTATTGAGACAAAAGTCGTATAGCTATATAGACTATACTTTTATACACATTTGATATTTAGAGCTGAGTTTAACTCACTTACATATTTCATGAAATAT
This sequence comes from Papaver somniferum, assembly GCF_003573695.1. NCBI lineage: Eukaryota > Viridiplantae > Streptophyta > Magnoliopsida > Ranunculales > Papaveraceae > Papaver > Papaver somniferum. The sequence continues at coordinate 3,271,835 of NW_020622492.1, forward strand.
GTGTTGGCAAGCTTTCGCTTTAACCAAGTTCATGTTTATTCTTGACGAAAGTCAAAAGATGATCATGTGAAAATCGCCTGGTAACATCTTACATGATTTGTGTGAGACAGTCATTTGTTGTAGACTCGGAATGTTTCGTATTGATCTATTAATCATTTGAAAATTGCTTTGAAGCTAATAGTTTGTGTGAGACAGCTATTCTCGTCTTCCAAGAATGTTTCAATAATTAACATGGAGTTTAGAACGATTAACCATTGATTGGATATAGCACAGTATGCGTACTTGTATGCTAACTGTTGCAAGTTATTCCAAGTCCGGGAACCATAGTATGCATACCCGTATGCGTACTGGTTTAATAGTTGAAGTCCGGGAACTTAGTATGCATACCCGTATGCGTACCAGCTTAACAGTTCAAGTCCGGGAATTCAACTGAGTTTGGTTGTGTAGGACAGTATGTGTACCCGTTCGCATACTGGAGAACCCAGACCAAGTTCAACAACTTAGGTATGCGTACCCATTCGCATACTGGCAAACCCAGACCAAGTCCGGAAACTTAGGTATGCGTACTCGTTTGCATACTTGAGTGGGTTAAGTTCTAAAATTGGTTTGTTAATGAACAAATACATTTACATAATAAGGAAAGCAATCTTTTGCAAAGTGGTAATAATGTTCATGAATTGATTCGAGTTAATCAAAATCGATTTTTCTTCAATTGTGTCTTGTGTACTTCTTTGAGAATATAAACAATCAAACAACTCTAGAACTAGTTTCATTTGAGTCATTTGAACTAGTTGTGATTAAGATGAACAAGGTTGATATGAAAGTGTTCATATGGCTAACTTCGGTTAACTATTGTTGAGACAACTAAGTGTACACGTTTGGGTATGGTTACCCATATATAAATGAAGTCAAATTTCTTCGAACTTTTCTTCCGTGACTAAAGGAAGTGTTGGATCAAAAGCGTCAATCGTTCCTGAGTATATTCATATCAATAATCGTGTTTCGGAACTAAAGACTAGTATAAACAGACTCAAGCGCAATATTAAGAAGACAAGGAAGGCAGCAGCTTCAGGTATCTCTTGTCCTCCTCTTGTTAATTTTGAAGATTTTCAAGAAAGAAAAAGGGAAAATGTCAATACCCTTGATGAGTTATATGCTCGTCAAATTACAACTTGACTGCCTATAAGTGATCATCCCCTTTGAGACCGTGTGAGGATTCTCATAATTCTCAAGGAGCTTTTCTTCTTGATAAAGTGGTCTTTATTGTATTTGTTTTTCGGTTTAAGAATAAAATGATCATCTTACTGTTGAGCCTTGCTCAGGTTAATTATTACATAATGTAATATATTTGATGAATAACTCTTGAGAATACTCTCTTTGTTGCTTACCTTGAAAACCCTCATTTTTCTTCTTAATGACAATTGATTTGTTGATTTCAATAATTACCTTGTGCTCACTTCTGAGCTAAGTTGTTCTGTCATTAGAATATGTTTTTGAGCCTAGATCATAACCACGGACGTTTGTGCACTCGACCCTTACCGAACGTAAACGAGTAACCCTAGGGTTTCCCTATGAAGCACTCATATATATGTATCATGTTTTTCTTCTTCTCCTGATACATACACGTTCCATAACTTCAAGAGTTCTCTTGAAATTTTGTGGTGTGCACAATGGATGGATGCAAAAAGTAAGACAAAGTTGAAGAGGGCAAAGTTATTGAGTTTCACGAGAACCCTGTTTTCATAACCGTTGATCATGAAAACAAACTTCCAGTTCAGATGTCATCTCAATTGGTGGGAAATCTTCTTCGAAATTTTGGGGTTGTACGTGAAAAACTTGAAATTGCAACAAAGAATCTTGAATTTCTGAAAAACGAACTGAAGAAAGCAACTGATAAACTTGTTTATGTTCGATCTCTTGTTGTTGATTATGTCTGAAGACCTTCGGTTGCATTCTTCTTAGGAGTTATATTTCTTATCATCTGCACCAACCAACACCGTGACTTGACCGCGCTACACATTTCATCACCACTTCCCTGTAATGCCATCCTAACATACATCTACTTGCACTTCAGACATTCATATGTTTTACCTGCAATTGCACGTCAAGCTCAACATCAAGCCACCAAAACTGCACCATTTCCTGCATTCTACAGCTCAAAACCCATTCAGTCCGAGTTATCAAATCAACATTGCCTCCAGTGCATCCATTCCCAGAATCCACATATTCTTCGCAATCCACCTGCTAACTCAGCTGCCACCAACTTGACCTGTAGCAGCAACAACTTTCTGCAATTCTGTCATGATACTTCCAAATGAGCAACAACAGCATCTTCTACCAATTTCTGCCGTTCCAGAACCACCAACTGCTCCTGTTCTTCCACCTGATTCTACAGTTGAGAGCCCTCTCAGTACCACCAGTTAATCGCACAAAGCTGCCAACTTTAGCAGCAACAACTCCTTGTCCTACTCTTAACTGCAATTATATCGCAGCCATTTCCAACTTCACTCTGCCATATCCACATGCCTGCAATATGTATTTGAAACTTGGGCATTCATCTAACCATTCTTGAGCCAACACACCTGCGACATCTGAACTTCCCTGTAAAGTTCCTAAGCATACATCTAATGCTTCATTTCTTCCCTTCCATTGTGTTTCTTAGCATCATACCAAAACCACAGCCTCACATCCTCCATTCACTTTGCTACAGCACCTGCACTTTCAGCTCAGACTCAAACTGCAAAATACATTCATTCTTAATCTTATTCACAAACCATCAGCAACCCTGACTCCAGTCAATTCATCTCCAACTATAGATTTTCCCACAGATTTGCAGCACCAGAACTCCACCAACTTTCAACTTCAATATCCCATGGCGGAAACAACATATAATCAGCATTAGCCAACAACACAATCACCACCATTTTGTTTCATTCTTCATCTCAGCAAACCCATTTAAGCACCACCTGAAACAGTAGATTGTCCTTCCTCCTTGAATTGCAGCATCACTAGCAACCAACATCAAGCACAAACCTGCCCTAACATTCATCTATGACATTTCAATCTTAAACCTGCAATGCTCATTTGAGTCATACTGCAACAACAAACCATTCAAGCACAATTGCAGCATAATCAACTCCCATTCTCTGTATCTTCTCTTGAGCCAACTCATAACTTCAACCTCAAACCACTCAAATTCATCTCACATCCATCTCTATTGTATCTTCTCAGCTTCAAGAAACCCTAACTTCACTTTTAGAAGCCAAATCTCCAATTCATTCATAACTCATGTCTTCTGGTTCTTCATAAGCTTGAATTCCTCTTTAATCTCCAACTTTTGCATCTCTATCGATCTTGTTAACTCAACACAAATCCCCATCTGCAACTGAAGCTTACCCAAAATCTCTCCACAACAGCGAACACCACATCCATATGCTAGATCAATTTCAGTTCAACCAATAACAGAATTCGATTCCTCCATCTCATTCTCGCCTCAGCTTCAGATCTCTTTCTCGATTTATCTCAGCAGCAGTCATCTCTTATGTTTTTCTAAATTTCCGGTGTAATGAAGAAGACAACTCTCGATTTTAGGTTGTAATGATTGAAATTCATATTGGCACCCTGCCCTATTGGATAAGGGCTAACCAGTTCATATAAGGCTTGTTGGTTCCAGAGAACTGACAATTCATTCTTCACTCCTTGCGCAACATAGCCTGCTACAAATATAACTCGCATTTGATCTGATCTTCTTACGGTTTACGCTCCAAATGGATGGTTTCACCTTATTTTTCTCCCAAAGACTCCATTGCTCCTAATAAACTCAAAAGTAATCATAAGATACATACTCCCTCCGTTTCTAAAAAATATGCTTATTTCCTTATTTGGATATGTCAAAAAAATAGGCTCGTTTCCATATATGGAAAGTCAAATGTTATGATTTTACTAGTATACCCATAGAGGGGACCACTTCTCTCTCTCCATTTTCTCTTTTAATACAAAAAGGGAACCACTTATTTCTCTCCTTCCTCTAATACCAAATGAATGGGGATCAAAGGATAGATTAGGAAAAAACATGAAAAAGTTGCTACAATGATTAGTTTTCTTAATTTTTATGAAAAGAAAACAAGCCTATTTTTTATAAACGGATGGAGTAATTTATAAGAAAACTCGCAAAGAAAGCATAAATAATAGGTAAATATCAAGGTGCTTATGACACCTATCAAATTCCCCCATACTTAGACATTGCTAGTCCTTGAGCAAATCAAATTAAATAAATTCTAAAACATACATACAACTCCGTGTCGTCGAGGTTACGGTCACACTTAGCATGTATAACAAGCCTTTGAACCCCTAGGTGTCCATAGTGGACGAGTTTTAGTCTCGTGAGAGTTTACTAGAGATATACCCACAAAACCTACTTTTCCAACTTACAAGTTCTCCGAAATGATAGCATCCAACGTGCTAAGAATACATAGAGATTCCGCACACTAGTCATAAGAAGTTAGACACATATATGAACATAATCTCATTCTTAAAAGTTGAGAGAGAAATAACCATCCCTTATCCAAAGAATCCAGGTTCGAGAGTGATTGAAAGTCTCGACTCTGCCTCACAAGAAAGGGTTTTATGAAGTTAATCTCAATAATAAATAACTTTTTATGGGTCACACGTGTGCCCAGGTAGGAGTGAAGAGAGAATCCTACGACACCTTGAATGGTAGGAAGGCAAAAACCCTCCGAATTGTTTTGAAAACCCACATCTTTTATCATTTTGAAAACTCTTTTTTTTTTCTGACGATCTCTAAGAAAGGAAATAAACCACTTAAGTAAGGTGGGAATATGCTTACTTACCTCGTTGTCCGTTCGATGTTCAGTTAGCACCACTCTCACGGTATCCATAGAAACGTCTTCGATCTTCAATCCTTGTCTTCATCTTCTCCTTCGGTCTTCAACTCTTGATGATAATTCTTAAACTTCGTAGAATCTTGACAATGTGATTTTTTCCTCTAAGTCCTTGTTGCTTGAAACTTCATTATGGATATTTCTTCTTCCATTGGATTTATTCAAAGAACAAAACTAAAAACAAACAAAAATATGATACAATGATTTTTCTTGTCTCTTTTTTTTCTTTTCTTTTCTTTTTTTTTCTTTTTTTTTCTTTTTTTTTTCTTTCTTTATTTATTTATGTATTTATGAGACAAGAAAAATAAAAACAAATACAAAATGAAAACAAAAGAAACCAAAACAATAAAACTAATAATGATCCTAACAAAATTTTCTCTTGTCTTGTCTTTTTTTTTTCGCAAGAGACCTAGCATAATGATGACCATGTCCCAAGTTTTTTTTTTTGTTTGTTTTGGGACAAGAGAAAATAAAATACAAATTAACAAATAAGATAAAACAAAAATGCAAGTAAAAATCATGGTGTGGGTACTTTACCGCTTGATTCTTCACAACTTGTATGTCCCGATATCATAAACTTCTCCCATCTTGATAATCTTCACTCTTGTACATAAGTCTTCAACTTGTAAAAATTCTGCTCCTTGTCTTGTTGCTTTACTTGAATCTGGAATCTGCTCATTTCTGTACTTTTGCTTGTGAACCTTGAACGTCTTCAACTTTACTTCAAATTTGTGATTCTCCTCTTGTTGATGATGATGGTGTTTCTATGGACCTGTTGGTGTAGAGAGATAAAGTGGATGGTGCTAACTGCGAACAAGATTACAAGTGGTATGTAAGTTAGCAATTCGATGTAACCATCATGATTGATAAAATAGCACTCAAGAGATCAGAGTAGTGCTTTTATTGGTGGGAGGTTGGTAGCTCACCATTCTACCCGGAGTTTACGTACGGTGACACACACTCTAAAAGCACAAATTTAGACACGTACAAAGAAGTGAAGGACGGTGCCTTTCATGATGTAACATGGGTAGTCTCTACTATAGGGGATCAAAATTCTAATACCGAATTCAGTCTGCACTTTATTTGCCACTGGCATGGTTAAATCCAACTTTAACTCTCATACAAGCAAGAAACCCGATCACGTGCTCTGTCATCTCTAAGTTCAGTCACTCTTGTGAGAATGTTGATGTAACCTTAACGACATGTAGACTATGTGACTCTAAACTAACTACAAGTTGGAGTTTTTTTATTCACTAAATTACATAAAAGTTGAAAAATTTGCAACGCAAATGCTTAACCACTCCGCCACACTTAAACTTTACATTTTCCTCAATGTAAATTGAATCGTCCAAAGAAAGTAAAGGTGGGAAATAATACATGAAATGTGACAAGAAATCAGAAAAAGTAAATACAAGACAAGAAAAAACTAAAAACAAGACAAAAAAATACTCATCTTATGGGTTTCCTCCCATGTAGCGCTTGTTTTAAAGCCGTCAGACCGACTTGCAAGTTGAATTCCCCATACACCAATAATCTGAAAAGTTGGGGATCCAGAACCTGTTTTGCAAATAGTAACTTCACACAAACATTAGTACAATAAAGCAAAAGTGAAGCTATCGCCCAATAGAAGTTTCTCCCACACTTATTCTTGTCCACACTTGGAAGTGTATAATGAACATAAAAGTCAGGAACTTCTATGGTTTCTTCTTTGCAAACTTGCATATAATGAGAATCAAATGTTTCTAACGGTGGACATCGAGAAACAAAGTCATTTACCAATATTCTCGAAGCACATACATTCAAACCAATAAAAGGTAAAGGAGAAGAAACAATATGCAAAGGGTTAGACAAACCTTGCACATTCTCTTGTATCACGGAATCCTCTTCATCCTTATAGAATTCAAATGAATTAATTAACTCTTGTATATCGTGGTCCTCTATCAAATCTTGCAACAATTATTCGTTCGTCTTTGCCTCAACCAAAGTCTCGGTATCAACATCATCATTACAATCATTTTCAAGCTCAATTTGGTCTTCCACAACATTGGTCATAATTGTCTCATTCTCAACACACTCTTCTTTATTAGACTCAAACCTAGTTGCAAGAAAGTTTTGTAAAACACTAGTTTCATCATACTCATGTACCTGTTGAATAGGTGTTTGATCATTATAAAGATCAAGAGTTGAGTCAACTACACTAATGTCATCAGATATCTCCAAAGGTTGGTCCTTTTCAACACAATCATCTTCATCTTCATTTTTAGACTTACCGTAATAAGAATCGTCGTCATTTTCCCAACCTTTATCACGACGTCGTTTAAGTTCCATACGAATGGTCCTATTAATTTCATCGACAAGCTCTTCTGAGGCTCCATCATCTTCCAACTTGTATAATTTCTGTGCAAGTTTTCTAACGTTCACACGCTTACCACCATTGTCTACAATAGGTTCTCTTTCCCATGACTCTTCCCTTTGAATGGGTGAATGATCATAACTACGATCCGGGGTCGGGTAAGAAAAAGTGTTGTATAAATCGGTTTGTGCAACGTTCTCTCTATCACGGTCAAGTTGGCCTTCTTCATTCATAACATTCATACATCTCGGATAAATCCAATTGGGAGTAGAATTGTCCCACCTAGGTGCTTGACTTACATACCCACTACAAGGTTGTTGTTGGTATGTATAAAAATCACCATAATCTCTAGGATATTGATTATAGTCAATAAATTGGTTTTGATCGTACCCCATAGATAGTGGAAAGCTGTCGTAGTGTTGAGGTTGTTGAAAACCATATCCATTACTCCAATATGCTCCGTCCATAGAAATTGGTACCTGAAACAAGAGTTCTCAAAAATATGTTAAGAACCAAAAAAAATAAAAAAATAAAAAAGAATAAAAATAAAAATAATTAAGAAACCAAAAACAAGTGACAACCGCTGCTTCCCCGGCAGCGGCGCCAAAATTTGATCGTTTTCGTATGCGTCAAAAATAAATTACTTTCTCACTACTCAAGATATATAATATAGCAAGGGAAAGAAAGGATCGTTCCCACGGAGAGGTCTTGGGTTGTCAAGATGTTTCAGTTTCCTATATAAAACAATGGGGGGTTTTCTGATTTTTATAAACTAAGTTATTATAAAAAAAAAAAAAAGCAAAGCAAAACACTCAAATCAAGATGTAAAGATATTGGTTAAGGATTTCATTTTCAGTCACAAACAAGTTCTTGTCTTAATAACTAGAATTGATATTTAATCTCTCATTATCAAAGGCCCTAAGATACCTGATCGCAAGAATATCCCGCTAATTTCCTATTGTCATCAACAAACACATTAAAAGATGCGAATATGAATTCTATCTAAGAGAACAACCTAACGTGTAAAAGCACTAATCAAGTTTAATTCCCTAGATGCATCAATTTCTATGAAATCAGGCCAATCAAAGAAATCAAACGTGTAAAAGCACTAATCCGATTTAACAAAGGTCATAAACCACTTGCGATTATTAGGATGCATCACCACAAGAAATAACCACAATTATGATATTTTCATTTAAGGTATACCACTTTTGCGTATAATAAACCCTAAACTAGCAATAAATGTGAATGCAGATTCAATCAATTGGCCACTCAACTAAACAAGCAATCAAATCATACATGGCGATAATTCTAGTGAATCATGATCGATAATTATGGGACAAAACTAATTCATTGAATAAGAAACATGCTTTCTGAAATCAAATTAATCCGTAACCTATAACAAGATTAACTCATGTTCATGGAGTTCATAACAAGAAGAAAAAGAAAATCTATCATGTTGTAACCCTAGAACAAAATTAGAAAAGTCTCCCTAATGGAGATATCCAAGATCCCCTTTTGGTCCTTTCAATTCTCTTTTTATAGCTCTCTGTTGAGAACATAACTTAATCTTCTGATTTATAAACCTAGGAAGTGTATCCCAAAACCCTTGACAGATCCAGTCTAAGCCCATTAACTTGACATACTCGATATGCTTGTCAGTTTCACTGAGCTGACAAGCCAATTCAGTCCATTCCAGCAAAACCAGGACCACGACTAACTGGATCACTCGTCAACCCCATCTGCACCAACCAACACTGTGGCTTGACCGCAACTACACATTTCTTCACCACTTCCCTGTAATGCCATCCTAACATACATCTACTTGCACTTCAGACATTCATATGCTTTACCTGCAATCGCGCGTCAAGCTCAGCATCAATATACCAAAACTGCACCATTTCTTGCATTCTGCATCTCAAAACCCATTCAGTCTGAGTTCTCAAATCGACACTGCCTCCAGTGCATCCATTCCCAGAATCCACATCTTCTTTGCAATCCACCTGCTAACTCAGCTGCCACTAACTTGACATATAGCAGCAACAACTTTATGCAATTCTGCCATGAAACTTCCAAATGAGCAACAAAAACATCTTCTACCAATTTCTGTCATTCCAGAACCACCAACTTATCCTGCTCTTCCACCTGATTCTACAGTTGAGAGCCCTCTCAGTACCACCAGTTAATCGCACAAAGCTGCTAACTTTAGCAGCAACAACCCCTTGTCCTACTCTTAACTGCAATTCTATCACATCCATTTCCAACTTCACTCTGCCACATCCACATGCCTGCAATATGTATTTGAAACCTACGCATTCATCTAACCATTTCTTGAGCCAACACACCTGCGGCATCTGAACTTCCCTGTAAAGTTCCTAAGCATACATCTAATGCTTCATTTCTTCCCTGCCATTGTGTTGCTTAGCATCATACCAAAATCACAGCCTCACATCCTCCATTCAGCTTGTTACAACACCTGCACTTTCAGCTTAGAATTAAACTGCAAAATACATTCATTCTTAATCTTATTCACAAACCATCAGCAACCCTGACTCCAGCCAATTCATCTGCAACTATAGATTTTCCCACAGATTTGCAGCATCAGAACTCCACCAACTTTCAACTTCAATATCCCATAGCAGCAACAACATATAATCAGCATTAGCCAACAACACAATCACCACCATTTTGTTTCATTCTTCATCTCAGCAAACCCATTTAAGCACCACCTAAAACAGTAGCTTGTCCTTCCTCCTTGCATTGCAGCATCACTAGCAACCAACATCAAGCACAAACCTGCCCTAACATTCATCTATTCCATTTCAGCTCAAACCTGCAATGCTCATTTGAGTCATACTGCAACAACAAACCCTTCAAGCACAATTGCAGCAACACCAATTCCCATTCTCTGTAGCTTCTCTTGAACCAGTTCATAACTTCAACCTCAAACCACTCAGATTCATCTCAGAGCCATCTCTACTGTATCTTCTTAGCTTCAAGAAACCCTAACTTCACTTTTAGAAGCCAAATCTCCAATTCATTCATAACCCATCTCTTCTGGTTATTCATAAGCTTGAATTCCTCTTTAATCTCCAACTTCTGCATCTCTATCGATCTTGTTAACTCAACACAAATCCCCATATGCAACTGAAGCTTACCCAAAATCTCTCCACAATAGAGAACACCACAACCATCTTCTAGATCAATTTCAGTTCAACCAATAACAGAATTCGATTCCTCCATCTCATTCTCGCCTCAGCTTCAAATCTCTTTCTCGATTTATCTCAGCAGCAGTCGTCTCTTCTGCTTTTCTAAATTTCCGGTGTAATGAAGAAGACAACTCTCGATTTTAGGTTGTAATGATTGAAATTCATATTGGCATCATGCGCTACTGAATAAGGGCTAACCAGTTCATATAAGGCTTGTCGGTTCCATAGAACTGACAGTTCATTCTTCACTCCTTGCGCAACATGGCCTGCTACAAATATAACTCTGATCTGATTTGATGTTTTTATGGTTTACGCTCCAAATGGATGGTTTAACCTTCTTTTGCTCCCAAAGACTCCATTGCTCCTAATAAACTCAAAAGTAATCATAAGATACATAATTTATAAGAAAACTCGCAAAGAAAGCAAAAACAATAGATAAATATCAAGGTGCTTATCACACCTATCAATAATGAGAAGAAATTCTCTGTAGATGCCCTGAGAAAGATCTACAATGTCTAGTAAATCTTTTCTTTATGTTTTTAGAAGAATAACTAGGATTTGGAACAACCATTATTGTGAGTACACATAGCTATGTCCAACGATTTTCATCTTCTATGTTTTTAGATTTATTTATTTAAATTCTAAGTTTTTGGAAGATGATTTTTGAAATTTTAATCTTTATGATTTTATATATACTGCAAATTGTTATGGGATATGTCGTTTACGTCCATGAACATGTGACTGTCCCATACTTGTTCAAAAGTTATCTCTATTATGTCGGCATTACAAAAGTTAACGCCTTTTATGTCATTATTTTGATGGAAGAAAGGATAAAACTTTTGTGTACAAGGATTAATCCTATTGTATGTCATTGTGCAAATAGTGATGGAAAATATGATGAATCCTTGTCTATTTCGCAGTATTGGTCGATCTCTGATCCACATTTTTGTGCATATACTGTGTTGCTCTGTAAGGTTCCTTATGTTTGAGCATGACCCACTAAATTGATCATTCTCTTATGGTTATTTTAGTTGTTGCTCCGTAAGTTCTCTTATGTCGAGCATGACCAATTGAATTAATCATTTTTGTGGTTAATTTGGTTGTGTATTCCAATTGAATTAATTATGAGTTTTCTTGTGATTAATTTAATTTTGCATTTCAATTGGATTAATCATGAATTCTTTTATGAATAATTCAATTGAATACTTTGGATTCAAATTCATGTTTTCATGTGATTTGATTTTGTCCAAAGAAATCCTTCTTTTCTTGTGAAAGTAAGGTCGCCTTTGTTGTTCCTTCGGGGATGACATTTTATGGGGGAGAATTCATATTGAACTTGTGCTTAATTGCCAAATCTTTGTGAGGAGTGCGGCTGTGGAATATTAGGGGTTATCTTGTATCTTTATTAACTCCTTGATGAATGCATTTAGCTTCGGCTTTATTATTGCATCTAAATAAGTTGGTATGGTATTCTCTTTTATTCATGAAGTATCTCCGTGGAAATTTCATGAGGATCCCACTAGTTTTCGTACCTTTGCCAATTTATATTGACAAAAAGGGAGAGAATTAATGTGTAGTGTGATACTGCAAATACATATGGTTTACGGATCATTATGTAAGGGGGAGTGGTTTTCATGTTGAGATAAAATATTGACTAAGGGGGAGTGATGAATATCATCATAGTATTGTTGTCAAAGTTGTGATACAATTGGATTTTGATGCTTTGTAATAATACTATGACACTATATAACAATGATTGAGAGCATTTTGTTTTCTCGTTGTTATAGCTACGGATCTTCAACAACTATGATGCTGAACTTACAACCTTTAGGATCATGGAGTACTTGGAAGTGACGAAGATTTCGAGTCGCGTTGAAGATGCCAAGGAGATCAAGCATGTGGATGGGAAGCTATAATTTTTTATCTATTTTGTAATCCATATGTATTGATAGTTTTGTCACTAAAACTGACAAAGGGGAAGATTGTTAAAGCATTGCTCGGTCGAACTCGCATGCGTTGCTATTTCAAGCATGTTTTTCAATGTTAGTGATCAAAACTATAAGTCTTGATTTCTATCCTATTTATAGATGTCTCGGACTAGGATATAGATAGTGTAGTTGAGCTTAAATCTCTCGGCATTCATCTCTTGAAGACGAAGAACTACTAAGGGGAGCTTGTGGAACTTCTTCGGCAAAAGGTATGTGGAGACTTGAACTCATATATCACTTGGAAAGTCTATTTATACTATCTCCTATATTGAGACATAAGTCGTGTTACGATATAGTTTTCTCTATACACATTTGATATTTCGAGCTGAGTATATTTCGCTTACATATTTCCCGAAATATGTGTTGGTAAGATTTCGCTTTGACCAAGTTAATCTTATATCATGAGAAAATTTCCGAGTAACATCTTACATGGTTTGTGTGATACAATCATTTGATGTAGACTTGGAATATTTCGATAATGATTATTTCAATATCTTGAAAATTGCTTTGATGCTAATAGTGTGTGAAAACGGTTATTGTCATTATAAAAGAATGTTTCAATGATTGAAATAAATAGTTGATGATGTAACCATATTTGGATATAATCATACATAGTGTGTTCGCACATTAATGTATAAATCCATAAACCGGGAACCAAGAGTACGCATATGTGTGTATACAAAATTGGTGAAGGAGACAAGATAAGTATGCGTATCCGTACGCATACTGGCGTAAGTTTTCGAACCGAAAATATCTGCTGAGTTTTGGAATTACAAACTCCTAAACTAGTCACCTTAAGTATGCGTACCCGTACGCATACTGGCGGAAGTTTTCGAACCGAAAATTTCCGCTGAGTCTGGAAACTTAACAAACTCAAAATCCGGTTGCTTGGTTACTTTGTCAAATCAGTCAGTTCATGAACTTAAACATTTAAATCATAAGGAATGCGATCTTTGCAAACCGTGGCTATAATGTTCATGATTGATTCAAGTGAATCAAACCGATTTTGGTTTCGATTGTGTTTTCTATGCAATTGAACAACTCTTTAACTAGTTTCATTTGAGTCATTTGAACTAGTTATGGTTAAGATGAATAAGGTTGATATGAGAGTAATCATATGGCTAACCTCGGTTAACTATTTGTGAACCAACCTGATGTACACGTTTAGGTATGGTTACATAAACCTAAATGAGGGTACATATCATTTGTGTGTAACAAGCTAAGTTCGATCTAACGGTTGAAAGATATTAGCTTGGTTGAATCAGGTTTTTCATCTAACGGTGAATATTGAATGATTTGTTACCAAGGTAACTTGGATTGCAACCCTGATTTGAAAACTATATAAAGGAGAAATCTAGCAACTGGGAAACCTAATCCCCACACCTCTTGTGTGTTACTAGTTGCATAACTAGAGTCGATTCTCCTTTAACCTTAGGTTTCTTCTCGAGACCCTGTAGGCTAACGACTTGAAGACTTCATTGGGATTGTGAAGCCAGACCCAACTATTATCTTTATAGTTGCGTGATCTTATCTTGTTGTTTCTATTGTGTTGAGTGCAATTGAAATAATTGGCTCGAGATTTTATATCTTCGATAGGCAAGATAGAAAAGTAATCACAAACAAACTTCATCTCATCGTTTGTGATTCCACAATAACTTGTTTCGCTGGTTTTTATTGTGAGGTGATTGATAATTCTAGGATGTTCTTCGGGAATCTAAGTCCGGTTTATCAATTGGTTCCTGTTCACCTTGATTTACCAAAAGACGGAAAAAAAAAACTCTTGGATATTTATGTGGGAGACAGATTTATTCAATCATATAGACTTTTCTGTGTGAGACAGATTTGTCTATCAAGTTTTCGACTTTGGGTCATAGCAACTCTTAGTTGTGGGTGAGATCAGCTAAGGGAATCAAGTGCGTAGTATCCTGCTGGGATCAGAGACGTAAGAAGCGCAACTGTACCTTGAATCAGTATGAGATTAATTAGGGTTCAACAACAGTCCAGTCCGAAGTTAATTGGTAGTAGGCTAGTGTCTGTAGCGGCTTAATACAGTGTGGTGTTCAATCTGGACTAGGTCCCGGGATTTTTCTGCATTTGCGGTTTCCTCGTTAACAAAATTCTGGTGTCTGTGTTATTTCTTTTCCGCATTATATTTTGTTATATAATTGAAATATCACAAGTTGCGCGTTATCAATAAATTAGAATGTCCAACCTGGGGTTGTTGATTTACATTGATTGACACTTGAACATTGGTCTTTGGTACCGCAAGTTACTCCTCTTATTCAATCAGGCTCGCAGATTTCTATTTGTTGATTGCGGATTGAATTAAACGTTAGAGATATTAAACTCTTTGATATACTTTATTCTAGATTGAGTCTGATTGTCTAGTTGATTCTCTAGAAAGTGTATTGGAGTAAGTCCTCTCAGATTGCCAAACGAATTGTTGGGTGTGGTTGTTAGACCCCCGCATTTTCACAGGCGATGATACCTATATTGACTTTGTTTTCCCGCCAAAAACCTTTCAACCAAATATGGGAACGTATGAGTTTCAAATGTCAGTTATTGAGTTTTGAGCATAAGCCTAAGTACTTTAGGAGAATAGAAACGACACATTTGCTTAAGAATGACCACCACTTTCATTGTGGTCAACTGTGTGAGTCAAATATGATCGACTTAGGGGATCCTCAATTATTCAGGTTATTATTATGTGCTTTTAAATTTTTCCAGATCTTAGAACCCGATCTTTCGGATCTTACTTATAAGGAAGTGCAACCCATAAAAATATTTTATTTAGACCCCTTTATATAACATGAACCTGAACCACAACTAGATGTAGTTGTGTTAAACATGAAATTAGACAAGGGTGTGGTATGTTTATTCACTTTCTTGGTTTTTTGTAGTTTCCTTTTGTCTGTGACAACAGTTTTTGATGCAGACGACCCATAGTTGTTTCGGCTATTGCTATATGATTCGAGGTGATTAATTCTTTCTTATGTCTGGCTGAAGACTTCAAACTTAGCACTTCTTGGGAGGTAACCCATGCTCATGCAACACGGTA
The DNA here is from genome assembly GCF_003573695.1 of Papaver somniferum. Classification (NCBI taxonomy): domain Eukaryota; kingdom Viridiplantae; phylum Streptophyta; class Magnoliopsida; order Ranunculales; family Papaveraceae; genus Papaver; species Papaver somniferum. The sequence continues at coordinate 3,287,344 of NW_020622492.1, forward strand.
ATATCTTTCCTTAACTCTTTTGCTTCAAGTGGTAACAGTTTCTCCTTGTTCATGCTTTTAATTTCATCTTTAGAACATTGAGGACAATGTTAGACTTAAGTTTGGGGTATGGGAGAAACTTTTTAATTGCATTAAATAAACTCCAAAGCTTAGAGATTTGTGTCAATTAAGGACAACACTAACCAATCTAAGTGGATGGAAGCATCTTGGTTGAAGGAGTTGAGGAACCCCAACAATAGAGTATATTCATAAAAACACGAAGCTCGGGTTTTAAAAATAACATGGTAGTTTCACCGTATCTCGGAGTTGTCACCATATCACTTTCTGTTTTTTTTTTTTTTTTTGAAAACTTATATGTTTCTCTAAGTGATTTAGTGGGGCACACGCATCGAATCTTACCACCGCTGGATGAAGTAGAGTGATTGAGTTACTAAAAATAAAATAAAGATCAGACCAATCAGACCAAACGGAATAATTCTAAAAAAAAACACTTGGATAACTCTCTAAAATCTCAAGCAAAGCTTTTTGTTGGCAACCTAGCAACAAGTTGGGCACCAACACCCTTTTGAATAGCAATGCCTAATCTATGAAAAATAAAGCTACCAAAACCACTACTAATGTCGTTACTAGCTATACAATTTTTCAGACGCTTGAAAAAACACAAAATATCCTCGCCAAGTTCCCCTAAGGTAGATAAAGCTAAGACTCCCAAACCATGGCCATGTGAAACACACTTGTCCAAATATTTAGTGTGTTTACATGACACCGCATTAGATATAGCTTTTCCCGGGACGAATGAGCATGAGCGAATTCCTTCCCCAGTGAAGGGCGAGACACCTGTGACATTCATACAAACATATTATCAATTTTCCCAGTTGAGCACAAGAATATCAGCAGGTTTCAAATCTTTGTCATCATCCGTCAGAAAACCAAGGGAAACTTCCTTACGCAGGCGCACCAGCTTTGTAACAAATGTCAGCGATTATATCACGAACAATATCATGCGGAAACTTAGGCCTATATCCTTAGCACAATGGAGCGCAGGATCCCAAAAAATGTCCATGGATTTGCTACAACTTGGGAATAAACCATTCTCAACAAAAAGTGGGATGCAAAACGATAACAAAGCACAACTCTGAACTGTATCTGTCCAAGGCACTGATTGAGCCCACTGATGGGTACAACCAATAAATAGTCTTCAACATGCTTAACAAGATTGCACTGCCACAAGATGGAATCTCTTGTAGACATAAAAAATTGGTCTGAGATTTGCATCTTCACCGCATCAAAATAAGTGACTGCCAGGGAGTGGATGGGAGGGGGAAGTATCATTGACACAATAAGTAGACGGTAATCTACATACCTGGGTAAATCTCTGAAGTGCAAACTGATAAGCAGAACTTTTGTCTGTTGAGAATGAGTTAACAAGAATCACCTTCTACACCGAGGTAATCTGACTCTGAGAAGCAAGGTAGCAGTAATAGTTGGTGTCAGCCATGGTGTAAATGCCAAGTCCACCATCTTTGATAGGCAAGGTAGCCAAACGCTGTTGTAAAGGACCAAACCCCTCACCATCACCAGTGATTAGTAGTCTCAAGTACTTAAGTAAATGATCATCAAAAAGGTCAGTGGCTGGTTGCAGGACTGCAGGACTGCAGGATTGGTAGTGCGCATTGCAAAATAAAGTCTAGACACACCAGTGCAACTGCGAAGTAATAGCATCTCACTTTGGGGGTCTTTGAGTTTCTTGATTGCAGTCATTAATTGAACAATTTTATTCACCCTCCTCAACATCATATCACTGACAAAGTTCAGATCTAGACTTACCGGTCCACCCAAAAGTTTGACACCATTAGAAGGTCTACCAATATCAGTAGGGAAAACACCATCACCTGTGCTTCTAGGATCAATAGAAGGCCAAAAGACTTCCGTTTTATTTATATTGAGATGCAAACCCCTGCAAGGTCCTTATGTTTCAATAATGCTTAAGGCTTTGGCTACCTCCAAAGTATCACCAATAATTGTGCCATCATCGAGGTACCAGGCATGCAAATAAAGTTTTCATTGATAAGCAATAATCTTCACTTGGGGGTGAAGTGTCAGAGCGAATAACAAGGGACCGAGAGGGTCACCTTGTTGAACAGGGGACATAATATAATGGTCGTAATAGAGTTCAGCATGCCTCAAGTAACAAAATTTTACCCAGCGAGAAATACCTGGACAACGAAGACGAACTTCCTTGATGAGTTGAGATCTGCTCACCATGTTGAAAGCATTAGTAAAGTCAATGAGCAGTATTGATGTGACGGACAAGAGAATTTTTGCTCCCAACGGGTTGGGTTACGACCCGATTGGCAAGCTACGACTCTCTGATACGCCACTCAAGTAAAAATTTTGTTCTTTCATAATCCTGCACACAGTAGAAATTTCATTAGTTCCAAGGTTAGAATTGTACGAACATATGTCCCATACCATAATACTCATAGAATCCCAAAAGGGTTCCAATTTCCAAAAATAAGAGACGGCTAATTGCCGAAAATAAAATATAACTGGTTGCTAAAATCATAGACGGCCAGTCGCAAATGATAACAGGCGACCATTTGCCAAAAATAACCCAATTACCCAGAATAATAGAGGGCCAATTGCCCAAAATATCAGATGGCCAATTTCCGGAAATCAGAAATGGCCAGTTGCCGATTCCAACAGTTTATATGGCCAATTGCCAAAAAAATTTACACGGCCAGTTGCCAACTCTAATAATTTACACGTCCAGTTGCCTAATATGAGAGAAGGTAACAATCATCTCTCACTAGGTAGTATGAACAACTAATAGTGCAACTACCTCTTACCAACGATATATTATGCCAAAGTTGCAATCATCTCCGAATAGGAGGTGTGAACTGCGAAGCAGCAACTAACCCTTTTCAGATGATATGAACAATCTTGTGGATTTGCGACTGCCTACGTACCCTCTTCGTTGCTCGAAGGAATCAAAAACGACCGTAATTCGTCTTTTTCTATAGATAGTATGAACTACCCATAATGGTAGCAACTGTCTCTTATCAGCTATAATCTCTTATCAGCTATCAAGTAAACTGATTCCAATTAGAGCAGAACACCAAATTTATACACTACATCTGCATACTGGTATGTGATTCATATATAACTTTTAGGGGAATCAAGAGATATGTACAGAGAATTATTTAGCTAAATCTACCATCAACCAAATAGAACTGAAGTCTCACACAAGTGAGCTTAATAAAATGCCTCACAATACATGGGCTGTGCAATCCTACTCAGTTGACGGACTTATGAAATACTACCTAATCAACAGGCATTAAGTTTCCCCAAAGTAGAAATTATGAACAAGTTTAAAAATCCTGAATTTACATACTACATCAAAACTCATTTATTTAAAAACGTGTAAACCATTCGCATCACTTATATCTTCTATTATAATCAGTCCGATTCACGGCATTACTTAACAAAAAAACCAGTACAAAACACACCAGATCCCTTTTTGAAGATACAAGGAAGAAAATCCTAATAATTCCTGATCTAAAACAAACACAGACGTATGCATTTGGGGCTACCCGTCAGCCACCGGCATACAAAAGAATAATTCATCGTCATTCACAAAATGCACCATCTGAAGTCCCCTTAAAAGTTGCCGCGGACCTATTAGACCACTAGTTACTCAGAAGATCTTATAGGTATATAGTTCTCCCTATAAATTCCTATGAAATTCCCATTCACATCAAAACTCATAAAAGATCCAACTAGAATAACTAGAACTCATATTTTCCACTTATCAATCTGACAGCAAGCCATTAACACTATCACGTAGCAAACAAATTGATACTCCAACCATTCGTGAACAAAATGAGTTCCTAAAAGAATAACCACTAAATTATGCATTAAGTTTCATAAGTCTACATAAACACAAGTTAAAAGATAAGTTTTTTGAATGCTATACACCAAAGAATAAAACACTCAGGTAAACACAAAATATGAAAAGATATTAAAATGAGATTCAGTGAACCCATAGCCCATTTCTCCACTATCGAAATCCACTCTCAGTTCTTCCCTAGTTCTCTGCTCCCTAATTCATTTATCGCCATAAACTCCTTTCTCCATACCAAACACGGATAAATTCCAACAATTAAATACAAAGTATAACAGGGCATCTTAAGCACTCCACGGTTCTACGACCCCAATTTCTAATGATACCAAAGACAACATAAATGCAAGAGTATTTTAAAAAATCTAAAAAAATAGCCAAATTCTAGCCATGCATGCTTTACCTTTCAGGCCATATCTCACTACATATAAGTCGGAACGGGACACTTAATATCTCATTGGAACCGGTGTTCAAAGGACTTTATTTGATCGGAAGAGACCTTAAGCTAATTTTATTTCTATGAGGGTCGAAACTATTGTCAAACAGGTCTGACAGAAAATCGAGTACTCCAGTTTTCCAGATTTCCCAACACTGACATGCTATGTTTGAGAAGTCATAATTCCTAAATTACAGAACCAAATTAAGCATATTATATCATTTTGGAAAGAGCAGACAACCCTCTACGGATTCTTAGAAGAACCCCATACCTAATTCAGAGTCTAAATGGCCTAAAATCACACGGCAAAACCGACACAGGTGCTGAATTCAGAAATTATCAGCCTGCACTGCCTGTACATCCTAGGCTCTATCTTCCAAACTAAAAGTCCGAATGACATGCCCTTTTAATATGATATATAGAGGACACTTAAGCGAACACTTATTGTGAAGGGAACATCAGCTAAATCTTCGCCTATGCACACAAAATGTTGGCCTCTAAACAGCTGCCCGTGCAGTGTCTCCCAAATGAATTTTATTCTAGATTCTAGATTTCAAAACATAGCTAACACAAGTTTATCTTTCTACCCACCTGTCCAAGTAAAACTAAACATTTTATAAAGCATTAGAGTAAACACCCAAGAGATAGTTAAGAATAATAGAAAACAGTCGAATGTGAACTAGGCATTCTTCATCACATTAACTCTTATTTCTTGCTGATAACTCATTTGTTCTTTAGCTAAAAGTCTCTTAGATATAACCTACGACCAGCTCACATAATTCTCCATTCATGGTACATTGAGTGACAATATATTAAGCAAACATAAGAAGCTAGTTAACGAAAGAGATTTTAATCATTTGACTACAGCATAAGACAATCATCTATTTTTTTTGTTATCCATTTATGGATTAATTAACAACCCGTTAGAACAATCATGCGAGCAGGTATCAATAATTATTTGTAATCGACACAGATGTCAGAAAAAGATCCCATATCACATAATATTCATGAACATCAAAATCCATAAATGAATATGTAAGTAAAGCAATAAGAGCCCCTTACCCCCATTTCCTTCTCCTTTTTGGGGTATTTTATCGAACAGCTTGTAGACATCTGGTTGTTGGTGAGAAGATCCATTTGTTGTAGATTTTTAACCCCTTTCTTTTGCATCTCCTTCCCTGCAAATTCTCGATTGGGTGATAACCTAACTCTCTCAACACAGTCCAAAACCATTACAAATTTGTAATCCAGGTACAGACCCAGTGCTTCTAATTTTATAGAACTCTAAACCCTCTATGAATTTCATCCATTCATCATCTATTCAAACAACAGCAGCATCACATATTGACTGATTTCACAGCCAAAAAACTCATCTTTCCAAATCCAGAGAACAACAAGAGAATTTTCTTACACCGCCGACCAACATAAACGGCATCAGTAATTTGATATAGCCATGTCTCAACCAAGTTCACTGATTGTGATTTTCAATTACGTCTCTTTTTATTTCCGAAGAAAGCAGAAAAAATCCCCAGAGAAAAGAAAAAGAGAAAGTGAAGAACAAAACTCTGACCCCCCGGATATATTTCTTTCACCGGAAAAACAAGGAACTAACAAATTTAGGTCTAAATGCAGACATATGGTGAAAATTGAAGGACAAGCGTAGAGACACGTAAAAGATTACTAGGGCACCTATCGGTGGGATTAAGTGCAAGTTTGCTATTTTAGCAATAACAGATTACGACCAAGGCCCCCCCCCCCCCCTCCCCCAAAATGTCACAAACACTAAAGCATCCGTTTCTGGGTCACTCCAATTGCAAAATTTGACTAACGGGTTAAGCTAAATCCGAGAAAAAGTTTGGACACTCATAATTGACATTTTGTCCGAGTGACCTTGTATCTCAACTAGGTGATTTACAGCATGTAAAATACTTTTCCCTCCAGCAGGAACACCAAACTCTGAATTGGTAGTCACCTTAATAAGATGACATGTCCTTTCCAACAGAAAAAGCAGCCACTTTCGAAACCAACCTACGTCAAACCGTGCCAACAGAAATAGGCCTAATACCACCTCCAGGTTTAAGTAACGGAGTTAAGTGCGCACTAGCAATAAACTCGCCTAAAACCACAAGGCATTTACCAGCCAACCAAAGATTGACAACCTCTGTAATCGATGCGAGCAACTTATCTGCAATAGCTGCCGCATCCCCACTCATTACATCGACCAAATGCTGCACGCGAAAACTGTCACGACCGCAAGATGTACCTTTAGAGAAGCTCTTAATAGATCTCAAAACAGCCCGTGAGTCTACAGTGACTGGATCAACTGTGACATCCTCACAGGGAACATGTCACAGTACAAACTCTTTTCTCTGATTTAACTGAACCCATTTGGGTTAGAAATTAATTCTACACTGGGTGTCACACTTCAAACCATTTTTTCGGATTTAACTGAGCCCATCAGTCAAATTACGCACCCAAAGGGCTTAAAACTCTAATGCACTGGTGTATTCAAAACTTTTATGTTTCCTCGAGAATAATAGTTAGTCCTTAAATAGAAAAGTCTGCTTTAATCTAGATATTTGGTGCTATAATAGTAATCATGCAATGGAACACATGTCAAACATGTGAAAGATGGGTACTTTAGAGAAATAACACTAAAAATATTAAAATAGGAAAAACCTCGTTCTTTTCTCCAATTTGATTTGAAGCAAGGTATTAAAAGCGTGAAGTGTTTTTTATTTTTAGGAAGCGATGCGTATATCGAAGCGTGAAGCGTCGCTTCATGGTTGATATTTGAAGCGGATGTTTTGTTATAAATAAATTAGTCAATAACTAGTAATTATAAATTTATTAGGAAGATAATATTTATATAAATTTTATATAAGTTTAATTATTATCAAAAATAAAGAGTGTGCACATCAATTCAACCTTCTCCAGGCGAGTGGGAGATGGGGTGTTTGATTCCCCCTTAAAACATTCATATTTTTCTTTTAAAAGCTTTAAAAATTAGGCGGGAAAGGAGTTGACTAAGTCGAAAAGCGCACTTCACATAACCGCTTTAGAGCGAAATGCTGAAATTTTAAGCGAAGCGTATGCTCCGAATCGTGAAGCGTACGCTTCATGAAAGATGCGCTTCACATGGCCGCTTAAGAGCGAAATGCTGAAATTTGAAGCGAAGCGTACGCTCCGAAGCGTGAAGCGAACGCTTTTAAAAACCATAATTTGAAGGTTATGATCTTTTCTTATCTTGGAAATTCGGAAATGAAAATCTTTTCTTTCTTATGGAAAAATCTTAGAGAAAACTCAGTGATGACGAAGCATGAGTTAGAGTTTAATATGAATTTGGTTTTGACTTGGATTAGAAATCAGTTAAAGAATAATCAAGAGAGATGTATCTTTAAAATCCCATTAGCAAACAGAAAATGAATACTGTAAATCTGTACCACTCGTCGAAGAACGGATATACCAGTTATAACAGTAGAAAAGGGGATGAAATCTCTATAAATTTCTCTTCTTTACACGAGTTTCGGAATTTTAATTTTGTGTTTTCTAATCAACTTTTCTTGCATGTATAAATTGAAAGCATATGCGGCTAAATTAGTGGTTTTTGTAATCAAATTTGGAAATCGGTATTAGATTGCATTTCGGTGGTTACCGGTGTCAATTATAAGAGAAGAATAGTGAAGCTGTTGAGAAGGAAGTTAAAGGTGGAGAGTGGATGATTGTGAAACATTCAATGGGATTCAAGTTTCATGGCATCTTGAATTATTTAAAGTAAATCCCTTTTACATTTATGAAACTGATGCTTCAATGGTAGAATGGGTAGCTACCATTTGATTATGTGGGATGTTTTTACTTGACCATGAATTTAATAAATTTTTATGCAAGAACTTTGTTCAAGCTATCTTTGTAATTGGTGACCCTGTGCAATAATAATAAACTTGGGTTTGAATCTTATACTTACATTTTGGTATCTCCTAAAATACTGAATCGTGTGTGATAAACAATTTTATGAAGACTAAATTTTGCAGTCATCCAAGTTCATTTTTCTAGCTTAAATGAAGTCTTATATTGATCTTTTTGATACTAGTATCTACATGTTTGATAAAGTGACCCAATAAGCTAAATCCATATTTTGGGTTCTGCTGCTTTTTAGTTGATTGGTAAATTGATTTCCTAAGATTAATGTGATAAGATTGTCGTTATCTTGCTACCACATGTTTGAACAGTTATTCATTCACTAATCAGATTTGATGAATATATCTATTCAAAGTGATGGATTTTAAGTAAAACAAAATGAGGAAGCATCGTTGGCAAATAAAGAGATTCGAAGTGTATCATAGACACTGTAAGTACTGTTTTTTTTAGAAACATTTATAAGTATAATCGAATTTATTGTTCAAACTGTCTTACATGATGATTATATTTTTAGTCATGGATATCCTTCTGTTGGTTTGTGTTTGTACTTATAGTTGGTGGTAAACTAAATATTCGAGGCTTGTTTATGCTCTAGTATATAATTAGTGTCTTTATATCTTCATTTGAAAAACTGACGTAAAGGCCAATGGGAATGTGCTCCATGTTAAATGTATGGGTGAAGACTTTAGCCAGCAGTTCATTCATATGAAATTGTTTTTCTAAGTGTCCATTACGCTCATTTTAAATTGCAATACGTTTAGACTTGTGGTCTGGAAGTTATAACATAGAAGGTACAAGCGGTCGGAACTAGAAATTCCCATAAGGCATCAACTGATAGGGTTTTGTCGGTCGATTTAGGAGCACTTATACTATGAATTAGTCATGTGAGTCTTCTATAGAGTTGTAGGTGGACCTCTCTAGTTTCCAATGAGATATCGTCCGCTTATTTTCATCGAGTGATGACTCCTGTAGGAATTTTTGAACATTGCTGGTCTGAAATGAAATTCTGCAGAATTCTAGTTCCGAAATGAAATATGTGCAATATTTTGACCGGTCATTCCTATCCAAAACTTTTAGTGACATTTTTATTATCAAAGAAGAATGTCTCCAGTTTCTATATTGATATTATTTTCATTTTCTGATCTCGGTCGAAGTCTATACGAATTTCCGAATGTAAGTGGTTACGAACGCAATTACGACGCTTAAACTTCATCGCACTGAATCACCTGTTCGTAGCACGTCGATTTGAATGTGATATAGCTTACTTGCTTTCTTTTATTTTTAAATGCAATTGTTTAATGGTGTACAATACATTAATTAATTCATTAAGGTGAACGTATGATATTGGCATCTGTACTATTAGAAGATGACTTAATTAATAGAGTTTTCATTTAGCTAAATTGTTGGTTGGATTTGCTTGGGGGTTTAAAATATCTTAGTGCTCGGTGGACATGTTCTATTAGCAAAGACAAGTTATTTTTCCCTTTTCCAAAAATGAACATGTTGCTTACAGTAATTTGTGTGCATACGTACTTTGGAATACTTAAGTGATTTGTTGGTGGGAACCTAGTTAGCAATTCGAAATTCGGCAAACGTACGGAACGGCATACGTACGAGTATTATACGGTTTTGTAAAATTCAGATTCGGTCCAAAATTCGGTCAATGGGACGTGATTCGTCAGTAATTCGGAACGGGATACGTACGTGTATAATTCGATTTATAAATGTGAGTTCGGCTCTGAAAATTCGGTATCTATATATAACAAATAATTTGTATTTATAAAGTCATAGACCAATTTTTATGCATGTGTGAGTTATTTAAAGAAAAAATAAACTTAATATGATGATATTAATAATATATACAACATTAGTTATCCAAGAGGACGTCGTATGGTGGTTTAGATGCTTGGTTAGTGAGTTTGAGATCTCTCTCACCTTCACCTTCAAATCTCTTCAGTCGTTTTTATTTCATAAAAATTATAACACGTCTAATATTCGGTCGTGTATGCTCGGGAGGCAGTAAAGCCCAAAAAGTGGAATCTTTGAAAAGTAAAAGCTAAAAAATTTATGGCGAATCAAGCGGACGTATCATTCGGGATACGTAAAATTCGTGAACGATTCGTGAATAATCCGGGAATGCCACATAATACACGACTTGGGTTCGGAGTTGCAAACGTACACGAATAAGACGGTAAAATTCGTGATACGGAAAAATTCGCGAATAATTCGCGAATCATTCGCGAACTTACTAACTAGGGGTGGGAATACTTGTGTTGTTTCTTCTAAATTTATAGAGACAAGTTATCCCATTTGCAGAGAGATCCCCGTACTCATAGAAATTGAGTGTTAATAATTAAAAGGGTAAGATGTTTATATGTATATCCATATGTGTGCCTTAGCTAAGTTTATAACACATAAGCTAGTTTCTTATGCAGATTGAATAATAGTAACGAAATGGAAGTCGCAACAGTGTAGAATCGTAGCCAGGGTATTTGTTTTACGAATTTCCAATCAAGTTGTTATGAAAGTTATAGTTCTACAGACTTAATTAACTATCTTGCTTTTTAGCTTCCTTGTGGCGGTAGCAGAAACGAGTTAAATCCAATTAAAGAGTTGGTTGGAGAGTCCATATTCAGCTTTGATAAATTGTAGTTGAATTTGGTATAACAAGTTAAAGTTCAATTATTTGTGATCTTAAGTAGCTATTTAAAATATTAGTACTTGAACGTTATGCCTCATTTTGAATTAAGCGGGAAAAGTAGTATATCTATTGAACTGTCTGCATGGGTGGTGGAATGAATTGTTAAGCCTGTAAATGTATAATTTATAGAATATGAGGTATTGTGAATATTCCAGTGACAGGAGTCTTGGGTAAGCCTTGAAGTGGAGGTACGGCCATGCATTCTTGGTCGTGTGTTCGACAATATCAGTCAGGGATAATTACTGCCATACAGTTCATATTATTCGCATTGTACATCTAATGTTAGAGATGGTTACTGCTGTAGTAAGCAAATCAGACTGTCTGTTGCAGGGGATGATTGCTACTTAAAATTAGTAGTTCATATCATCTAAAAAAAGATAGTTGTTTTTGTGATAGGCAATTCATATTATCTAAACCGAAAATGACGAATTACGGTCGTGCTTGATCCTTTGAGCAACGGAGAGGGTACGTAGGCAGTCGCTATGCGGTTTAGCACAACTCTAGAAGGTTGTTCATATCATCTGGAAGTCTTGGTTACTGCTTTACAGTTTTATACCATCTATTCAGAGATGATTGCAATCCTTCACCGTTGGCAATCGGCCAATGGCATTTCAGTAAAACGATGGTAACTGGCCACCCTTCACCATTGACAACTGGCTAATGGCGTCACCGTAAAACGATGGTCACTTGCCATCTGGCGACTGGCCACCTGAATTAATTGAAATGGCAACTGGCCACATGAATTATTTGAAATGGCAACTGGCCATCAGTTGCCACATGAATTATTTGAATTGGCAACTGTCCACCTTCCATTTTGGCAACTGGTCATCTCTCATAATTGGAGAATAAATGCTAAGTGTGCTTTCTTTTAATGCAGTTTAGGTCATTCGAATTTGCTCAGAAGAATTTGAAGGTCCGGTTACTTGAGTGGCGTATCGGAGAGTCGGAGTTTGCTAAGCGGGACGAAACCCGGTTCGATTGAAGTCCAAATTTTCTGATCTGCCACAGTTGGTATCAGAGCAGTTCCGGATCATTCGGGACTGTGAGTTTTGGACTCGTCAGCGTTTTTGTTGTGATACGATTACATGTATTCTTCTTTATTTCTAAGCTTTATTTTGAACTTTGGGGACAAAGTTCTTTTTAAGGGGTTAATGGTGTCACAATACACACCTTTTTCTCTGATTTAACCGAACCTATTAGGGTTAGATTAATTCTATACTGGGTGTCACACTTCAAACCATTCTATCGGATTTAACTGAGCCTATTAGTCAAATTACGCACCCAAAGGACCTAAAACTCTAATGCGCTGGTTTCTTCAACACTTTTATGTTGCCTCAAGAATAATAGTTAGTCCTTAAATAGAAAAGTCTGCTTTAATCTAGATCTCTGGTGCTATAATAATAACCATGCAACGAAACACATGTCAAACATGTGAAAAAGGGGTACTTTAGAGAAATGACACTTAACAAATTAAAAGAGGAAAAACCTCGTTATTTTCTCCTTTAAAGGTTCTCATCTTTTACGATCGATTTTAATTATTTTTTTGATCCTTATGCATATCGGAAAATATATTCTTTAGCCAGAAGCCTGTTTTTCAATTTTAGTTCATCCCTTTTACCATTCTGGAAGATTTTAAACTTTAATTTTGAGGTTTCTTTTGAGCATGTCTAACTAACTTTTCTCTTTTTCTCTCACTGTGTTTACAGCTTGTTCGTTCCGAATGGCGTTTGCCGTAGTATATGAAGTGGTGAAAGCGTTTGCAGAAGTTGTTTGTTTCCTCGTTGCAGCACTATTGTCATATATGATTATCATCAAAGTTCAGGAAAATGTTTTGAACAACCGAGTTATTCCCGATTCAGATCTAAACTCAGAAAGAGGTAACCGTACATCCCGCGTTCAAAAAATTCAAAAATCAAGGAATCAGTTACCAAATTTTGCTTCTAGTCCTGATTTTACTCGTAAAGTCAACCTCCAGCTATACTCTTTCCAAAATTATAAAACACAAATTAAAACAGAATATACAATCCATTAAAGATTATTTTGTTGAAGATTTCCAAACCCTAATCAACACTAAGGTTCAAGATATATATCAAAGTCCATTTACAGTCAATATACCTAACAAGAGAAGCCATTCGTTTTCAAACCCCTACAAACCAATGGTTACGGAAAATGATCAAACTGTTTTAGATATGGTTCAACAATTCAAAACAGCAACCATTGAACTAGGAGAGTCTTCAGAAATAGTTCAGCACAACAATGAAGAAGAAGTAACTGAAGAGAATGATCAATGGGATATATGCTTGATTGGGAAAATAATCAATAAAGATATTATGGGACTGAATATAGTGAAGAATAATATTGGTTTTACATGGCCACTCCTTGCTGAAGATGAGTTGAAAGTAATTGAGATTGAGACCAACATAATGGTATTCAAATTCAAAGACAGGGATACTCTAAATAAGATCTTTATGACAAGACCCTGGAGTATAACTGGATACCTGGTAATGCTGCATCATTACAATTCAATTGTTCCTTATCAAGACTTGGATTGGACCAACCAAGTTTTCTGGATCCAACTAAGAACTGCTGCCTGAACATTTAAAGGTTGAAACTGTGAGAAAGATGGGTGCTCTTATGGGAGAAGTAATAGTTGTTGATCCTGAAGATGTTATTCCAAAAGTTGGAGATCCTGTAAAGGTGTGTGTGATGATTGATGTCAATAAACCACTAAGAAGAGGAGTACCGGCTATGACTGATGCAGGATGCACAAGATGGATAAGATTTTTCTATGAAAAACAACCTAATAAGGTGTGTACTGAATGCTTTATTCTCAATCACAAGAAAGGAGTTTGCAAAGCTGTTGTTGAATATCTGGAGGTTCTGCACAAGAAAGCTCCAAGTGACTCAACCAAGAGCTATAATTCAAATCCCAAAAAGAACTCAGAAGAATAATGTTAAGAGGAATCCCTTTGTGCCACCACAAGATGGTATGAAGATCAATATATCAACAGCTCTGACTATCACTGAAGGTGAAAATTGTGAAGATGCTAGGTTAGGCAAGAGACATAGAAATAAGGATAATTCCAAAAAGCAGGATATGAGTACTGAAATAGCTGATAATCACATGGAGACAAGAACAACTTCAAAGACCATTCATCAGGACAAACATGCTAAGAACACAAAAGGAGGGAAAAAGGTTTGCTATAAACTTAAAACCTACATCTTTACTTTTCATCCTTATTGTTTATCTTTTGGTAAATTTTTAACTGTTTTCATCTTAGGAAAATGCAGATTTTATCTTGGAATGTATGTGGCTTTGGCAACAAATATACTAGATTGCATTTAAAAGATCTTGTTAGAGGGAAAAATTCTAATATTATTTTTTTATCTGAAACTAAAAATAAGTTGTCTAAGATGAAAAGATACATAGCTCCTCATAAGTATCCTAATGTTTTCTTCCATGAACCAATAGGACTTTATGGTGGTTTGTGTTTGTTATGGAAAGATGGTATAGATATGAAAATACTAGATTGTTAGTATAATGCTATCAATTGTGTTATCAAATTTGATGCTAGAACTAATGAATATTTACTCTGTTTTGTTTATGGAGCCTTGGAGGAGAATACTAGAGACTCCGAATGGGACTATCTCCTGAATATAGCCAACCATCATAAGTTACCATGGGCTGTCATAGGAGATTTAAATTTCATTCCCAGTCAAGATGAAAAAGAGGGAGGAAATGTAGTTAACCATGTTGATATTGATAGAGACAACAATATTCTTTCTTGCTGCAGTTTACATAGTATGTCTTACATAGGAAACCCTTTTACTTGGTCAAATAGGAGACAAGGTGAAGAACTTTGTCATGTACCTGCTACGGTTAGAAGAGGGTGTCCCCTTATCATATCATTCTTAGTAATTATAATTATAGTTAGTAGTAGTAGTTAATTAGATTTAACTAGTAGTTAATTAGATTATAATAGATGATTGAGATGTAACCGTGTGGGGGCATGATGGTCGTTTGATTAGTTTGGGAAACCTAACTTTATAATGCCAGAGTCTGTAATGAAAAACTTAAAAAAAAAATATAATCAAAATTATCGATTCAATCGATTAGGCTGTGTTCTTCGGAACCAGAGAAACTTGGTTCTCGGAATAAGGTGTTTATCCCGTCATCGTACCTTGGTACATGACAATTGGTATCAGAGCCAACCACTACGACCCAAGCCCGCTCCACGAAAGGGATGAGGTATAGGCTAGATTAAAGTGTTGGGGCACCTATGTATGGGCGTAGTTGTCACCCGCATTGAATATTGATAGGGGAATGAAGCCGTCATAAGAGAAAGGGCTACATTCGGGTCAGTGTCGATAGAGTGGGCCAACGAGGACGTTGGGTCTGGAAGCGTGGTGGAATGTTGGGATCCTAGTCCCACATTGGTTAGATGGGGCTTAATTGGTAGTTTATAAGTCAATAGGTTCCCTCATCTAGTCAACCGGTTTTCTAGTTGAGTTCTACCCATGGGCTTATGACGAGTTTATGGTCGGTATCCTAACATTTGGAATGTTGAGATCTTAGTCCCACATTGGTTAGACAGGGCTTAATTGGTAGTTTATAAGTTAATGGGTTCCCTCATCTAGTCAAGCGGTTTTCTAGTTGAGTTCTACCCATGGGCTTATGACGAGTTTATGGTCGGTAACCTAACATTTAGAATGTTGGGATTTTAGTCCCACATTGGTTAGATGGGGGTTAATTGGTAAGATAAGTTAATGGGTTTCCTCATCTAGTCAACCGGTTTTCTAGTTGAGTTATACCCATGGGCTTATGACGAGTTTATGGTCGGTAGATCCATGGAAGTGTTCAAGGAAACTCAACCTCAACATATCTCTGAAATTACAGATTTATCAGGTGAAAAATGGGTACAAATGAATGGAAAATTGGTACCAATATTGAAATTGGAAAGGTTGGCAAGTGATGAATTCGACACTTGCGTTTCGTGGTATCTGTTTCACTTGATGAACAGGAACCGTGTAAATCGAGAGGACAGCCTTCGAAAGTGGGGCAAATTATTAGACAGAGCGGAGAAGAAATTAGATCAGATCCAGTTTCTTAAGGATACTGTTGTATCTCATCAACCTCCTCGCAGAGTGAAAGCTGCTTCTATTGTTAGTGAGGAATTTTCAAAATCGGAGTTGATTCCTTCTTATTTCTTCGAAGACGTCTCAACTGCGGATAACTCAATTCCTTCCACTATCGATGAAGTATATGCTTTTCTCAATTTAGGGTTTATTCCTTCAACTTCCATTAACGCGAAGAATGATTTGTCTGTTGACCAGAGTCTTCCGTATGAGATAGTGGCCAAAACTGATGTTATTGCAGTCAATAGGTCAAGTGAATTCCAACTCGGGAAAGTGCAGGAGTTCTCAAACAAGGCCGTGATTGAGTTCTAAAGGAAGAACCAGATCGGATTGGGTAAGCATTCTACCATTATTCTCAGTTCTTCTCGCAGCATATTTGATCCTGGAAAGGATTTCAAACACATTAAGAAGTTTTGTTATTTGGCTGGTGTTTATGAATTTGGTTTTGATTCAATTACTTCATGTTCTTTCGCACTATATGTTTGCTCAATTTTAATGGATGAATTTGATAGAAATTCTGTATGAGCTAAATTCCAAGAATGGGTACTGGTCAGATTCATGGTTTCAAGAGCAAACTGCTTGTATGTTGGCTAATGGTAGTGTTTCTAGTACCACCTGTCAGCTGTTTGTTAAAATGGATATTGTATATTTTGAGCACAAATTGATTTTCAACCACTTGCCTACTGGATTATCTTCCCGTCGTTGTTTCAAGTTTACTGATAGAGTATTTGATCGGGGAAAAAAGGTTTAACTTATTGAGGGGTCAATTTCGGTTGCTGCATACAAGGGTGATTCTGTAAGTAAGCTAATTCTAGAGCTTGGGTGTTTAAAACACATTTTTATTTGTTAGACATGGTGATTGTCATGCTGCTTGCGAGTTGTGTGATAAAATGTCGCTATAGAATAAATTCCACTAGACTAATTTTGTGACTCACTCTGTGAAGATACTAAGGAACGGAAATGCAAAAGAGTTGTTGGGTAAACTGCCTGATCATGGAATTAGGAGTTTGACTGGTGGTGTTTGTTTTTATGTTTATTTTGTTTATACTTGTTCTTTATTTGATCGTGGGAAGGGTCTTGCTGGATCAAATCTAGTGGATACTTATAATGGGAAATTGATTTTCTGTTGATTCCTAGCTTGGGTACTCATTCTGCATTTTCGTATATTCATTCACGGGTTCATGTATGTGTTAATGGTACTGATATGCGAGCAGATAGTAAGTTGTTCATTAACTTGCCTGGGAGAAATAGATTTGTGTTACTCTTGTGGGTTCAAACAGCGGGAACTGACATGGCAGAGCTGTTGAGTATATGGTTTAGGAGTAGAGTGTGGAGTCGAAACGGTGGGGGAACTCATACTCTTTTGCAACTTCAACATGGTTTGGTTTATGATACAAGAGACGCAGTTGGTGAATTGTGGAAGAGAGGAGCAATAACAGACCAATTTATGTGTTATTGTTGCTATATAATTTTCTTTCTGAGCTCAAAATATGCACATCCATGTCCATTTAATACTACTGCCAATTTTTTCATAGTTCTAAGGTGTTATTCTACTGCAAGTTTCTCGATATTGAATGTTTTTATTTCTTTTGCTCATACTCGTACATTATTTGATCGCGGGAAGGCATTAGCACTCAGTATATGGGATTCTTGTTTTGAGAAATGGGATTTTGAATTTGGGTTCGACTCTGACATGGGTTTCAATTTAGTGGATAAATGCCATAGAGGATTTCTTCATGAACTGGGTTTTAAAACTAGGGGACGGTCAGATTGGTTACTTAGTGCTTCACTTGTTTATATGCCAGCGAAGGGTGGATCGGAATTCTTTTTCTTCCTGCTGAAATGTGGTTCACTAGAGGTGCTGAAATATGTTCTCACGGAAATTTCTGCTCATACTTTTGTTGTAGTACCCACAGGTGAGGTGGAGATTTATATGGTTGTTTGTGAGCAGTTAAAGGTGAGTTTGGCGTTTTCTAGTTGGCTGATTCTCGGCAGAGAGAATTTTTAAACGTCAGTTCTGGGGTTTGTGGTACAAGGATGATGGCTGGGCAGCATTCATTCGGGCAGTGCCAGTTTCTCTTATAGCTATTGAAGCTCAGTTTTCTGGCCAGGGTGGACAATCACATAAGACTGCACCAAGACCATTTCCCATTACTATTCTGCTGTCCCCTTTTTCATGGTACTTCCAGATTTGGTGCAAAACTATCTGACAGTTATTGTCCAGCCAAAAGATGCAACCTCTGTTTTTGAAGTCAACAAAATGGTGAACCAGCTGCGTCCTCTCAGTGTGTGCAAGGTCAAGACTGAACTTTTAATTGGTGTTTTTATTAACCACGACTTGTCCCTACTGGTGGTAATTAGACCATACATAGGCGTAATATTTGTAGTGCTACTGCTATTGGTGCTTACCAAGAGGGAAGTTGTGTAGATTATGGACGTGTTCACCGTGGCAGACGAGTACCAGAAAGTTCAATTCAAAGGTCGATTTTACTTGCGGAACTACTTTCTGATGTGGTTATTCTACTTTGCAGATAAGGGGTCAGTGGATGATGGTTATACATGGAGGGCAAGGGTTTAAAAGCCTCACTTGGCCATTAATTAGCACTATTGTCTTCTACTGCCTATTATAGGATATTCCATGGACAATAACTTCAACAGTGTGGCAAGGTCTGTTCGATTGGCCATAATCCTGACGTTTTCTTCTTTCACTACTTTTGAAGACGCCAACACACATGGCTACCAAGATGCACCTGCTATGGTTAGAAGAGGTTTGGCAATTTAATTCTCATCCTTGAGAACAAGGATGTTTCCAAGGAGTGGGGAATGTCATGTACCTGCTATGGTTAGAAGAGGGTGCCCCCTTATCATATCATTGTTAGTGATTATAATTATAGTTAGTAGTAGTTAATTAGATTTAACTAGTAGTTAATTAGATTATAATAGATGGTTGAGATGTAACCGTGTGGGGGCATGATGGCCGTTTGATTAGTTTGGGAAACCTAGATTTATAATGCCAGAGTATGTAATGAAAACCTTAAGAAAAATATAATCAAAATTTTCGATTCAATCGATTAGGTTGTGTTCTTCGGAACCAGAGAAACTTGGTTCTCTGAATCAGGTGTTTATCCCGTTATCGTACCTTGGTACATGACAAAATTATCTTAGAAAGGCTAGATAGATGTGTCACCAACCTTGAATAGCAACATACTTATCTTAAAGCTGCTGTTTATCACCTCATTCCTATGGCCAGTGATCACTGCCCTATTCTCTTAACTACAACTAGAAATGAATCTAAAGTTTTTAAACCTTTCATATTCAATAGAGCTTGGTTTAGAGATGTTACCTGTATACAACATATTGAAAACAGTTGGAAAAAATATCGAATGGGTTCTCCTGCTTTTAGACACTCCAAATCCCTGACAGTTACTAAAGGAGAGCTTGGGAAATGGAACTACAATGTTTTTGGTAATATAACTACCCAAATAAATAAACTAGAAAGTACTCTGCATAATCTTTTATATGCTAATCATGCTCCTAACTCTGATGTTGTTCTGGAAGTGCAATCTAAGCTCAAACATTGGTATGACATTCAGGAAGATTTCTGGAGGCAAAGAGGTAAGGAAGAAGCTTTTAAATTTGGTGAAAGGAACACTGCTTACTTTCATAACAAAACAAATTTTAGAAGGAAAAGAACACAAATTGATACTCTTCAAAATGATATGGGAATATGGCTAACTGATAGAGCTGATATTGCTGCTAATTTGAAGAGCCATTTCTCCAAAATGAGTAGAACTACAATGCCACCTAATCCTAGTAACTATCTAGACTACATTCTGCCTTACCAGGAAATGTGGTCTACTGTGGATGATGATACTGTTAGAATGGTCCAATCCTTCTTTTAGGAGTAAACATATGCTGAGACAGATTAATCACAACTTTGTCAGCCTAATTCCCAAGGTTAATAATCCTAAATCTGCTGCAGATTTTAGACCCATTAGTTTATGTAATGTTGCTTAGAAAATAATCTCAAAACTGTTAGCTTCTAGATTAAAAAATCTGCTAGATAGAATCATAACCCCTTATCAGTCAGCTTTTCTCTCAGGTAGACTTATAACTGATAATATTGTGATTTCTCATGAGTTAATTGATTCTATGAAACATTGTAAAGATGAAAAAGGTTGGATGACAATCAAACTTGATATGTCAAAAGCATTTGACAGATCTGAGTGGAGTTTCTTGTTGGATGTTCTTTCTAGACTAGGTTTTTGTGATGACTTTTGTAGCATGATCAACCAATGTCTGTCAACAGTTAGCACCTCAATTTGTTAAATGGATCTCCTGGTGACACTTTTAATCCTCAAAGGGGTCTAAGACAAGGGGACCCCTTGTCACCTTACTTATTTATAATTGTTATGGACTCTTTCTCTAGAGCTCTAGTGAATGCTGAAGTCACGGGAGGGATTCATGGATAGAAAGTTAACAAGAATGCTCCCTCTATCTCACATTTGTTTTTTGCAGATGATTGTTTGCTTTTCAAAAAATAAAATTCCAAGGAAGCTAGGACTCTAAGTACCATCATTGACTAATTCAGCCTCTACTCTGGACAAGCAGTCAATTTTAGTAAGTCGGGCTTATCTTTTAGCTCCAAGGTCCCAAATCAGGTAAAGAATGATGTAGCCAATATTTTGAAAATTAAAAAACTAGCTTTAAATGACAAATATCTTGGTGTACCTCTTCTCTGCAGCAAAACAAAATGGAATCCTTCTATAGTTTTAGTTGATAACAACTATAGTAGACTTGCAAATTGGAAAGCTCACTTTCTGAACCAGCCTGAGAGAACTATTATGATTCAGTCTGTTTTAGGTACATTAGCTACTCATCAGATGGATTTATTCCAGATGCCTAAAAAGCTGACTGATAAACTAGAAATTATCCATATGAGGTTCTGGTGGAACAAGAAAGAAGGGAAAAAAGGTATGTTCTTTAAAAAATAGAAAGAAATTGCTCTAGCTAAGGAATTAGGGGGACTAGGAATCAAACAATCTGCCATAATGAACCAAGCCCTCTTAGCTAAGTTAGCTTGGAAAATGTTACATTCCCCAGATGCTTTGTGGGTCAAGCTCATGGAAAGCAAATATTTTTTTGGGAGTAATCCCTTAACTGATATTGTTAATACCTCAGGCTCATGGATCTGGAAAGGTATGCAACAAGGTTTAGAGATCATTTGGAAGCATGTGTGCTGGGAAATAGGAGATGGTTCTAGGATTAAAATCTGGAAAGATGTTTGGATTCCAGATGCTGATAAACCAGTTGATAACACCTTTGCCTCTGCACACTATGAAACAGTTAATCAACTGTTTGATCAGGATACTAAGCAATGAGATATGAACATTATTACCGCCTTATTTGATCCTAATAAAGTAGAAAAAATTACTAGAATTAGAATCCCTTTTAATGGACAGGATAGACTAAGATGGAACCACACTCATGATGGTAATTTTACTGTCAAGTCAGTTTATAAAACTATTCAAAACTCTACAGTTACTGTTACTCATAGTACCTGGAATTGGAAAGGTTTCTGGAAGAAGGATCTCTCACCAAGAATCCTAACTTTCTTGTGGAAGTGCATACAAAATTGTCTTTATAGTAGAGACGAGATAAGTAAGTATATTTCCACTTGTCCTGAAATTTGTCCTTTTTGTACTTCTGATAAGGAAACTTTCCAACATGTATTTTGTGAATGCAATGTCACAAAAGAAATCTGGAGAGCAACTGACTTAACTCTTGCTGCTTACATGGAGAATATTATGCCACATGATTGGTTGGTTAATAATTTCCTATCTGCTACCAACAGTTCTTTTAGTCAAGTTGCTAATGTTGATAAAATTGCTACTTCTTTGTGGATTATTTGTAAGGTAAGATGCTCCTTAGTATTTGATAATATACAGGTTAATGTCCAAGAAACAACAAGGAGGACTAATAGGGAGTTTAATGAATGGCTAATACACAGACCCATTCAACACTCAAGAAGCCAGAATACTGATGCAGAATTACTATCCTGGAAATCTCCTGACCAAGGAGTTTTTAAGATCAATTTTGATCCTGCATTTTATAAAGAAACATGAAATACTGGATTGGGATTAATTTGGCGTGGTTTTGCAGGTAGCTGCCATGGAGTTAGATGTATCCCCACAGCAGCAGTAGATGCTGAACAAGCCGAAGCACCGGCATTACTGAAAGAAATCAAGTGGGCGAAAGAAGTAGGGCTAAAAGAAGTCCAATTTGAAGGTGATTGTAACAATGTAGTGCTAGCTGAGCTGTCAATAGAACCAGAGGAGCAGTTCACTGGATCTATAATAATATCATAGAAGACTGCATTTATTTACTTAGGCAATTTGAATTTTTGTCATGTTCTTATGTTAAAAGAACAGTCAATAATACAACACATGTAGCTGCAAAACTATCTCTAGAGTTCTCTGTCAAAACAGATTGGAATAACTCATATCCTACTGGAATTGAGAACTGTATTCAAGCAGATAAATCTTCTATTTAATCATCAATACAACCCATTTTCGTATTAAAAAAAAGGTTCTGATCTTTTGTTATCTTGGAAATTTGGAAATAAAATCTTTTCTTTCTTATGGAAAAATCTTAGAGAAAAATCAGTCATGACGAAGATTGAGTTAGAGTTTGATATGAATTTGGTTTTGACTTGGATTAGAAATCAGTTAGAGAATCATCAAAAGAGATGTATCTTCAAAATCCCATTAGCAAAGAGAAAATGAATTCTGTAAATCTGTACCACTCGTGGAAGAACGGATATGCCAGTTATAAAAGTAGAAAAAGGGATGAGATCTCTATAACTTTCTCTTCTTTACACGAGTTTTGGAATTTTAATTTAGGGTTTTCTAATCAACTTTTCTTGCATGTATAAATTGAAAGCATAAGCGGCTAAATTAGCGGTTTCTGTAATCAAATTTGGAAATCGATATTAGATTGCATTTCGGTGGTTTCCGGTGTCAATCATAAGAGAAGAATAGTGAAGCTGCTGAGAAGGAAGTTGATGGTGGAGAGTGGATGATTGTCAAACATTCAATGGGATTCAAGTTTCATATATCTTGCGAAAACGTACCCAAAAGCATGACCCGTAGCTCATATATCCAGCCGCCAACTCTTGCATTCGACTCATACCCCCTTCATGATTCACTGAAATATTATAATCCACACTCTTATTTCTGAAATCCGGCATCTCGGGCTAGGCTCACTGGCTCACCATTCTCACTTCATTCTCGCACCATTTCTGCAGTTTCAAAAATTCCATAATACTAAGCACCTGCAGCTTCACTTCCCTACCCGCTTCAGTTCATCTCCAGGCTTCATTTGCAGCTCATTGCAACACTGCACCTTTATAATCAACAGTCACTCATTCGCAGCAACACTTCCATTCCTTGTAGCCATTCACTGGTTCACTGCTGCCACCCCTACTTCAACCTCCAGCAAACCTGCTCACTCCTTAACTCCCTAGCCATCTGTAACAATCAGTGCTAGCTTCAGTTCAGCATCA
The DNA here is from genome assembly GCF_003573695.1 of Papaver somniferum. Classification (NCBI taxonomy): domain Eukaryota; kingdom Viridiplantae; phylum Streptophyta; class Magnoliopsida; order Ranunculales; family Papaveraceae; genus Papaver; species Papaver somniferum. The sequence continues at coordinate 3,311,000 of NW_020622492.1, forward strand.
GTTACACAATTTGCAAACCATCCATTCCCTGTAAACTTCCAACCCTGCGCTTAATTTACAATACACAACTGCATTACTTGCACAAGGACTTAAACCAACACCCATCTCACAGCAAACTCCATTTTTAACTTCAGTCACTTCACAATCAATCACCATTGCTTCTCTTTCCCTGCATTGCACTTGCTCTCAACTGCATACAGCTCAGTTTTCCTTATTTGCAGTCGCAGCTGCAACTCGTCCAGCTTCCAGTCACCAACAACAACAATCTTCTCGATTCCACTGCATCGATTCTGTCTCAGCTCCAATTTCTCATCACCTGCAAAAATGCATTCCAACACACATACAAGCCAACCATCTAGATCATCAGTAACTGGTTCATCCATACATTCCTCATCCATTTCCAGAACCAACCTCAGTCACTTGCATTCATACACATCTTATTTACTCATTCCCTGCAAGACCCTCTTCTACTCAGCACCAACAGTATCACTGCATTCCTGCGACTTTCATTAGTACTTCATAACCTGCAGCAAGCTATACTTCCTGCAATTCCATCTCTCTTCTTTTAATCTTGGCTGAGACACCAATTTCGATGCAAACCCGAACTCTTGTTCAATCGAATCTAACCTGACCATATCCTTCTCATTGCAGCATCAGTAACATCTCTATCTGCATCTTAGCACCACCAGTACCCTTGAACATCTTCATTCTTAACTTCAATCTGGTATTCCATTACCATAGATATCAACGACATCCTCTTCCATTTTTAATTCGAATCTATATCTTCATAACCACCATCAAATTCCTTCATTTCAAACACCCACTGCAACATCACCACAAACCCATCTTCTCAACAGCCTCAGATCCAAACCCCATCTTCTTAAATTTCTTCTCTCGCCCTCAAATCACCAACAAACCCTAAATTCCAGTGTTCTTCTTCTCAGATCGACATCAATCGTCTCCTTCTTTAGTGATTCCCTGGTCTGGATTTCTTCAATCATCCGAATTCACAGTTCTTCTCAGCTTTCTCTCGGCTTTGCAGCAGCAGCCATTTTTTCTCACTTCTCTGAGTTTGAGAGGAGAATGATTCAGAACCCTGAAACCTAGGGCTAGGTAAGAACCGGAATTGTTATAGACACCATGAAGATTAATAGAGGCCACCAGAATGGCAGCCCTTATTTCCGCAACATAAACAAGGTTGTACCTTAACGCTTGCATGACTGCAGATAATGTTCGCTTGTGAAATGACTCTGCCCTTTTTGCTCTAAATGGTTGATTTCTTCTTCTTTTGCTCCAAATGACTCCATTGCGCCTGGTAACTCAAAACTAAACATAAGAGATGCAATTAACAAGGATAATAGCAAAGAAAGCATAAATACTAGATATAGGTGTTTTAGACACCTATCACCGCGCCCCAATTCTTTTGCAATCCTCACCGTATTTACTAGGGCTTCTTGGTGAGGATGGACTTTCAACACAATTAGATTGTGTTGAGGTGAACAAAATCTTGCTCACCACAGGTATTCTAAACAAAATCATGCACAGACTCTAGGAATTTAAAAACTTCCTCGAAAGTTTGAATAACTGTTCCATACCTTTTAAAGATGTTATCCCTTATGGAACTCTTGTCTGGGATATCCTTCTTAATAGTAGTTGTTGCTTTATTGATCTTCTTTGGTACCCATTTCTAAGTAGCTTTTGGTGCAACATATTTCTTTTTCTCCCCAATATAATTATGAAATTTCTTGGAGGGAATACTAGAAGAACTGAAATTATGAGACTCAGTTTTTCTCCAGTTTGGAACATCAGATCTTGTCATCTTAACAGAATCATATCTGGTTTTATCTCGTTTAAGATATCTGCAATTCCTATGCAAATGACCTGGCTTTCCACAATAAAAACAATGTTTAGTAGAATGGAAAAAGCTATGTTTAGAGTTACCTGAATGTGTATGTGCTTGCTTTGGAGCTTGACAGAATTTCCTCTTTTTGTCATCGGAAGTTGGTAGAGATACTTCACTTTTCTCAACCGTGGAAGGTTTTAGTTCAGAAGAATCTTTAGCTTTGACAAATTTTACCTATTTGAAAATACCATGAGCTTCTATTCCTTCATAGCCCAATCCTCGTGTATCACGATGAATTCTACATGCTCCCAATATCGAGGTTAATTTTTCTGAGCTGCTATTTCTAGACAAACTCTCTTTTAAGCTCGAGTTTTCTTCTTCCATCCTTTTGACCTTTTCGAGTGCAATAACTAGATCATTCTTGGATGATTCATATTGAACATTGAGGTCTTCTCGCTTCGAATCAAATAACAAGTTCATCTCAATGTTCTCCAAGTTATCTAGCTTTGATTGAAGAGTAATTTCCCGATCTCGACCCTCGACAATTTCTTCTTTAAGATTTCGTATTTCGTTGAGATAATCTCTTGCACCACTAGAATCAAGTTGGTCTTGCAAGTCTTTGTTCCGACTACGAAGTCTGTCATATTTAACCGTCTCACTGAAAATGGTGCTTTCAGCTTCCGAGATTTTCTGATGACATTCTTTAAAAAGATTATTAGCAACTGGATCAACATGGAACACTTCTTCGTCAGAATCAGAATCAGTATCCGAAAGAATTTTTCCAGAAGCTAATGCAAGATCGCCTGCGTACTCTTGGGGATTATAATATTCAGGTCCATCATCAAGAGTAAGCAAAGCTGCTGCATATGCCGATTTGTCTACGGCTCTAGCTAGGACATACTGAAGAAAGATGTCTGAAACCACGAAAGTTATAACATTGTACATCATCATTAGGAGATGTTGCACCTCTTTTTCCCGTCTCCCAATAATTTTCCAAATTGTCATGGAGTAACATCCTTAGTATCTGGAGAACCAGATTTATCCTTAGAGGATTCAAAATTGTTTGCAGCTTTAAGAGAAATCACCTCTTTTCTAGATGCGTGTTCATTATCAAAGATCTTTAACTTTCCAACAAGAGTATTTCTGGAGAGCGTAGAAAGATCGTTTGCTTCTTCAATGGCATGTTTCTTAGACTCGTATCTTGATGGTAGAGACCTGACAATTTTGCACACAATAACTTTCTCCGAAATAGTTCTTCCTAACGAAAATGAGGAGTTAACTATTTGAGAAAGTCTTTGGTTAAACTCATCAAAGGTTTCATCATCAGACATGCGAAGGTTTTCCCAGTCAGAAGCTAGATTTTGAAGCCTTGCTTCTTTCTCTGCGGCATTCCCTTCGAATACGGTTTCTAAGATATCCCAAGCATCTTTAGACTTATTACACGTAGTCACGTGGTGCTGAAGATCTGGGGTAATGGCATGGATGATAGCATTTAATCCATCATAATTTTGCTTTGCAGCAAGAATTTCAAGATCATCGTAATCACCAATATCCTTTGCAACAGCTACACCGTCTACTGTAACTAATGAAGGATTATAGCCATTAATAATACGAATCCATGATTGAAAATCTAGCGCTTGAATACGCATATCAATTTTTCACCATAAATAGTTCGTGCCATCGAAGACTGGCGGTACGTGTATAGAGATAGCACTACTGTCCATAGAATCGGATTGTTACAAACACAAACTTATGAGGTCTTAGCGTGTTTTCCTGCTCTGATTCCAATTGAAAAAGCGGGGGTCTAACAACCACACCCAATAGTTCGTTTGGAAAAATGTATGGACTAACTCCAATATACTTTCAAGAGAATCAACTAGACAGTCAGACTCAATCTTAAGAAAAATATATCAAAGAGTTATATCTCGATTTCTCAATTCAATCTGCAATCAAACAAATAGGAATTTGCGATCCCGATTGAATATAAGAAATAACTCTGACGGTATCAAAAACCAATATCCAAGTATCAATCAATTTAATCAACAACCCAAAAGTCGGATTCACAATTGATTGAACTTACGTACAACCTATGATATTTCAATTCTATAAACAAATATAATGTGGAAAGGAAATAACACAGACACCAAAGATTTTGTTAACGACGAAACCGCAAAAGCAGAAAACTCCGGGACCTAGTCCAGAATAAACACACACTGATTATAAGCTGTTACACCAATTTCCTACTACCTATTCGGACTAGATGTAATACCTTCTTCAGCTGTATTCAAGCACTTATAGAACTCCTAGCGCAACACCAATTGTTTTTAGGAATTCTCCTCGTAAATCTTCTAGCAGAACCCAAGGCTCTCTTTAGAAGATACACCAAAACGATTGATACGATTCAATTTTTGTTTGCACAAAACACCGATTTGATTTCCCTTTAGATGTAAATCAAGGTTTTGGAAATCTTGTGTTTATTTTGATAAAAACAATTACTAGGTAAAAGAAATATCAAAACAAACTTGTAGATTAGGGTTTTAACTTACAATCAGTATACATACACACAAGGAGTCCGTGAACCTGATATCCGTAAGTGAACTTGGGTGATTCCAAAGATCAATTTCCAAGTTAAGAAAACCATAATAATTCTACAACAAGAACAACTAGAATAAATCTAGAGATATCTTGTCTAAAACTTCTCAAGGATTTTTACGAGATACCTTAATCGAAGTTTTCTTTCTAGCTTCCGATTTCGACTAACAAGTGTTGGTATACGATCAAAAACTGAAATCTATCAAAACCTAGGGTTTATGATCAACAACTCTTGAATGGTTTTATATCAGAAGAGAAAACCTTAGAATAGACAAGAGGTGAAAAACCTAGATTACAAGTTATATGATCAATCACGAAGATTAAATCCAACTCGGCTTTGTGATCCCCAACACAAAGACTTTTATCTCACTCTTGTTCACGAAGAACAGAAGACAAGGAAAACAACCTTATGAGCTTACACCAATTTTCCAAAGGGGATAAAAACGTGTAGCACTCATGAACCCTTTATTCATAGTGAACAAGGTAGCTTGAAATCTAAGGTAGGGTTTAGGCTATTTTCCTTTTTCAACACTCTCCTAATTATGGGAGTCTTTCCTAAGTTACAACTCTTGGAAAAATAATTAATTAGCAAATATTGTATTTATGTGAATAAATCACATTTTAACTTAGGCGGGAATTAAAAGTTATCACAAACACTTTAATATGGTAATCAAATATGTTTGGATTAATAGCCATCTTGCCTAGATAAGGAAACATCACCAACTTGAAAAAAAATTCCTTTTAGTCACGTAATTCGACCCAAGTCCGTGAACCTTTACAAACAGTCTAAGGATTGTTTCCTACTAACGAACTGTAACAATTACAGCAACACTTATAATTGTTACTTTAATAAATCACTCATAACTTCATCGTTATAACTCGGAAGTGAGTGATTCTTGGCTCGTTGGATTCGTAAGCTCATTCACTATAACATGAGAACCTTTAAAAGGATAAATTTTATTATCACAAAAGTCGTGGATCAAATAACCTCAAGTATATATACATAAATGTATATTAACCGTCATAGGAATTGTTCCATAGAGTGAGTATTGGTTTCGATAAATTAGAAAGGTAGAATTGAACAAGAATCCAAATGAAACCAATCACCACATACCTTTGTTGATGAAGTCCTTATTGATGTCTTCTTGTAATCTTCAGTCTTCATCCTTCAAGAAAATCCCTTCTTAGACCTAATATAGTCCGAAACTATCTATAGCATACTAAATCAAGAATGCATTTTGGCAACTAAAATTGAAAACTAACTTGACATAACAACGCTAGCGGGTTCAAACGAGCAATGCTATAACATTACTGCCATACAATTATTATCCACATTGTACATCTAATGTTAGAGATGGTTACTGCTGCAGTAAGCAGTAAATACTGTCTGTTGCAAGGGATGATTGCTACTTAAAATTAGTAGTTCATATCATCCAAAAAGAGATAGTTGTTGTTGTGGTAGGCATTCATACTATATAAACCGAAAATGATGAAATACGGTCGTGCTTGATCCCTTCGAGCAACGGAGAGGGTACATAGGCATCCGCTATGCGGTTCAACACAACTCTAGAAGGTTGTTCATATCATCTGGAAGTCTTGGTTACTGCTTTACAGTTTTATACTGATAGCAAGGGAATGATACCCTAAAACTATGTTCTAATTTTCCTGCAAGTATACAGGGCTGTTATAGCTAGTAAATAAGCAGGGTAAGTCCTCAGGGACAAGGAGGGAACTAATATTGTTTTTCTAATATTTTCCTAACTAATTTCTAACCTACAGTGACAATGACTAAGGAATTTGGGATATGGGAGGGACTTCTAGGCTTTGAATCCACCTCTAGCCCTATACTAAGCATTCAACTGAGTATGATACTCTTGTCCTTGTAACAGATAAGGAAGAAGTGTCAAGTCCATCACTTACCTAAGGTGTTTCACCAATGGATAGTTCAATCGCAACTAAAGTATTAACCCGGAGCACTAATTGTCTAATCAAGCACAACTAGTCAAAGGATTAACAATAATCTATCAAACATGAGTTGCAGTTCAATCAACACAATGTTATCCTAACTACAATGGATGCTTGATATACATTGTGAGAGCAGAGTATTGATGCACTGAGATTAAATCTATCATACAACATGTTAAGCATTCAAGAATCACACAAACAGCATAAATAACATAGTACAAAGCTATGGTTTCATCTCAACCTTAGCTTAGTGAACTAAAACATGATCAAATTATACTACTGGATGAAACAGATGAAATAGTAAAATTACAGAACACTAAGAGCTTGGTGCTCCGGCTAGCCCGGGCATACCCACACATACACAATACCATCTTCTATTTATAGTTTTACATGAAATCCTTAATTTCTGAACCCTAATTTTGAAAGAACCCGAATTTTGAAAATCGAGAATTCACTCACTGATTCTCTGAATTTGTCTCCTCTGCTCTCTTGATCGTCCTTCCTTTCCTATTCTGCTATGAACCCATGCTTTCTTGGTCTTATCTGCGCTCCTAGTTAACCCTAGCTTCTCACTGCCTAATTCATAGCATCCAGGAATGATGCTAGGAATGAGAGAGAGGGAAACTAGGGAGATGGGTTTTTGTCGGGTGGTTGTGGTGGTGGAACTCGAGGGGTGGGAGATGGTGGAGCAGACGCTGGTGGTTTCGGGGAGAGGGATTTGCAGGCTCTGCAATTTTTGGGAAGAAGGGGAAAAGATCTCGAGAGAAGAATGGGTTAGGGGCTGTTTGTTTTGGGGTATAGGTATTCTAGGTTATGGTGTTGAGCGGGCTCATCAAATTTTGATGTCAGCGAAGGGAAGATGTTGGATGAAAAGATGAGAGAATGATCCAACGGCGCGATGAAAGTGGATGTGGAGCGACCGTTGGATACGGAATACATCAAAACTGACGGTCCAAGATGGAGATAGGTGCTATAGTGTTAGACAGGAACATCAAAGCTCGATGTACTCTGATGAAGCGACCGTTAGATGATGGAATGGATCCAATCTGACGGCTAAGGAGAGAAGCGGGTTTGGGTTTGGATTTTGGGTTTAGGATATGGGTTTGGGTTTAGGAAATGGATTTGGGCTTAGGTAATCTTGAGCCCACTTCTTCTTTAAGAACAATTTCTTCCTTGTTAAGCCCATTTTCATCCTTGAGTCTTCCATACCGCATTCTTCACTTCTTTTCCGCTAGAGTTTCCTTCGGCTTTTTCCCGTGTCTTTGCTCTTTTCGCTCCGTGAGTTAACCAGGCTTTATTTAGTACCTAAAAATGCAAAATTAATTTAGAAAAGTATTTATTCTTGAAAACAACGAAAACACAGAATATGGGATAAAATGGAGCGTTAGTGCACAAATGATGAGTTAAATGCCAATAAAAAGGTGCAAATATATACAATATTTGGCACTCATCAAATACCCTCAAACCTGAATTTTACTTGTCCTCAAGTAAAACAAAACTAAGAAAATCCTACCTATACCACTGTCGCTGGTCTCTCGATTACATTTAGCGAATGCAATAAGCCTTTTAAACCACTAAGTGTCCCTAGTGGACGAGTTGAAGTCTCGTGAAGGTTTGCTTAGAACGTACCTACAAAGTTCTAGGACAAAATATAAGCTCAAATTCCATGAAATGTGACATGTGCAAGACAGTAGAAGCTCATAACAAAATGGAGATGTCAATCTAGCTATCAAAGGCACAATCCTAGCACTGATAACAAATAAAGACATGTGATAAGAGTGTAAAGTGTATCTACACATGTGTAAAGAAAGATCGGATGTTATGACTACTAATCACCAAGAGATAGTTTCTCAGGCTAAGAACCGAGGTCGAAATCTAGATAGCTGTCCGGAATTTACGAGAATTGTGAATGAGTTGGAGGTATTTCACAATTACTCGCGTTGTACATCAATGGCACACACCCTTCCTTGCTTATAACACAAAAACACAAAAGATGACTCTTTACATGACTCTTATTTACATTGACTACTCTCTTTTATTTTTGGAACAAGAGAGGATGGAATTGATAAATGCTTGATTTTTTTTTTTGAAAAAAATATTTACAACATGGTTACTCTTTTGATACATAAGCAAAAAGAAACAAAAAATTACATGACAGTTTGCAAGAGGTACCCTTTTTGATGCACCCAGTTAAATTCGATGGTTGTCTTTCTTAATGTAACCTCCATCTTATATCCCAACCAACCAATGAACAAGCTAGTCAAGTTTCGTTCAGTATTCTAAAGTGATTGGCAATCGTGACTTCCGATAGAACACCTCAAGGATGAGGCTATACATGTATTGGTAGATCGTGCGCGTGCAAGTTTCTTATCACTATGTGAATTGTGCTAGAATCAGGGTGCCTAAATATCTAAACTAAGAATCCTTATGTTTACATACATGCACAAGAGTCAACATTTCAAGGTAAATGAGCTCCATTTTATGTTTTTTTCAATTTTTTAATTTTTTATTTTGATTTTTTAATTTTTTTTTTCAAAAAGAAAGAGTTTTGTTTTCAATTATAGCATGTTATCAAAGTATCTACTTTTCACCCCCAAACCTAAACTAAACATTGTCCTCAATGTTTCAAAAGATAAACATGATTATAACACATACCATGAGAACGATGCTAAGTGTAGAAAAAGGAAAGAGATTACTGGATATTGGCGAAAGCAAGTTTTGAACTCCATTATTCAAGGCAAAACCCAACAGTAACTCAACTGAATTCACATTGGGTTAGCACAATATATACAAGAAACATATGATTCCACTAAACATTACCTACCAGATTATATACAAACAATTCACTATATACATACAGTCTAAAGAGTTGAGGATCAACCCAAAAGACAAAGTGTTGAAACATAGACAGTTTCAAAACACTAAAATTAGACTGAAATGAGAGTGAGAGTGAAAAACCAAATGAATCACCCCTAAACCTGGATTTTACACTATATATACTATTGGATACAAGATCTTGCAGTTTTGGGGGTTCATCATGCACAAGGTCTAACTCGAAATGGACTTTGCTAGGGCCGGGCAAACATGCATATTCCAACCGTGGCTCCTTAAAGGTATTGTATTTAGATGCAAAATATTCCAAGAGGACTTGGGAGGCACACAGTTCCAGGCCTAGATTAGGTATTCTCATAAAAGTTGGTTTTACAATATTGTTACAAACCAAATCTAGGTTGGGTGGAAGGCTATCAGATTGTGACTTAAGTAGGAAGGTGACATCTAAGTTTCTCACATGCATGAGATCAAGAGTACCAATATTATCAGTCACATCAGCATTTTCTAAGTCATAATCAAGTTGTGTAGCATGCTTATCATCACAAAACAATTGCACAAGTACAAATTCAGAATCATGGTTATCCGAAATATCCAAATCAACATCAAAAGAAGCAATATATTGTGGCTTAAGTATGGAATCATACACATCAACTATATTTTCATGCATAGGATCATTAGTGTCAACAGAAGATTCAACATTACCTAAGTCATGCTCTTCACAGGATAACTGCACAATATCTAAATCAGTAGCCTCATCACATGTATATGGAATACTAGAAGAAACATCATTCATGAAGGTCGGGGTAGAAAAGCCTAATATATTTGAACCCAAAGGTTCCATAACATTTTCAGCATAGACATGTTCTTCTAACATAACATCATCATCATCATCATCATCATCATCACAAATACATGAAAATCCTACTTTGTCAAAACCATTAGTGTTTTTCGTCCATACATCTGCCTCTAAAATAGGTGAATATGGATTGACATTTTCAGCAATAGGGTATGAAACACTATATCCAGAATTAAGCTCATTGGGAAAATCAACATCTGACTCATGGTGATTACCCATATCATGTGGCATGGTCTTAGTTTCCCTATAGGTTTCCCACTGATGGGTTTTCTCTGCAACTTCATCTAGAAATGACCATGCATCGTCCACAATTTTATCAATGAACTCACCATTACACATAGATTCAACCAAGGCTCGAGACTTAAAGTCTAGTCCCTCATAAAGAATGGCGACCAGTCTCCACTTCTCAAGGCCATGGTGAGGACACTCAAACAACAAATCATTAAACCGTTCAAAATAATGAAAAAGTGTCTCTCCATCTAACTGGACAAAACAATTAATACTTTGACGAATAAAGATGGTCCTATGATGGGGAAAGAACTTTTTGACAAATTGATTTGTGAGTTGGTCCCAAGTGGTGATTGACTGCGGTCTCAGACTGTAAAACCATGTTTTAGCCCTTACCTTTAAAGAAAATGTAAACAAACGCAATTTCAAAGAGTCTTCAGACATATAGTCAGGTTGTATAGCCCGGAAAATTTGTTCAAACTCTCTTACATGATTATAGGGATTCTCATAATCGAACCCTCGAAATATAGGAAGTATTTGTATCATGCTTGCGTTTAGTTCAAATGGGCCATCAGTCTGGGGTAAGACGATACATGATAACTGACTTATTCTTTTAGAGTACATGTATTCATGGAGACTACGGGGTTTATTCACATACTCGCCCATTGTTTTCAGAAAAATTTGGTTTTGATGGGTTTTGAAAATTTTTGGATTTGTTGGGTTTTGAAAAGAAAATTTGGTTTGAATGTGGGAGAAAATTTTTGGTTATTGGGAGCAAATTTGGTTTTAAAATTGGGAGCAAGCCCACATTGGTGGAGCAAAAATTTGGTTTTGAGTTGGGAGAAAAATTTGGTTTTGTTGTTAGGAGCAAGCCCACATTGGTGGGAGAATGCAATTTGGTTTTTAGTTGGGTTTTGACTTTTGAAGTTGTGTTAAAAACTTTGATGGCTCACTGTTGGGTTGGAAGTGGGTTTCAAAAAGTTTTGTTCCAATGGGTTTTGAAACTTTTGGTTTCAAATTTGAAAGTGAAGCCCACAGTTTTTGTTTGGAGACTTTGGTTTTGAGGCCCAGTTGGGCTTTTAAAAACTATTCAAAAGTTCAATTTTCAATTTAAAACAAGCCCACAGGTAATTAAAATTACAAACCCAACAGAAAATGGAAGCCCACAATTTGAGTTCTCTTAATGAGTTTAGGCTTACCTTCTGGGAGGGAAGCCCAGTTGGGCTTTGGTCCCTTTGTGTTTGTTGCAAAAGCCCAGTTGGGCTTGGTTCAAATTTTGTGCAACTTCACAAGCATCTCCAGTTGGTTCACAGCTTCTACTCCAACAGCACCAGCCCAGCAGATCAGCAAGGCAGGGTCAGGCTTCAGCAACAGGCCCAGCAGGGTATTTGGACTACCACACCCAGTAAATTGGGTTAGATTTGGCTGATTTATGCCTCAGCTCACAACTACTGTTCCTTTCCCTTCCAACTTTGGCAGCAGCACCACAGGTTCAGGCTTCACAGCAGCACAGTAAGAGAAGCACAACAGCAACAGAAGATGTTGCTCCACAGTAGGTACCTGCTGGCTCAGAAGAGAAGATCAGTCTCTTTGAAGCAAATGGGTGGAGCAAAGAAGTAATGAGGAAAAACAACAAACAATAAGTGATGCAAGATGCAGGAATGCACTATGCAAGAATGCTAAGCTAGGCAGTAGCAGGAAAGCAATGCAGTATGCAATATGACAGATAATGAAGTTATGCTAAAATGCAAGAATGCAAAGAGAAAGAGTAATATGAAACAACAAACTAGCAAAGATGACAGCAAACTAGCAAGATGCAGAAAATGAGAGAAACAACACATCGCCGCTACCGATTCCCCGGCAGCGGCGCCAAAAACTTGATAGCAAGGGAATGATACCCTAAAACTATGTTCTAATTTTCCTGCAAGTATACAGGGCTGTTATAGCTAGTAAATAAGCAGGGTAAGTCCTCAGGGACAAGGAGGGAACTAATATTGTTTTTCTAATATTTTCCTAACTAATTTCTAACCTACAGTGACAATGACTAAGGAATTTGGGATATGGGAGGGACTTCTAGGCTTTGAATCCACCTCTAGCCCTATACTAAGCATTCAACTGAGTATGATACTCTTGTCCTTGTAACAGATAAGGAAGAAGTGTCAAGTCCATCACTTACCTAAGGTGTTTCACCAATGGATAGTTCAATCGCAACTAAAGTATTAACCCGGAGCACTAATTGTCTAATCAAGCACAACTAGTCAAAGGATTAACAATAATCTATCAAACATGAGTTGCAGTTCAATCAACACAATGTTATCCTAACTACAATGGATGCTTGACATACATTGTGAGAGCAGAGTATTGATGCACTGAGATTAAATCTATCATACAACATTTTAAGCATTCAAGAATCACACAAACAACATAAATAACATAGTACAAAGCTATGGTTTCATCTCAACCTTAGCTTAGTGAACTAAAACATGATCAAATTATACTACTGGATGAAACAGATGAAATAGTAAAATTACAGAACACTAAGAGCTTGGTGCTCCGGCTAGCCCGGGCATACCCACACACACAATACCATCTTATATTTATAGTTTTACATGAAATCCCTAATTTCTAAACTCTAATTTTGAAAGAACCCGAATTTTGAAAATCGAGAATTCACTCACTGATTCTCTGAATTTGTCTCATATGCTCTCTTGCTTGTCCTTCATTTCCTCTTATGCTACGAACCCATGCCTTCTTGGTCTTCTCTGCGCTCCTAGTTAACCCTAGCTTCTAACTGCCTAATTCATAGCATCCAGGAATGATGCTAGGAATGAGAGAGAGGGAAACTAGGGAGATGGGTTTTTGTCGGGTGGTTGTGGTGGTGAAACTAGAGGGATGGGAGATGGTGGAGAAGACGCTGGTGGTGTCGGGGAGAGGGATTTGCAGGCTCTGCAATTTTTGGGAAGAAGGGGAAGAAGATCTCGAGAGAAGAATGGGTTAGGGGATGTTTGTTTTGGGGTATAGGTATTCTAGGTTATGGATTTGAGCGGGCTCATCAAATATTGATGTCAGCGAAGGGAAGATGTTGGATGAAAAGATGAGAGAATGATCCAACGACGCGATGGAAGTGGATGTGGAGCGACCGTTGGATATGGAGTACATCAAAACTGAAGGTCCAAGATGGAGTTAGGTGATATAGTGTTAGATAGGAACATCAAAGCTCGATGTACTCTGATGAAGCGACCGTTAGATGATGGAATGGATCCAATCTGACGGCTAAGGAGAGAAGCGGGTTTGGGTTTGGATTTTGGGTTTAGGATATGGGTTTGGGTTTTGGAATTGGATTTGGGCTTAGGTAATCTTGAGCCCACTTCTTCTTTAAGAACAATTTCTTCCTTGTTAAGCCCATTTTCATCCTTGAGTCTTCCATACCGCATTCTTCACTTCTTTTCCGCTAGAGTTTCCTTCGGCTTTTTCCCGTGTCTTTGCTCTTTTCGCTCCGTGAGTTAACCAGGCTTTATTTAGTACCTAAAAATGCAAAATTAATTGAGAAAAGTATTTATTCTTGAAAACAACGAAAACACAGAATATGGGATAAAATGGAGCGTTAGTGCACAAATGATGAGTTAAATGCCAATAAAAAGGTGCAAATATATATAATATTTGGCACTCATCATATACCATTGTTGATGGTGGTTTTTAGGTTAGATTAAAATCGTAAAACCTTGCATCTGATGTGACGTCACTCTGTAAGGAAACAAAGCCGTGAGTGCTAACTTCTCCGCTGGCATATCTATTGAGCCGTTCAGTATATCTACATGAAATTTATCCATACTGGCGAAACCTTCTATGCTATGTTCCCCGGATGAACCTTTAATGTTGATATGGCATGACGATTTGTGTTCACTCGCAGCAGAGTAGCACGAATTTCCAAATATCAAGGATAAGGTATTTGCATAAGGTATTAATTCATAAAAGCATGCTGCTCTCTGGCAATGAACTTAAAAGAACTCTGTGTGAACACATAGAATTCAACCAACTGCCCTGACTAACTTGCAGAAGTTATGGTTTCGCGCCTCGCGCAGTATGCCATACCTTTCTTGACGAAAGTAAGCCTAGGAAAACTAGGAAATTAATCCGCGATGGATTAGTAGGTGTAAAACCATACCCAGAATCAGAAAAAAAGGGAGCCGCAGCAACAAAGGGAGGCGTGGCCATGCCTTAGGCCAGCTAGCGCCACTTTCCATTGGCCACTCCTCATCCTAAACCGACCCTATTTCCCTCGACCAATCAAATCCCTTTAAACTCGCCACACGCACATAAGTTATGGCTGGGCCCATACTTGCCGGCCCACTTCCCATCGACCAATCAGGTCGCTCTAAAGCCGCCACACTCTCTCCAGAAGTGTATCCACGACCATGCTTGGCTGGCCCTCTTTTAATCGACCAATCAGGTCGCTCTAAAGCCGCCACACTCTTGCCAGAAGTGTAGCCACGCCCATGCTTGGCCGACCTTCTTTTAATCGACCAATCAGGTCGCTCTAAAGCCGCCACACTCTCACCAGAAGTATAGCCGCGCTTTATGTTTGGAAAACCCCCTTTTCTTGGCCAATCAAACCGCTCTAAACTTGCCACCATACATTAAAGGCCAAACGCACCCTTCCGCGCCACCATACTAACTGGCAAGCCAAATTCGCCCTGCCACAACAACATATTTGATCGGCATGCCAACATGCCACTTTGTCGCGGTAACATGCCAACATGCCACTCTGCCGTGGTAACATGCCAACATGCCACTTCGTTGTATGCCACTTTATGGAAACCTGCCATAAATAGTGCCCTATGTGCTAACCTACCTCCTGTTCGTGGCCAACGCCATGAAAAGCTTAAATTAGGGTTTTCTGGTCCGAAACACGACTCTGCATTAACCAAAACCCTAATTTCCGGTCGTGACACAAAATATGCAACTTCGGCCCCGCAACACTCCATGTGCCGTGCGGGACCCAGGAAGCCCTAGGGTTGGCGCCATATCATGGCCACCCACAACAATCCCTACTCATGTGGTCGTTTCCATACTATGGCCTTGCCATAACTCCTTTGACATAGCTATGGCGCCATTTGCACAAAAGTGACGCCATGCCGCGGCCGCATGCCACACGCACTAATTAGGGTTTCAACATGCCAAGCCCTAATTTGAGTAAAGTTGCTACGCCAAACCCTATCCTTGGCCATGCCGCGAAGCTCTAACTTTGGCCACGGAGCCAAATTTTAGATTTGGCCATGCTACAACGCCACAGGCGTGGCCATGCCACTAGCATGCCGCTATGAAATGAATACGTCACTGGCATGCCGCTATGCCATGGCTACGCCACTGGCTTGCCACTAGCTTTCCGCTATACCATGGCTCCACCAGGCGTCACTTTGCCAATGGCGCCACTTTGTTATACAACAAGATGTGGACATAATCAATGGCCATCCTTCTTCATGAGATGCAATCCCATCCATCGAAGTTTTCCACCGAACTGAAAAACCTGTGGCAAGTTATAGGCGACCAGCCAAAACGAGACTAATAGCATTACATGTTATTTTCCTACGGTAAGTCCCTTGACTTTGACTTTCCACATGTGGCGAAGTACTACATGTTTTCCACGAAAACACCCGAGACATCAAACATGTCACAAACTGGGGGATGCTCATCATGGTATTGGTCTGGCGGTTTACAGCGTGCGGCGTGCAATGCGCCCGTTACAAGAAAGTGTCATGAAGCGGGACAATTAGTGGTGGTGAAAAGTAACGGTGTAAACGAATTCATTTCCTTCATCATGGAAGCATAATGTCTGACGGTTACACGAATTCACTTCCTTCATCATGGAAGCATAACATCTGACGGTTACACGTTACTCTTTTCTTCCACCACTCAATCGTTTCCACTTCCTACGAGACCAGGGGATGTTTCAATATGACTTGTATAAATAGGCTTCACCTATTTTCACCAAACAACAAGTTTTGGTCGACAACAACACATTATCTTGAAATCACCTGGTAGTTTTCCATTCTGTTAGCCAGTTCTACTTTCAGATACAAGTCATAAACAACCACACCTTCAGAATCAACGATTCTGGTCTCAACATTCTCTTCGCTTCCCTCCCTATTACCAACCCTTCTCCTTCACTTTGTGACCGAAGAAAGCCTGGAACGGCCATGTCTTGGTTTAGGCCAGGATTATACAGATTGATCTCTCGAATCAAAAGTACTCCTGTGCAGTACATTTTTTTGGGTTTAAATTTGTTTCTCATCCACACACCCAAAATTACCAAATCAGCAGAAATAGTTTTCACCCACAAATAATTGGCGACCACAGTGGGAGATTAAATCTCTCGGTTGAAAATTCAATTCCCAATTTCATTTTCATCCCAATTGGTCTTAATCCAAATTCAAAACCGTTTTCAATTTCCTAAATTTCTCAAGATGGTTGATCTTAGGAATGCTTCAAAAACCCTCAATCCCAATTTTACTTCTCCTAGCACCGAAAACACTCCACATGTTATCCCTGAATCTGTTTTTTGATTCAAAACCATTGTTGAGGCTATGGGGTCTCGATATTTAACAACTATTCATGACTTGATGAAAATCCTGAATGATATTGTCGAGAATCAAGCTACTATTGTCAAGACGCAGAACTGAGTATTACGCTTTTGAAAGCGCTCACGGATCAACTGTCAAAGGAACCAACGCGTATTCATTCTGTAGGAAACGCTATCATCCATTCATTTTGGATCAATGCTGATGGTGGTAGTCCTTTTTCCAAGACTCATATTCCTACTCCTAGTGAGGAGGATGAAGCCTATGGTCATGCTGAATGGAAAGGTATCCACCAAGCTAACTTGTCTACTCATGAAGATCAAAAGATGTCTCCTCAAGATCAGAAAGAAGACTCGTGGGATTTATCACGTTCTCATCAGAGTCCTCGCAATGAAGAGGTGATTTCATTATGTGCATTCTTCATGGAAAATATCAATTCCCATATTGCATCAGAAGTTGCTAAGAGATCCGCTGCTTCTTTATTCAATCGATCCGAACCGTTCCAGAATAAAGAAGCTCGTAAAGACGTTCAGGAAAGCAGGCGTATTTCTAATAAAATATCCAGCCTCCATTCAATCGCTAATGAAGGAAGAAAGAGAAAAACTCCAGCAGCGGAACAACAACCCAAATGTGTGGCACCAGCGCACCAGATGGCTTCATCCTAGAAGGTCGCAACTAAGGTTTCTGTGCAACAACAAGACACTGGATATGTTGCTCCAAACTTCCCGTTCCCGATCGAGAAAGTAATCGAACTCCTTGAAGTATGGATTCAAGACGATGCCATCAAACTACTTTTAGGCACCTACGAACTGAAGAACAAATGACAAATCCTAAGTATTTCCATTACCACATGTTCATCAATCATCCTACCAGTAAATGCAATGCTCTGAAGCGCATCGTCCAAAAAAAGATAGATTCAGGGGAATTGCGCCTGGGGACTGGAGATCCTCCGTCTTTTTACGGATCGACATATAGATGTTACACAGACAATAAAGGATGACTGGGGAATTCTCGCGGCCATAATTGCGTCACACAATAAGCTTGGATTTGCAACCTGAAAATTCAGTTTTGTGGAGAGACCCCTAATAGAATAGAGTATGTGGCCGTATCATACGAGAGCAAAAAAGGAATGACCAACACTATGGCGTTACATCCTCTACCGCCGACACCACCAACACCAGAAGCATTCCCTCTGACGTGACGCCTCTTATTACCAGAGCCGCCGCTACTCCTAATATTTTTTCGAGCATGACGCCTCCAATCATTACCAGGGCTGCCACCACTTATTCGTAAGGACGCGTGGCTGGAGGAGACAGAGGAAATCAATCTTTCCCATTACCATTATCGATTTGAGGGAGAGACAGGAAGTTCTTGCCAAGACTCAGACGGACATGACCACAACTCAGAAGTATCCGCCTCAACATTCTCTCCAGAAGCCGCTCCGCTTCAAGGTTTCGCTCCAGAAGCCGCTTCAACGTTCTCTCCAGAAGTCACCACTCTTCCCTGTCAAGGATCATGATCACAACCAGCCAAGGTTCGCAGTTGTGGCTACTTTTTGATCCATCTCTCCAAAGCTCGTGGTCGTGGACAGTTTACTCGCTTACGCGTCCAGCCAATCCCTTTGCTTCCATGGACGCCCATGAAATTCCTGCCAACCTATTTTGTTTCCACGACAATATAGTCTATTCGGATCACATCTACTGCCAAGAACTGTTGTTGCTCGTTTTTTGATACCATCCAGAGGTTTACCGTAACAACAACCACTATAAAGCTTAGGAGACACGGTCAACCCAAAATCCATAGCCACGACGAGGTTATCTACTCTTCAAATATGTAGCGTAAGGATATCATCACCTATCTGCCCAGAAGGCGTGTGCAACACTTTACGAGGCCTACGACGGATCCCAAGCCTACTCAGAGGAAACAACTTCAGTAACCGAAGAGAGGTGCGACTGGGGACTGCTCATCATGGTCCACCCCCGATGACAATCAAGCATTCATGAGATAACTCCAGAGACGCGGCTGAAACATTTTTCTTGAAGAGATGGAGGGAGCTACGTTTAGCGACATAACTCTCTCACTGCTACCTCTTCGTTACCCAGAATTTTTCGTCCATGAGATGATTCCAAGAATCCCAGTATCACATCCATAAGAGTACAATAATCTTGTATCAAATCCCATAAGCGTGGATTCAATGCGATGCAATTAAAGTAGGCTACAGTTGGGGACTGAAGCCTCCTTCAGGGTTAGAGGTTTGAACGCAGTCACCACCTTACCAGTGAATGCAGTATAAGTACATCTTCCACGAGAAAATAGGCTCGGGATAATTACACATGGGGACTACCAACATGGGATGCTTTCACTCCCCTCAACCAGGTTATTTATGATTTCAACATCATCACTGTCGAAGTTTTACGAGCCGCAGGAATTCCTCAACATGAAGCCGTACACGTGCATCAAAGACTCCAAAAGCACGCCACAGAGATACATTCACATATCCGGCCACGCCATTGGATCTAACAGAAGTATAACTGGGGACTTCTCACAGCATACCATTCCATACAACTTTTCAAAATTCAGAAGATGGTTCGAAGGATGTCGCTTGGGACGAAGACCTTGAAGACTTGATAGCAGCATATCGGCAATGGAATGCTCTCAGCTCCTCTACTTCACCCAATGGCTCCAGAAGATCTCGACCATGCAAGCATCCACAGCATATTATCATCGCAATCATAAAGTCCAGGCACCAGATAACCTAAAGTCAAGGATGGACCAACAACGCAACCACAATCTCCAAAATTATCCCTGACATGATCATTATCGAGCATATATTTCATTCATCCATCCCAAGAGTGCAATGGAGTTTGGTAAATTTTTAAATCTACTGGAGAGGTTAGATACTCATTCTTCTGGAGTCAGAACCTTATTACACATTCTGGAGAAGATCGATGGTACTGCTGAGTGGCTACATGCATAAAATGGAAAAGAGCACCCACCTTGAGTTCTCCTGGCTCGCCTTACTGCTGATTACAACAGCCGGAGATTGCTTTGTTGTTGTTAATGCTCGCTCTACCACCGTAAAAAAAATGACGAAGTGGAGCTGGACGCTGCAGACAAAAGCATGGAGCCGGACAAGCAACAAAAACAGAAGAGGTTCGATACCCCTTTTTATACGAACGGAGTTTCTAGAGTTTGAAAAGAAGCAGGATTCCTCCTTGCTCCATGAATGGGAATAGATGACTGGGCGTATCACACTCATAATCCATAGCCGAACAAGCCGTATGACAATATCTCCACTCCATGGCCGAACCAGCAGCGCGCCAGCACGAAGAACACCAGCCGCTCAACCTGCAGAGCTCCGTGGTCAGGCCAGCATCAACGCTCCATGCCACCATCACTAGGTGGTAAATCCAGCGCCAACGCTCCGAGCGCTAACATCAACAGTTCGTGGTCGAAGTTGCAGCACCATCAACGGTCCATGGTCGAAGTTGTCGCGCCATCATCACCGTTCTGTGGCCGAAGCAAGCAGCGCCATCCACCAATCCACGGACTGAAGCCGGTTTCCACCATTCCACGGACTGAAGCTAGTTTCCACCATTCCGCGGACTGATGCCAGTTTCCACCATTCCGCGGACTGAAGCCAGTTTCTATCAATCCACGGACTGAAGCCAGTTTCCACCATTCCACGGACTGAAGCCAGTCTCCACCATTCCGCGGACTGAAGCCATTTCAACCGTTCCACGATCCAGGATCCATCCGCATTATCTCTGCCTTTCGGTGACCTAGCCAGCGCCATTAATCCGCGGCCAAGCCCAGCGCCCGCAGGCCACTCCCAGCGCCAACAGTCCACGCCCTAGCCATCAGCGCCATTGACCTAGACAGCCAAAGCAGCGCCATCTTCTCCGCTCCACACCCAGCCAAATCAGAACCATCTTCCCGCTCCTAGCCAGCACCAACATCTTGCATCCTTCCAGCGCCAGCTTCTCATCTCATAGCCGATGCACCAACAACTTGCGTCCTTTCCAGCGCCATCTTCTATGGCGATGCCAATAGTCTGCTCTATTGTCGATGCAAACAACTTGCATCCTTCCAGCGCTATATTTTCTGCTAGATAGCCGATGCACCAACAACTTGCATCCTTCCAGCGCCAATGGCTCCACGTCCAAGCCGACGCCAATAGCTCCACATCCAAGAAGACGCCAACAGTTCGCGCCCCAGCTAGCAGCCATCTCTACTGCTCCGTATCCTAGCTAGCAGCACCATGAGCCCTTCCTTAACCAGTCAAAGCAGCGCCACTTCACCATTCCAAACACAGGGATCACAGATTCCTCACGCTTTCCGTTAAAGGTTAGTTGAATTTCCTCGGCAATCTTTTCACGCCTTGCCCTTTCGATTTTACTCTTGTCTATCACATCTCATGCTTACCCCGCAACAATGCCACTGTTACGTGCTGGGCAGGGGACTTAATGTTGATGGTGGTTTTTATCTTAGGGTTAAAATCTTAAAACCTTGCATCTGATGTGACGTCACTCTGTAAGGAAACAAAGCCGTGAGTGCTAACCTCTCCGCTGGCATATCTATTGAGCCGTTCAGTATATCTACATGAAATTTATCCAGACTGGCGAATGTAGCAACCATCCAAGATGTTCTGTAAATTTCAGCGCCTTTCCTATATTCACTTAATATAAGTTCCTTTGAATGATTTCTATGCTATGTTCCCCGGATGAACCCTTAATGTTGATATGGCATGACGATTTGTGTTCACTTGCAGCAGATAACACGAATTTCCAAATAGGATAAGGTCTTCACATAAGGTATTCAATCAGAAAATCATGCTGCTCTTTGGAAATGAACTTAAAAGAACTCTGTGTCAACACATAGAACTCAACCAATTGCCCTGACTAACTTGCAGAAGTTAGGGTTTCGCTCCTCGCGCAGTATACCAGACCTTGCTTAACGAAAGTAAGCCTAGGAAAACTAGAAAATTAATCCACCATGGAATAGTAGGTGCAAAACCCTACCCAGAATCAGAAAAACAGGGATCCACAGCAGCAAAGGGAGGCGTGGCCATGCCTTAGGCCAGCTGGCGCCACTTGCCATTGGCCACATCCCATCCTAAACCGGACCTATTTCCCTCGACCAATCAGGTCCCTTTAAACTCTCCATGCGCACATAAGTTGTGGATGGGCTCATACTTGTCGGCTCCACTTCCCATCGACCAATCAGGTCACTCTAAAGCCGCCACACTCTCGCCAGAAGTGTAGCCACGCCCATGCTTGGCCGAACCTCTTTTAATCGACCAATCAGGTCGCTATAAAGCCGTCACACTCTCACTAGAAATAACCGCGCTTTATGTTTGTCCGGCCCCCTTTTCTTGGCCAATCAAACCGCTCTTAAATTTCCACCATACATTAAAGGTGAAACGCACCCTGCCGCGCCACCATACTAACTGGAAAGCCAAACGCGCCCTGCCACAACAACGTATTTGATCGGCATGCCAACATGCCACTCTGCTGCGGTAACATGCCAACATGCCACTCTGCCGCGGTAACATGCCAACAAGCCACTTCCTGGTATGCCACTTCATGGAAACCTGCCATAAATAGCTCCATATGTGCTAATCTACCTCCTGTTCGTGGCTAACGCCATGAAAAGCTTAAATTGGGGTTTTCTAATCCGAAACACGACTCTGCATTAACCAAATGCTAATTTCCGGTCGTGACACAAACTATGCCACTTCGGCCCCGCAACATGCCATGAGCCGTGTGGGACCCAGGAAGCCCTAGGGTTGGCGCCATATCATGGCCACCCACAACAATCCCTACTCCTGTGTCCATTTACATACTATGGCCTTTCCATAACTCCTTTGACATAGATATGGACCCATTTGCACAAAAGTGTCGTCATGCCGCAGCCGCATGCCACACGCACTAATTAGGGTTTCGACATGCCAAACCCTAATTTGAGCAAAGTTGCTACGCCGAGCCCTAACTTTGGCCACGGAGCCAAATTTTAGCTTTGGCAATGTTACAACGCCACTGGCGTGGCCATGCCAATACGCCACTAGTATGTCGCTATGCCACGGTTACGCCACTGGCATGTTACTAGCATGCCGCTATACCATGGCTCCACCAGGCGCCACTTTTCCAATGACCCCACT
The DNA here is from genome assembly GCF_003573695.1 of Papaver somniferum. NCBI lineage: Eukaryota > Viridiplantae > Streptophyta > Magnoliopsida > Ranunculales > Papaveraceae > Papaver > Papaver somniferum. Next base: position 3,334,054 of record NW_020622492.1, read on the forward strand.
TTGTTATACAACAAGATGAGGCCATAATCAATGGCCATCCTTCTTCATGAGATGCAATCCCAGCCATCGAATTTTTCCACCGAACTGATAAACCTGTGGAAAGTTTTAGGCGACCAGCCAAAACGAGACTAATAGCATTACATGCAATTTTCCTACGGTAAGTCCCTTGACTTTGACTTTCCACACGTAGCGAAGTGCTACATGTTTTCCACGAAAACACTCGAGACATCAAACATGTCACAAACTGGGGGATGCTCATCAGGGTATTGGTCTAGCGGTTTACAGCGTGCGGCGTGCAGTGCGCCCGTTACAAGAAAGTGTCATGAAGCGGGACAATTAGTGGTGGTGAAAAGTAACGGTGTAAACGAATTCATTTCCTTCATCATGGAAGCATAATGTCTGACGGTTACACGAATTCACTTCCTTCATCATGGAAGCATAACATCTGACGGTTACACCTTACTCTTTTCTTCCACCACTCAATCGTTTCCACTTCCTACGAGACCAGGTTATGTTTCAATATGACTTGTATAAATAGGATTCACCTATTTTCACCAAACAACAAGTTTTGGTCGGCAACAACACAGTATCTAGAAATCACCTGGTAGCTTTCCATTCTGTTAGCCAGTTCTACTTTCAGATACAAGTCATAAACAACCACACCTTCAGAATCAACGATTCTGGTCTCAACACTCTCTTCGCTTCCCTCCCTAATACCAACCCTTCTCCTTCATTTTGTGACCGAAGAAAGCCTGGAACGACCATGTCTTGGTTTAGGCCAGGATTGTACAGATTGATCTCTCGAATCAAAAGTACTCCCGTGCAATACATTGTTTTGGGTTTAGATTTGTTTCTCATCCACACACCCAAAATTACCAAAATCAGCAGAAGCAATTTTCTCCCACAAACAACCATTTATTCAGAGATGATTGCAATCCTTCACCGTTGGAAACCGTCCAATGATGTTTCAGTAAAACGATATCAACTGGCCACCCTTCACCATTGGCAACTAGCCAATGACGTCACCGTAAAACGATGGAAACTGGCCATCTGGCAATTGGCCACCTGAATTAATTGAAATGGCAACTGGCCATCTGGCAACTGGCCACATGAATTATTTGAAATGACAATTGTCCACATGAATTATTTGAAATGGCAACTGGCCACATGAATTATTTGAAATGGCAACTGGCCATCTGGCAATTGGCCAAATGAATTATTTGAAATGGCAACTGGCCATCTGGAAAGTGGAAACATGAATTATTTGAAATGGCAACTGGCCACATGAATTATTTGAATTGGTAACTGTTCATCTTCCATTTTGGCAACTGGTCATCTCTCATAATTGGAGAATAAATGCTAAGTGTGCTTGCTTTTAATGCAGTTTAGGTAATTCGAATTCAAGTTGCTCAGAAGAATTTGAAGATCCGGTTACTTGAACGGCGTATCGGAGAGTCGGAGTTTGCTAAGCGGGCCGAAACCCGGTTCGATTGAAGTCCATATTTTCTGATCTGCCACAGAACATTAGGGGGAGGCGCCGATGGGTGCTTGTCTTGTAACTCATAAAGCGTACCCTCGTTACATGGAGATACTCCATATGAAGACAACACACGGATAGGTGCATCGAAATGACCGTAGTTCAGCTTCTTTCGACAAGCCAACAGCGTAGAAGCATCTAGCTTCTTATCTTCCTTCTTATACCCATTGCGAAGAGGCTGTTGTAACAATTTATTCACCAGGGTGAAACATCCGTTAGGTTCTTTACGAACTTCCAGGGTTTGGTTAATGTCCATCACTTGCAAGCGCTTCCTATTACCAGACTTTTTCTCAGCTGAATTTCTCGGTTGGAACTAGGTAAGGGTGCAGATTGGAAGAAGAACGAGCTGCAACCAAGATGGCAGGTTCCCGGGGTTAATAATAACCCTGTCAAGACAATTTTTCAGCGTCCTCGAAAAGGCTAACCTGCATTTGTAGGGTATGCAAGTGACAGTCGTGAACTGTCTTTGCAACAAAACGTTGAGAAGGTCAGTAGAAAGAGCAACAACTACACCATCTTCGGAAGCAACATAAACACCATGCATTGAAACATCAACACCAACTGCAGTAACAGGAAAACCCGAGCATTCACCATGAACCTCAACTGGTTTATCTAAACCATGAAGGAGAAACTCAACCCTTGCACTGTTGAAAGGACCTGCAACAACATCTCCATGCACAACACCTTCTCGGCCCTTACAATACTTCTTCCAACTATGTAGATGCATGCATCTACAACATAGCCACATTCGTAAACAACCCAAAACCCTCTCCCAAGCCAAATATATATTGAAGTTGTTAGCAGTCAATTACCTGCAGATTGCTTTATTATCGTCAGAGAAAGGATGCCTGTCATACAAATTCTTCAAGAAGGAACCCTTGGTGAAACCTCTAACGTTAATACCATCCTGACAGCCATGGAAATGCTTGAAAGGACAGTGGCATAGATTATCGGCTGGAGCTGATGCATCTATGTGAGAAGAAGAATCCAAGAGCTCTTGTGATGAATGGGTTGCAGTGCAGGAAGTCTCCCTGGTGATTCTGGGCATTGCGACTGAAAAATAAAAACCCTAAAAAAGTAAAGCACGAACCCTAAAGAATGACCAAAGCGGCAAACACCCAGCTCCAGCAACTCCCGGACTACCCCTAATATCTCAATCCATTAGGATTCATAGGTTCATCTTGGAAGTGGCCTTCAGACAGATATGGGAAACACCGTTAACCTTAGTCAACATCATTGAAAACCATATATTATCTCCATAGCCATCTTCTTAATCTATTCACATGTGATTATGGTTTGTTGACTCCATATATTGATGTCCATAGTGCGACTATCTGAGTAGAGCTCTGTCACTCGCATCAGGGTACTTCCTCATGTAGCCAATGAGAGTGTCAACCAAGGAGATTCTTTAGTTCCTTCCAAGGTTCTGCATAGATATCTAGGGTTTGGAGTAAAGGCATTTGGGTACACCTCTTGTAAACCCTCCCGAGACTATAACTCCGCCACTAAGGCCACCTAGGGGTTCAAAGGCTTGTTGCACACGCTAAGTGAAATCGCGATGCATGCGACAGTGAGTTGGGATTTTTTTTTGTAGATTTGATTTTCTCGGGACTAGCAAATAATAAGTTTGGGGTTTTTGATAGACGCATTTATGTGTCTATTTTGATCTCGATTTTCTATATTGTTAGTACCCATTTTTGTACTTATTTTGTTGTTTTATGTCTTTGTAGGTGTTTTTGGAGAAATGAGCTTTTGCGGGAAAATCGGCTCGAAAAGTTGATAAAGGCACCCGGAGGACAATTGCTAAAGGGACCCCATAAAGGGAACTCCAGGTTGTAAGGGGCACTTCGCTGCTATTTACAACCCAATGCTAATGGCACTCCAGGAACAGATATGGACACTTCATCTCTTACCGTTTAAACTAGATTTTTGGGCGGGAAAATGTTCCTTCACCTGCGATTTTATGGGGCAGAGTTGGTCGATGGTTTTGCTGGATTTTATCGGAAGTTTGATTGGGTACGGTGTGTCAAGACTAAGACAGGAACAGTAATAAATTTGGTTTTCAAGAAAAGAAGTTTCAGTGTATATCACGAAAATCAGGGAAGACAATTCTTCTTTCACCTGCGAATTTTTGGGCAAGATCTTGGTCGATGTTTGTTAGATTTTCTAAGAAGTTGGATGTGGCATTAGTTGTTCCAACACAACACGATTGTTACGTGTGGTAGAATTGGAGGAAATGGGAGTTTTCGACAATTCAGGGAGAAAAATACTCGGAGTTTTGTTGGAAGATTCTGTGATGATGTTTTTGGGAAGGTTTTGTGAATTATGTCTCGTGTTTGGCTTGGTATCAATCTGTTCGATCAAAACAGAGTTGGTAATGATCTTAAAAGCGTAAAAAAAAAAGTTCATCGGACTTTCATTTAAACAGGGAAAGGAAGTTGCGTGAAAGGAATTGAGGAGAATAACTTCTGAAGATTTTACAGCTCACACTATCCGTAAACAAGAAGAAAAACAAATGAAATTCCGTGTCTTGGCAGCAAAGAAAAGAATGAGATATTTCTCGAGATATTAGAGACCCTGTGGTGTATAAATAGAACGGTCAGAGTCAAAAGGGAGGTTATCGATAGTTTGGGGGTCGGACTGAGGTTATCGATAGTTTGGGGGTCGGACTGAAGATAGAGTCGATTTGGAGCTGCAGAATCAAAGCAGAGAAGTTGCAGGTTAATTCTACACCAACAGGAAGAAGGACAATAACCCAACAAAGTCAATCGCGGATCAAATAAATAGTCGCAGAAGCTGTTTCTAATACATTACGTGCAAAAGACCTGTTGCGAATACAGTTAATTCTCCCAGCAACCATCTCTTGTAACAATGGATCTGCAACACCCATATCAGTCAAATCCGTTGTATTATTATTATTCTTCAATAAAAGCACCTTTTGAGCCATGTTTTTATCCTTTGAGAGTGTTTTGAGCATGATGAGCTAAACCGCAAACTGGGATGATGGAGGAAGCCGTGTTTCACATTTGATTGGTAACTATGATTGATTCTTTTGACTATTTGCATTGTTTTTAATTGATTTATGATTTTTATTAATTAGTTGTGATTTCGTTTGATGGCGTATGCTTAGGATTAGAGCTTTTAATGCGCCATGCTTGTGATTTACAATTGATACAAAATCTACTTTTGGCAAAGAAAAGAGTCAACAAAAGAGCTATAATTGTTATGAATCATTATAAGAACCAATTGAATTTGATTAATGGTGGAATCCCGAGTCTCAGTGCCTCTCGATATTGTGACAATTTTGTATATATTATCTTTGTTTTTAGTGTTTTCGTCTAAACTATAATCTTCACAAGTCTGAGTGAAGGAAAACTTTCTTACCACTTATACAATTATATCAATGTGCTTGGTGAAAAAAATGCAGGTGTATGGAATGTGGTGCAGGTGCAGGTGATGGTGCTGAGAAGGGATAGATCGAGTCTTTGGGGTTGTTCGCAGTTGGGTGCCTGAGATAGAATGATGTTGAGTTTGTTGTTAGTGCCAATGGAAAAGAACTGATGTTCGGGTGCAGTTTGTGGTGGTTGAAATAGAGTGAATGATTGTGTTGGTCTGAGATATGGGAAAGAATGCATTGCAGGTTTTGGTTGGCATTGAGGTGCTGGTAGATTGTACAAGAATGTTTCCATGGGACTGCAGCTGTAATATGGAGGAGTTGGTGTTGTAGCGGAATTGCTGGTGCAGGCAAGAAGCTATATAAGGAAAAGACGGTGCATATGTTGCAGCTGTAGTTGGAGATGGGCACTGATGCTGATTCAAAGGGTTTGTTTGAAGCTGAAATGGAGTCGTGGAGGGGACTTGGTTTAGAAGCTGGGACAAGAAATATATGGATGAGACCGAGCAACAGAGACAGAAGTTGCGATGTTGGTCTGTGGCATCTTTTCCAAGACTTTCTAGCCGTGAGTATGGTGATGTTGATACATGAAAAATAATTTCCTTTAAATAGGCTTTGGTTCCCGAAAGAGGGGAAGTGCCACACACAAAACAAGGGGACTAAGGCCCAAGTCCACTAGAGAAGTATCCATAAGATGGAAGGGACAAGGGAGGAATTAATAGGAAAGAAAAAGGTTTTATTAGAGAAGGAATGTCATTAGTAGTAATTAAAGAAGTTTAGGACACATGGCATGATGTCATAAAAGGAAGGGGGTTTTGAAAAGTCTATATAAAGAGGGACAAGGTACAATGGAAGGACAACTCTCTCTCTCTCATATTATTCTAAGAAAAGTGAGGTCATCTTGGTATACTAGGATGGGTAGAACCTAACGAGAATTCCGTTATTAACATTTGGCGACCACACCCGGAGACTCGTTCCTAGTCCACCATGATGCAACCGAATAACATTAATCCTGGCGCGGCAGGAAATCAATCAGCTAATCGCCCTGTTAACCTCGACGAAGTCATCATAGAGGAAGAGGATGGCGAGGAGGAAACACCACATCAGAACACACACAAGCGATCTGAAGACGCTCACCAACACACCACGCGCAAAAAAGACGCACAAATGATTCGACAGTCAAAACCTGTGACCCCGGGCATGCAAAGTATTCAAAGAGAATTAGAAGGCAATTGCAAAAGAGGCAGGCATTGGAAGAATGGATAGCACAAGTTGTGATTGTAGGCGAAAACGCCCCTAGGAAAGCAACCGAAGCGGAAAAACATCAGAATACCAAGGCTGCAGTAATCACACAAGAGGAAATGGCGGAGTATCTGGAGCATAGGTATCATATCACGAAACAAGATAACCACCAGCAAACAAACAACCCATATCCTTTAAGTATCTGGGAATATCAGTACCCCGAGGGATATGTTTCTCCCAAGTTTAAGACTTATGATGGACGGGGAAATGCGCGAAAACATATCTGCCGTTTCCTCTCGGCCATGAACGATAGAATCTCCAACGAGAAACTGTGTTTGAGGCTATTCCCCAAATCAATGGCAGGAACAGCCTTTACTTGGTACGATAACTTAAAGGAAGAAAGCACAAATTCTTGGCCCATTATGTACTCGATGTTTATGGGCAAGTTCTATTCAGCCTAGCGGAAAGTTACGTTCATAGACCTGAGCAGAAGCGGACAAAGGACAGGTTTAAGAAATAGGGATATATATAGCAAGGTTACGACGGATGGCACTAGACTGTCATGAAGACATTAGTGAAGAAGCACTCGTGGAAATATGTGTACGAGGAATGATCCAGTCCTTCAAAGGGAGTATGATCAACTTTAGATTTCAAACCTTCGTCGAACTGGAGGAACCTGCTAAAAGAATCGCTGACTGCATAGAAGAGTCACCCACAGATGTTATCTGGTCTCATACTGTAAGTACCACATCCATAATCCCCTACAAGTCTAATAACAAAGAAGGAAGCGGAAGCCGACAACAAGGAGGGGACCTCACCCAAAGGAAAAACAGATGGATTAGAAGGGATTCAAGATCATCCCCTCCTCTATTACTATATGGAAAAGAAGAGATTGTTCTGCTCCTCGACTAATGGGTAACCGAGGGTGAGGTTCAGTTGCCGTCGACAGTGGTGGATGTCAACAAAATGAACAAGAACGCTGCAGGGTATTGCCACTATCATAGGAGAATGGGACATCCGACAGTGGAATGTCTCGCGATAAGAATCATATTTGAAAGAAAACGCGAGTCTGTAGGGCTCGAAGCCGCAAGACAAATGATCGAGCGAGACCCTTTCCCGCGTCATTAAGAATGGAGGAAGCCGATGAGATAAATGTAAAAGCGCGATAGCAAACAACGAGTAAAATAATAATAATAATAATTTTTAGTGTCTTTCCATTATATTGCAAAAAAAAACTCTAAGTTGAAAAAAAGAAAGGTCGCGGAACGTTAATGACGTCCGATCGACCGACAAAAGGTTGCGGAACGTTATTGACGTCCGATCGACTGACAAAAGGTTGTGGGAAAGCTAATGGCACCCGATCGACTGACAAAAGGTTGCGGACCGTTAATGACATCCGATCGACTGACAAAAGATTGCGGAAAAGCCAATGGTGCCCGATCGACTGACAAAAGGTTGTGGAACGTTAATGACGTCTGGTCGACTGACAAAAGGTTGCAGGAATGCCAACGACACCCGATCGACTGACAAAATATTGCGGAATGTCAATGACGTCCGATTGATTTACTAAAAGTTCCGGGAACTCTAATGGCACACGATCGACTGAAAATTTGCAGGAACGCCAATGGCGTCCGATTGACTAATGAAAGGTAGCAGGAACGCCAATCACACCCGCTCAACTGACAAAAGGGGAGCATGCGCGTTTAATATGCATTACGTCATCCCAACCCCTATCGTAAAAAAAAAAAGCGAAGGGGGGGAGTTGGCGCGTTAACTTACATCCCGCCCTCCGGATCCCCAGCATAGGAGCGTTTAACATACATCCCGTCCTCCCAGTCCCTCATTGAGAAAAACATAGGGGGAGTAGGCGCGCTTAACATACATCCTAATAGAAATGAAGGGGGAGGAGTGAGCACGTCCCCCCGTACCATACACAGTCCTCAGTGCTGACGCGCAATAAATAACAAAGCAGGAAAGAAAGCATGCACAATTAAAAGATTCAAATACCATTAACTTAACAACATCAGATTCTAAACAAAAAAGAGAGAACAAACAAAAGAAAAACACAACAACCCGTCTTAAAAGTAGTTAAGCCGCAAAAGAGAGATGAAATTGTTCATGAGGTAGAAGGTAAAGAAAGTTCATCGGATTGATTGAAGGGAGGACAACTCCTGCTGCGCCTGCTCAAGAGCATCTCGGACACCCTTCTCTGCAGCTTCTGCACGAAGTAGCTCATCGCTCGCCGCGCCCACTTGGATAAGAAGTTGGTCCAGCACCTATTTACTCTTCTCGGCATCCCAGAACACTTACCCAATTCTTCCTTGAGCTTGGTCACCCGAGCGGTAAGTTGAACGCGGGGGTCTTTACGATTCTTCACCTGCACTAACAATGCCCCCAGCCAGACTATCGGAAACTTCAAGTTGATGGTTGTTCGCACGGACGCCTCCCATCCACTAATCTTAGATGCAGAGATGGGATCATTTCCCACCTTAGTAAGCTCGTCAGCAACCTCCAACAGATTTTTGGTCATGTAGCATAGCGTCCTCATATCCAATAGGCCGACACTAACCATATGACCACTAGTGCGCTCAACAATGTCTTTGCACGCGGAAGCAAAATTAGATGGAACCAAAAACCCAAAAACCAGAGTATGAGTAGAAGGTCGACCCCGGCCACAGCGGCCTCCACCACCATGGGGAATTGGAGCTTCGGACCCGTATCGGCGTGAGGGACTGATACTTTGACAAAGGGATTGAAGATGATCGGGATACGTTCAAACGAGGGGGCTTGCGATTGGAAAATTTCGTCTCCATTTTCGGACGGATAGGATCACAACCCTCGGGAGGGTCCCAGGAAATCACGATAAGCTCTAAAGGACGAACTTTAGTACCTAAGGAGAGATGATGTTCCATGGCTATGGCATCGTAAAGTTTGATCCTCCCTGAGGCATGAAGTGCCTTAAGATCCGCGTGTGATAAATCTCGAGCAGGGGTCAGGTCCCGTAGGAAGAAATTCAAGGCGCGGCATCGTGTCAGAAGTTGATAGTCATGAGCACCCTCGGTAACCCCAGAGGACCGACCCGCAAGAGGATGCTTGAACGAAAAATTAACCCCTTGATCAGCCAAGCGCACCGTACCTTTAAAAATGAAACGATTAAAACTAGCAATGATGTCCGAAGTATTTGTACTCTCCGGGGGAGGGAATCTAAGGTGGACTCCTTGGTCAAACCCGATTTGGCGAGCCGCACGATCATGGTTATAAGACATGGCTATAAATTTGCCGGCATGAAAGCCAGGAAGATAACCAGGTAATACCGCCATCACCCCGTCAAAATCTGATTCGGACAGAAGTTGTGTCGAGTCTAAATCCGCGTCGAAAGGCGCTGTGAAATAATAGTGGTACGGACCAGATCGACCATCATGATAGGGGCATGGCTTGAAATCCTTAGCCACATCTAAGAACTTTGCTATATCACCCTTCGGTATTTTCCCTTTCTTGCGCAAGAGGCCCATGCGAGGATAACTATACTCGATGGAAACTTTCTTCACCGAACCATCGGCCTGATTAACATCCTATTCGCGATGAACCTCCAAGATGTGGGGATCAGGGGCGTACGGAAGAATGTGTTCCCAAGACCGCGCAAGCATGAAAGAGGTGGGGATAAAGGTCTCGATTTTATGCGTTGACCCCACCATATGAAGGTCTTGGCAGAACAAATCCAAATGACGGTATAAGCCACCTAGGTACATAGGAGCAAGAGGAAAAGAGACCCCGGGAGACAACAACACCGCCATGGGAATCAACTCGTTCTTTATTGTATCCTGGGGACTATACTCGAACACGTCGCGACAGAGCCAAAGAAAAATGAAGGCAGCCAACTCTGCCCAGGGGTTCGGCTCCTGAAGCTCCGGGGGAAGCACCTTTACTTATATAAGCCGCGGAGACCAGACCGAATCCAAAGAGGAAACGACGCGCGTTTATGATCCTTGGGGAACCATTCAGAGTCAGCTGCAATAGCCGAAGAATTGGGATCATGAATCGACTCATAAGCGCGGAAAGAACTACTAAGGAGACGCTCCCCCAAGAGAGTCAGGGTTTTCTTCCTTTTCTTATCCCCAATAATCTTAGGTTTCCCTTTAGCAACACCAGAGGGCTTTGTTTTGCTGGTGTTGATAGTATTCCCCCCC